>NW_026652279.1:118445745-118517342 GCF_009828535.3 Hylobates moloch
ACACACACACACACACACACACACACACACACACACACACACACACAGAAAAAAAAAAATAGGAAAAAGAGTAACAAGAAAACTTTGTGCTGTCTTTTATTTTCTTCTTTATTTTGTGTAAAGGATATGAAATATCAAACCATGAAGTCAATCATCTCTCAGGGTTTGTAGAATTCACTATGAATGTGTAGCTTTATACACCTTTTAATATATTTAGTTTACATTATCAACTCAGAGAAGTAGGTAGAATTTCTGTTCAATTCCTTTAGTGAGCTACAGACAAAACATCCTATAATATGGATACTTAGTACATAGTACTTGATAAGGAAGATAATGTTCCAATTTAAGGTAGAACATAATGCATTCCATTCAGGATTTTCTATTTGTTTTCCTTCTTAATAAAGGGCAGTATTCTCTCACATGCTTTATGTGTATGTACTCAATATACAGAGAGACTGTGGCATATTCTGAATGATGATACAGAAAATCAAAATTATCTGCATAGGATGCAGAATGTTATCAAAGTTAGAAAAATCGCTGCTGAGCTGCACTGTGCTCCGTATGCTATATACAGAGATGAAGCGTTTCTTTTCTTAGAAGCAGCCAAAAATGCCACAGAATTCAAGCAAGAAAATATGATGTCTTTCAGGTACTTTAGAAGGGTTCTTTTTCTGCACATTAGCAGCCTCTGTAGCTAAGAAAGAAGAGATAGAGTACATACCATCCTTCAAATTACATTGAAGTAAAAATATAAAATGTTTCAAAGTTGAATTTAGGTATGTCTGATTTTTAGGTGGTTACATTTCTTGGATCTTTTCATGGTAGGCTAAATCAAGGTCACAAGAAAATTGGAGTAGATGTTAAAGAAGAGCTATATAATTTTGTCCTTAGATTATTATCTATGGTCAATACCTGAATGATACACCATGCAGCATAGGCAAAAGAAATAGACACTTGTACCAATTACTCAGTATCACATGCATCATTGGAATAGCTTAGTTTACATGGATTTGCATACTTCAATATTTTCACAGAGGACAGTCTGAAAGTGTTTGGACTTTAATTTTTTAGATAAAGTACTTCAACAGTTTTACATATTTTTCGTTGACATATAAAATTATAAAGTCTTAGCAGATAATTACTTGATTAATATTTTCTAAGTGAAAAGTTTATAGATGTTTAAATGCCATTTCAAATGAAGTGAAATTTGCTTTTGTGTTTTAAAAGTGTAAGTTAATTTTAATTCAAAATTTATGTGTTCAAAATTTGTAGATAATAAATTATTGATGTACTTTTTATTGCACACAAATGGCACTTTTTAAAAAATGATAGCACTCTACAAAAGCCTAATAGTTGTTCTTTTATGTTAGATTTAATTAGCAGACTTTCAACTCAGTGATATATAGCCACCAAATGTGTTTTCTCGCTGAATCTCCATGGGCCTCCTGGGTTCTACAGATGCACAGATTGATCTGGAGCCTTCAGGGAGAGTTGCATAACAGATTGCCTCATTTCTGGTTAAAGAATACCATGAAAACTACTGAAGTTTATGTCTTTTGACCTCATTATTGCTTAAGTCGCATTGTTAATATTCTTGATACAAACTCTAAGGCATTATACCTAAAAGAGTTATTGAAATTACTCAAATAACAGGCAGAATCTAGCTTGAAAGTGGGTCTAATAGCCCCAAAACCAAAGAGAGAAAAAAACAAATTCATTAGTTATGTTTTTCTCACTTTCTTACTATTCATGGGAAGGTAGGAGTTAATGGCAGCTACTGACATCTATTTTTTAGCTACTAAAATAAGGTCTATCATGAAAGAAAAGTAATTGAATAAGCTAGAGAAAAAAACCATACATTTGAAAATTTTTATTACATAATAGTATATTCGATTTACGTAAAAATACAAAGGTTATTACACATACACAAATATATATATATTCACTGTGAAAAAAGGACTAATAAAATTGATTGTGTATTGTCACATTATCATTGAAAATACCTATGTGACTCTTTTCTATCTATTTATCCTGTCTAACCTTCTGTCCCATAAATTTTGATTGAATTTCATGATGTTTAACAGTAAAAAATAAGGCCCATTTGCCTCTATAAAAAAAAGCCTTGTAGAAGCTGGCTTTCAAAGTCAAGTCTTTTTTTTATTTAGTTGTTAGTTTTAGTTTTTAGTTTATTTTTAAAAGAATAGGTTCAAGGGACCCAACAAATTACAATTTACTCAACTTCTTATACCTTACTGCAAGAGAATAGGAGATACTCTGTGCTACATGAGTGAGGAAAAGAGATACAGAACACAGAGGCTGAGGTTAGGGATGGGAGTGGTGAAATGCAAAGTAATTTTTTCTATTTACACTGCTTTGGCTCAGACTGTTTGGAATTTTAAGCAGTATCATGTTGTACAAAAATTAGCATTGCAGATAAAATATATGTTAAAAGTCTAAAGTGACCAAATAATCAGACTAATTTATTCTGGAACCAAGCCAGAGTTAATAAAAAATTTTATGATTACTTTACCTTTTTCTTAGAACATATTTTTGAGAAGTAAAATTTCTTATAAATTACAATTCAATCTGGATATCTTAAAAGTACTTTAAAAAAAATTAGCATAGAAATGATTTTGGTGACCTGCTGCAGTGGCTTATCCCAGCACTTTGGGAGGTCAAGGCAGAAGGATTGCTTTAGTTAGGAATTGGAGACCAGCCTGGGCAACATAATGAGACCCCCTAAATCTATAACAAGTTAAAATAAAATCAGCCATCCATGATGATATGTGTCCATAGCCCTAGCTACTCAGGAGGCTGAGGTGGGAGAATCTCTTGAGTACAGTAATTTGAGGTCATATACTATAATCTCCCCATCACACTCTGCCCTGGGAGACAGAGTGAGTCTTTGTCTCTATTAAGAAAAAAAAGAAATGATTTTTAAATAATTAAAGGGACGTCCTAAGTTTGCCAATAATTGTTATTACTGAAAAGCACACTGTAGAAAACTCCTGTTTTAGTTAAAACTGTTATTTATTCAAATAAATACAACACAGTTTTAAGTTGCCGTGATTCTCACAATCTCATTCTCTTGGTTATACTGGCCCCTTGGTTTGCATGTCTCTTCTTTCTTTTTTAATTAAAATTTACGTTTTCTTCATAGCTCAAATCAATTTCTAATTTCCCTTTAATAGCTCATTCAACCAAAGTTAGACTTTATTCTTCAAGTAACTGTCTTGTTACATCCAATTTTTTTTTTGTATAGGACTTATTTTCACAATTAGATTGTAAAACACTGCAGACAATGTCTGGTTTTATAATTCCTCATTTATCTGGACCTAACGTAACTCATGATTCAGCACGTATTAATGTTTGCTGTAGATAATATTGAGTTAGGATGAATATTTGATTAAACATAAATAACTGCTTTAATTTATTGCTAATTATGCTTATTAGGGAATTATTAGGCATATTTTGTGTGAGGGAAGGGAGAGAAAGTGAACAAGAGAAAGATATTCAGAGAAAAAGAGAGGAATAGAGAAGACTATTTTTGAAAGTGTAAAAAACTTTTGAAACCAATCTCTTAAAAAAATAATTATCAAAATGAAATGTTTATTTTTTCATGAAGATGATATAATCTTATTTAATAATTCAAGCACTATTGAAAATCATAAAATGTTTTAAAGATATTTTAAAATTTTTCTATTATTAAATCGATCTCTGTCTCTCTTCATGGCTGCATAAATAAGAACAAATGTGCATCTGTTTTTACATGCACAGGTATAATTGAATAGACCTGGGAGCTTTCTATGCACTATTCTCATTTAGCAATGTCTGTTTTAGGTATACTTTGAAGACAGTGCTGAAAATCAGCCAGAAGAAGGTATGAGAGTCACAGGTTTATTTATAACAAACATGAATAAAAATAAAAGATGCTATTGTGGGGATAGTGGAAATAAAGTCAGAGATAAAAGGGAGTTGTGGTAGGTCCAGGATGAACTTGTTAGTCATTGTAAGAATTTTAGATTTTAGTTTAAGTTGGTAAGAAAATACTGGAGAAATTTTTTAGCAGAGGAGACTCATGGTTTAATATTTATTTTAAAATAAATTTTGTTGCATATATGTGTGGAGGAGCAGACTAAAGATGTCTTAAAAAGTACTAGAAGAAGTAAACTGGTATACATCTTAAATCATATTTCAGTAATATAAAATTATAAAAATAAAAATAAAGAATTGTCCTTATCATGTCAAACACAAGGTTGTAAAACTATCTATGTTGATTAAAATTAAAATGTCTTTCATCCTTAGTAGCTTTCTTCTCTTTTATGTGTATCACTCTGTGCATATGTATGTAACATTTAGTTACTTTACTTTTTCTTTTTTTCCTTTTGCTATCTCCATGTCTTTTGGAGTGAAAGAGAGCTTCCTGAAAATTGATTCTGCTCTTCATCCAGATTCTTATATTCACACCAGAAGCCTTTCTCAGGCAATGGTTTAATTATAGACAGTTCTTGTTTTTCTTCCATGAGCCAAATAAATGCATTTTCTTTACAATGTATACAATCTATAAGAACAGTGAGAGGTGCATGGTAAAGGGAAAGGAGAGTAGAGACAATGGAGAAGGGGGCGGAAAGTGGGAATGGAGAACCCAACCCAGCAGTCCCAACTGTAGTCTTTTCAATTATGCTCCAATGATTGTTCCACCCACCCTTCTCTATCTATGGACTCAGAGTCAGGAGCACTACCTGAGTTTTCTCAGAGAGGTGCAATATTTTAAATATTTTAAATTATAACATGTACTGTTTTCTTCATATATTTAGTTTCCTTTATTCTTCCTAGAATATCTATGGTGAATTTGAATCTATGTTCCTGCTTTGCATATTCCAGTGGAGTTATGGTTTCTTTCAAAGAAGTGTAGTTTTTCTAATTTCAAAAATAGCATGAAAGAGACAGGGAACAGATGTGGATGTTCAGTCCACTGATGCAAGTAGAACACTAGTTCTCTTTTGCACCCTGTTTTTCAATGTGTCTGTATGCAAATAGATAGACTTCTAGAAACAGAATGTGTAGCAAAAGTTGTGAACACAGTTTGCAACACACAGTTGTAACATATAGTTACAAGAGACAGAGAAGCATTGGAATGAAAACAAAACAATAATAGACTCAATTCATCATGTTTTAAGGTTGGAATTATCAGATAAAAAGGTTGCTACTGTAATTAATAATTTTATATGGTTTAATGTATTTGGATGGCATTTTTTCAGCTTTATTGAGATATAATAGACAAAAATTTTATATATTTAAGGTATATAACATGATGTTTTGGTAGATATATACTTTGTGACATGAATATGGCAATAAAATATTAACATATTATCACTCACATAGCTATCTTTTTTTTCTTAGTTAAAAGATTTAAGATCTACTCTTAGGAAATTTTAAGTATACAATACACTGTTATTAACTACAATAAAATGCTTTAATGCATCTATTGAGATGATCACAGATTTCCATCGTTTATTCTGTTAATGTGCTATATCACATTTATTAATTTTCATATTTTGAACCATACTTGCATGCCTTGAATAAACCCAGATTTATTGTGGTATATAATCTCTACAATGGGCTATTAAATTTGATTTGTTAGTATTTTCTTAAAATATTTTGTAACTATATTCAGCAGAGATTTGGGCTGGTAATTCTACCTTCTTCTAGTATCTTTCTCTGGTTTTAATATCAGGATAGTGCTGGTAGTATTACAAAATAAGTTTGGAAGAATTCTCTCCTCTCAGTCTTTTGAATTACCATTTACATGAAATATCTTTTTTTCTTTCATTTATTCACTTTTAGTCTATGTGCAGCCTTAAAGATAAAATGAGTTCAGGCTATGATTAGATCCTGTTTTTAAAAATCCATTCTGCCACTGTTTTTTGATTGGAGAATTTAATCCATTTAAATTTAAAATAATTATTCATGGGTAAGAACTTACTATTGCCTTTTTGTTAATTGTTTTGGAACTATTTTGTAGTGTTTTGGTTTCTTTCTCTCCTGCTTTTCTTTTGTGATTTGATTATAATTTGCAGGTGTATGCTTTGAATCCTTTCTCTTTATCTTTTATGTATCTACTACATGCTTCTTTGTGGTTACCATGAAGATTACATTAAAAATCTAATAGTTATGGACCAGGCATGGTGGTTCATGCCTGTAATCCCAGCACTTTGGTAGGCCGAGGCAGGTGAATCACCTGAGGTCAGGAGTTTGAGGCCAGCCTGGCCAACATGGCGAAAACCCATCTCTATTAAAAATACAAAAATTAGCTGGGTGTGGTGGTATGAGCCAGTAATCCCAGCTACTTGAGAGGCTGAGGTAGGAGAATTGCTTGAAACTGGGAGGTGGAGTTTGCAGTGAGCCAAGATTGCGCCACTGCACTCCAGACTGGGAGACAGAGCAAGACTCCATCTCAAAAAAAAAAAAAAAATCTAATAGTTATCTAATCTAACAACTTAACTTCAACTGCATACAAAACTCTACAACTTAACATTTCCTCCCCTATGCTTTGTTACTTATGTCATAATTTGCATCTTTTTATATTGTGTGTTTAACAAATTATCATAGCTATTCTTAATATTTTTGTCTTTTAAATATTATTCTTTATTTAAAATGATTTATACAACACCATGGCAGTATTAGAATTGTGTGAATTTGACTGTGTTATTACTTTTAGAATTAGTTTTATACTTTTATATTTTCATGTTATTAGAAGTGATCTTTGTTTTAACTTGAAGAACTCCTTTTTGCATTTTTTTAAATGCAGGTCTACTGGTAATATTCTCCCTCTGCTTTTGTTTGTCTGGGAAAATGGTTATCTTTCCTTTATATTTGAAGGAGAGCATTTTCAGGTGTAATATCATATATTGGCAGGGTTTTTTGGTATTTTTAAGCATTTTAAATATATCACCCCACTGTTTCCCTTGCCTGAAAGGTTTCTGCTGAGAAATCCACTTATTTCTGTTGAGAAGATAAGTGCAGTGGGTCTTAGGTCCCCATAAATATCCCATGAGGAGAAAAGATGAGTCACTTTTCTCTTGCTGCTTTCAAAGTTGTCTTTGCCTTCGAGTTTTGAGAATTTGTTTTATAAAGTGTCTCAGTGAAGATCTCTTTATGGTTAATCTATAAGATGTTCTTTGGACTTCATATACATAGATGTTCATTTTTCTCTCCAGATTTGGAAAGTTTTCAGTGATCATATCTTTATGTAAGTTTTCTTTCTCTTTTGCTGTTTCTTCTGGAACAGTCATAGTTGTATATTGGTTCAGTTGAAGATAGGTCATATTCCCCAAGGCTTTCTTTGCTTTTTTTCTGTTCTTTGTACTTTTTGTTTCTCTAATTGGGTAATCGCTTGCTGATTCCTTTTTCTACTTGAGTCTGCTGTTGAAGCTGTCTATGAAATTTTCAGTTTAGTCGTTATATTCTTCAGCTCCAGAATTTCTGTTTGCTTTATTTGTATGGTTTCTCTCTCATTGCTGAGCTCCTAGTTTTGTTAATGTATTGCTTTTCTGATTTTATTTACTTTTCTATGTGTGTTGCATAGAAGAATTGTATAGCAGCTCATTAAGCTTCTTTTGAATTCTTAATAGGACAATTCATAAACATCCATTTGTTTAGAGACAGTTACTTGTGTTTTATTATTTTTTCTTTTGGTGGTGTAGAGTTTTCCACATTATCCTTGATCTTCGTGGTCTTGAATTGTTATCTGCATGTTTAAAGAAGTAAGCTGAATAATTCTCAGCCTGGCCATGCAAAGAATATAAAAGCATGTTTAGTAGAGAAAATCGAGGATGTGGCCAAGTAACCATTTAATAAAGAGGTTAGTATGGATATAAGTAATGAAGGTACTATTCATCAAGATATTAAAAGAATGACCTTGAAAGTATTTCTGAAATATTCAGGGCTTTTATGCCCATCACAGACCCAGAGTGCTAGGGCCTTGAGGACAGAATAATTTTGGAGAGGAACTCATGTTACCCATGGGACATCAGGGATCACTGCCCAGAGATTTCTTGGTTTCTGCTGCCCACATTCTGATACAGCACTCCTCGGCCATTCCAGCTATGGATGAAGTAAACCCTGGTGCTAATTAGACTGCCTCTCTGGATGGTGCAAGCTGTGAGCCTTAGCATTGTCTGTGTGGTGCTAATTTTGCAGGTACTCAGAATGCAAGAGCTGTGAAGGTATGATTGCCTCCACCTAGATTTCAAAGTATGTCTCCCACAGCCTCTGGAATTAGGCAGAAATGTGCCACTGGGTGGAGCCTCCACAGAGAGCCTTCACTAGGGCAATGTCCAGCAGAATTAGAACTGTGAGGTCAGGGCGTTGTACAGAGTGCTCACTAGGTCAGTGTCTAATGGCCACCCCAAGCCTTCAGTACTGTAGAGACACCAGCATGCAGCACCAGCCTGTGAGAGGTCCAGGTATTTATTTCAATATGTGATAGCTGAAGCATGGGCTGCACTCAACAAAGCCATGAAGGAAAAATTGCCCAAGGCCATGGGGATTCAACCCCTACCCTTGTTTTTCTGGAAATTGGAACATGGATTCAGGGATTATTCTCAAACCTTAAGATTTAATGTTGTTTGACCTGTTGGGTTTTAGACTTACTTGGGATATCTTACTTTACTTGTCTTTTTTCCTATGTCCCTCTTTTGAAATGAGAATGTTTATCCTCTGTCTGTTCCTCCATTGTATTTTAGGAGCACATAACTTGTTTGACTTCACAAGTTCACAGTTGGAGAAAAATTTGATGCTGGAACAAGTTAAGACTCCTAGGCTACTGGAATGGAGTGAATGTATTTTGTTTGTGAGAAGGAGATGAATGGGGAATCAAGGGGTAGTGGAGTTCTGTGGTATAAATGTCACCCAAGATTTATGTATTGGAAACAATTCCAAATACAAGTGTTGAGAGGTGAGGCCTACTGGAAGGTGCTTATGTCATAAGGGCTTCATTCTTATGAATAGCTTAATGTCATTATAACAAGAAATTATGGGTCGGGTGCAGTGGATCACATCTATAATCCCAGCACTTTGAGAGGCCGAGGCAGGTGGGTCATCTGAGTTCAGGAGTTCGAGACCAGCCTGGCCAACAGGGTGAAACCCCGTCTCTACTAAAAATACAAAAAATTAGCTGGCCATGCCAGGCACGGTGGCTCACACCTGTAATCCCAGCACTTTGGGAGGCCAAGGTGGGTGGATCACTTGAGGTCAGGAGTTCGAGACCAGCCCAACCAAAAAATTAGCTGGACATGGTGGTGGGCACCTGTAATCCCAGCTACTCTGGAGGCTGAGGCAGGAAAATCCCTTGAACCCGGGAGGCTGAGTTTGCAGTGTGTCAAGTTCACGCCATTGTACTCCAGCCTGGGCAACAAGAGCCAAACACCATCTAAAAAAAAAAAAAAAAAAAAAAAAGAAAAACAAAAGTAACCAGGCATGGTGGCATGTGCCTGTAGTCCCAGCTACTCAGGAGGCGGAGGCAGGAGAATGGCTTGAACCGGGAGGCATAGGTTGCAATGAGTGAGCCGAGATCGTGCCACTGCACTCCAGCCTGGCGACAGAGCAAGACTCGGCCTCAAACAAACAAAGGAATTGTGGGAGGAGGTTCACTCCCGTTCCATATTTTGCCATGTGAGAACACAGAAAGAAGTCCCTCACCAGATGCTGGCCCATTAATCTTGAACTTCTTGGTCTCAGGAAATGTAAGAAATAAATATCTGTTCTTTATAAATTACATAATTTTATATATCCTGTGAATCAGCGTTAAATTAACTAAGACACTAAAGCATTTATTAAAGTAGTAAATATTTAAATAATCACATATATAAAAGTAAAAATAAATAAAATTTAATGTTCTCAGACAAACAAAAATAGCATTCAATAACAGCAAAGTAACTATATTTAAGATTGCCATTTAAGGGATATTTGTCAAACTTAATTGTTCAATAACTAAAAGAATCTTTAAAAAATTACTTGATAATTATACTGCTAAATTTCTTTAGCTTTATTAAGTATCTTTTCTTCTAAAAGAAGATATTTTTCAAATGTTAAGGGAAGTAGCCACGATTCCAATAACTGCCCTTTTTGCTTCTATTTTAGTAAACATACAATTTAAGTAGAATAGAACACAACTTCATTGAGATAGGCCTAAATACATGTAAATTAAATACAACTGGGTTGATAATTATAATAGCAGAATTTTTTATATAATAAACACCAACAGACTCACAAAATACTATAGTTACAAAAGTTTAGTTATCAAAATGTTGGTATTTTCATATATGTGTGTGTGTCTTTAAAACAAAATACATATATTTAAAGCATATCCATACAAGTGTGTGATCATGTGTGTGTTTGTGCATACACATATACATATATATATACACATTAAACCTCACAACACACATAATGCTGTGAAATTTAATGACCTTTTAAAATGAAAGCATATTTTACATGAATTCCTGTATTGTTACTCATCAGAATATCCATTTTTACTCATTTGGATATGTCCTGCTATTGGGCTATATGAAATTAATTTTTAAGAACTGGGGCTTAAACTACTAAATTGTTTTTATACAGCTAAAAAGAAATGCAGAAATATGCTACACAGACTCCTTGATTTACAATACTGTTTACAAATAGAATGTTCTTTTGGAAGAAAGGAATCTGAATAGGGCATTCTATAATAGATTTTCATTACGATGAGTTACAAAATGCCCTAGACCTTAGCAATACATCTTAATGACGTAAAGAAAACTTCACAGGTGCATTATTGTTATGCACACAATAGAAATTTGCTAATAATTGTGTATGAACATCTATAATGCTGACATTTTATGCAACCATGCAAATTTATGCAGTACTGACAGAATAACAAAGCTAAATTATACAGGTAGATACTTAACTACAATGATTAATAAGCAATTTCAGACATTTAAGTTGTTTTTAAGTAAATGTTATGCAAATATGCTAGAATCAAGAAGTAAAAGCTAAGCAAACATACTAAACCTTCAAATAGCTACTAACATAAATGTTAATCTGACACAAATATGCTTGTGTTATTTATTTTACTTGTCAGACACTATGTGACCTATGTTAAACAGAAATCACCAATGTGCTAGGATGTTACAAAGATAGAATAAATCTACATATTTTAGCTGCCGTTCTTTCAAAATTAAGAATAAAATGGAATTTAATGAAATAAACCATATATTGAAATTATATCTTCTGAAATTTTATTTCTACAGCTCTGAGTTATATTTGACATACATTAAATTGTATAATGTAAAATATATTGTTTGATATATTTTAGCATCAATATATATCCATTAATTCATCATCAAAATAGTAAAGAACATATACATTACCCCCAAATTATTCTGCCCTTTGCAATTCATCTGTTCTGCCTCTCCTTATACCTTCCATGCCCACATTTCCTAAGAAATCACTATCTGTTTAATGCCACCATAGCTTAATTTTTATTACATAGAATTACAAATCAATGGAATCATACAGGTTGTACTTTATTCTGTATTTTTCACGCTGTATAATTATTTTGAGATATAAACATGTTGTTGCATGCATCAATATTTTATTCCTTTTTTCTTACTGAATAGTATTTCATTGTACATACTATTCAAAATTTATTTCTCTATTCATCTGTTAACAGATATTTGTGCTACTGCAGATTTACAAACACACATGGTGTAAATAAATTTATAAATCCTTTTTATGGTCATATGTTTTATTTCCTTCAGGAAAATACCTAGAACTGAAAAAGTATGTTATTTGGTTTCAAATATTTGGTGTTTTTCTAGATTTGCAGGGGTTGATTTCCAATTGAATTTCACTGTGATCAAAGAACATGCTTTAAGAATTATTATTATTATTATTATTATTATTATTATTTGAGATGGAGTTTCACTCTTGTTGCCCAGGCTGGAGTGCAATGGTGTGATCTTAGCTCACCACAAATTCTGCCTCCTGGGCTCAAGCGATTCTCCTGCCTCAGCCTCCCAAGTAGCTGGGATAACAGGCATGTGCCACCACATCTGGCTAATTTTGTATTTTTAGTAGAGATGGGGTTTCTCCATGTTGGTCAGGCTGGTCTCAAACTCCTGACCTCAGGTGATCTACCCACCTTGGCCTCCCAAAGTGCTGGGATTTCAGGTGTGAGCCACTGCACCCAGCCAAGAATTAATTTTTAGGATGTACAAAGTTTTGCACATTCTAAATTATGTACCCATATTATGTACCCATAATATGGTCTGTTTTGTAAAATATTCCAAGTACACTTGCAAATAAGGTGTATTTTGTTGGTGTTGAGTGGAGTGTTCTATAAATGTCAATTAGATCAAGATGGCTAATAGGACTGTTTTAGCACTGCATATCACTACTGATTTCCTAACTGCTTCTTCTATCTATTAGTAAGAGACTGATGTAAAATTGCCTCTATAATTGATAATTTATTTATATATGCAGTTCTATTGTTTTTTGCTTCATGTATTTTTAATTTATGTTTTTAGATACAAACTCAATTATCATGCCCTCTTGATTAATTGACATATTTATCATTATTAAATGATCATATTTATCTATGCTAATATTCTTTGCTCTGAAATCTATGTTGTCTTATTCTAATATCACTCCTCACATATTTTTAAAAATTATTGTTGACATGACATATCTTATTCCATTACTTTTATTCTATTTTATCTGTATATTTAATGCTTCTTATTTGACAGCACATACCTGTATATTGCTTTGCTTCTTAACCACTTGTTAATTTCTGTCATTTAATGAGATCTTTGAATCATTTATATTTAGAATGTTTATTGATATGATTTATTTTAAATTTATCAACTTCCTTTGTGTTTTTCTCATTTGTTCCTTGTTCCTCTTTTCTAATTAGTTTTGGATTAACTGAGAATGTTCAAATATTCTAATCTATCTTATTTGTTAGCCTATTTGTCATAACTACTTGCTTTTTAAATTTAGTGGTTGCTTTGGAGTTTATAATATACACACTTACTTTATGAACATCTTGATTCTATATTAAACTCCTTCATGTATAATATAAAATCCTTATAATATTATTTTTGTTTCTCCCCTCCTGGCCTTTGTGCTACTGTGGTTATATATTTTAATTCCACATATTTTGGCCTTCCATATACCATATTATTTATTTGTATTTAAGCAGTTGTTTTAAAACACATTTAATTATTTTAAAATTTATTTATATGGTTATTACTTATGGTGGTCTTCATTTATTTTGTAAACCCACATTTCTATCTGGTATTATTTTCATTCTGCTTTAAGAGATTCCCTTAATGACTTTTTAACTGTAATTCTGATGTTAATAAAATGTTTCAGCTTTTGCATGTCTCAATAAATATTTCACCTTTGAATTTGAACAATACTTTCATTGAGTATGGAATTTTGTATTGGCAGGCTTTTCTCTGTTAATTTAAAGGTGTTCTGCAATTTTTTGTTTGTATTGTTTCCAATGAACACATTAATTTATTTAATGTTGTTCCTCTACATACAACGTATCTTTCATCTCTGACCTTTTAAAAACTTTTCACTTTGTCACTGGTTTTGAGAAATTTGATTATGATGAGCTTTGATGTACTTTTCTTAATGTTTATTTGTGAAGTATGACTGAGGATTGTTGTTGCACTTCTTGAATCTGTTGGGTATACAATTATCATCATATTTAAAAATATTTTAAGCATTAATTTTTAAGTTTTCTGCTTCAATGTCTCCTTTTTTGTAGAGATTCAAGTAACACATGCGTTAGATCATTTGAAGTTGCTCTAATGGCTCACTGATGATGTGATTGTTTTTCTAAAAAAAATCCCTTTTTCTGTTTTCAGATAGTTTGTTGCTATTTTCATGTTTACTAATCTTAGCAATTTATTCTTCAATTTCATTTTTTGTTTATGAAATCAAGTATTTTTTTTAAATCTCAGATATTGTTGTTTTCATTTCAGTAGATTCACTTTGGATCCCTTTTACATTTATTTCTCAACTTAACAGATTTCTGTTGTAATAATTGTTTCTACTCCTCTATTCACTAATTCTAAAAACTATCAATTCTCGGTGAGTTTTGAATGATTGGTCTTTACCTCAGAAGTCTTCCAAGCTCTATCTTGATTTCCTCCTCTCTGTCCAACAGCCTGAAAACTCATTCAATGCAGTAACATGGAGGAAATTGTAGAGCTTACTTCTTTATTTTCTATTTATCATTTATTATTCTTTTTCTGATATCTAATTTCTTGAAAACTATTGTTTTTTACATTTTTCATAACTTTTTTAGTTGCTTGATGCAGGAAGATTGAGCTGGTTTCAATTACTCCATTGTGGCCAAAAGGGAAAGGCATGCTTTTTATGCCAAGTCTTTTATAAATTATTGAATTGAAGAGTCAAGAACAAAATAATTTTATGTGAAAATATTCAACAATATAGTTTTTATCATTTAAAATGTGTATTGATATTTACTATTGGCAACATTTTTACCACTCCTGTTGTTTAACAATGCCAAAATATTTTTAGAAATGTGAAGAATTAAACAGTGATCATACTTAATTTGGCTACTTTACACTATAAAGAATCAGAAGGGTGAGTAGATATAACATTACTCCAAATACCATTCCCCCAATAATATAGTGGCTTAAAACATATAAATAATTCTGTTAAGAGCTAGAGGAAATTTTGCCTAAAATTTAATAAACATCTTTTCTAGGGATATTGAAGTAATTCTAAGGTGGCTACAACTTTAGAGATTAAGATCCTGAAGGAAAGAGAATTGGAGAGAAACGAGATCAACGCGGAACTTTTTAGTCTTAGAGCATTTTAAAGCCAAGATTGTTAAAAACTTGAGCAAAACCTGATTGTGAAACTGAACATTTTTATTCAGGAGACTCACAGTCTTAAGAAACAAAAATTGCAATAAAAAATCCACCAGAGAGATTTTTGTGCTAACATCCAAGTAGTTTAGTTGAAATTTCTGCAGAATTATACTTAAAATTGGGAGCCGAAACAAGATTGACACTTAGCCTTGGATCAACTAAGTTTCTTACTGGATTTAGGTGATTTTTCCCCTAATTTGGCTCTCTAGTGTAGAGTTAGGTAAATTATCATTAAGGGCAGATGACCCTATCCAAAAGCTCAATAGTTTTTTACATCTAATAGTTGACATCTAATCGGAAACCTAACAGCCCTTCCAAGACAAAATACCACAAAAGGAAAACAGGAGAGAATAGAAACAGTCAGAAATGACATCTATAGTGGAGTTTTCATATATATAATTTAAAATAGTGTGATTAATACCTTCCAGATGGAGATGACAAGATAGAGAATCTCATCAGAGAGCTGAAATCTATAACTAAGAATCAAATGGCCAATCTATATTTGAAATCAAGAGTAGTGTAATTGGAAACAGCATGAAAAGAGAATTAGTGAATGAGAAGATAGGTACATAGAAAATATACAATCTGAAAGACAGAATTTGAGAAATTGAAGTACAGAAAAGGGTGTAAGAGATGTGTGGGACATGGTGAAAGGTCTAACTCATGTGTATTTAAACTAGTAGGAGAGGAAGAGTGTGAAAATTGAATATATGCAAGCTTTGAAGAGATAATGGTTAGGAATTTTCCCCAAATTTTGAAAGACTTTAAACCACAGATTTAAGTAGTTCTACACATACCAAGAAAGACGAATGGAATGAAAATCACACCTAGGCACATCAAAGCAAAACTACTGAACTTCAAAGATAAAATAAAAACATTGAGAACAGTAGAACAGATGATGGAAGGGAGTCATTATTTTTAAAAAAGCAACAATAAGACAAATTTTTTCTTCCCAGAAATGATGTTTCTGGGGAGAAGAAACATAACAGCACACAAATGCACACGTCATTTTCATAGTATTGAAAGAAAATATACTGGAATTTATAATTCTATAACTAGGAAAATATTTTAAAATATCAAAGTTAAATAAAATATTTCCAGACCACTGGAAGAGAAAGTAGGAAAAAAAATCAGCAAGAATTCATCTCAAGAAGAATCATAATATAATATATTATGGATAGAATGTTTTATCTGGTGGAAAATATTCTCAGATAAAATGAGTTAGAGTAAATTAAAGGGAAAGTAGGTAAGTATATCTACATAAATATGATGTACAAAGATAATACTAATGCTCTTTTATGGGACTAAAATATATAGATAACTAAAAGTCATGACAAAAAAACCCTCAGAGTACAAAAAAAAAAGGTTTATGGAACTTCTGTTCTTGTAAGACCCTTGTATTGAATACAAATGTGGAAAAACTGCTAATAAGTTAGAATTTACATTGCTGCATTAGAATGAACTAATAAAAAGGAGAAAAATGAACAAAAAGAAGCTATGGTAAGGGAAAATTTATTATAAAAATGCTTAATCCAAATGTGTTCTAAAGGGGAGCTACAAAATATAGAATGGGGGGAAAAACAGAAAACACATGCTTAGACTGAAGTTATAAACTGAAATATTAACAATTACATAAAATGGTCATGGCATTAATTATAAATATTGTCTGGATCAAAATTTAAAGAGAACCCTAGCACATACAACTTACAATAGATAAGTTGTAATATCTTATCTGTTGTAAGATAAGAGAACTAAAGAAGTTTTAAAGCAAAATCATAGCTGAAGATATATCATCAAAAATCTAACAAAAATAATTTAATTTAGCTCTATTACCAATATGGAAAGTATAATTTAAGGCAAGAATGGTGTATAGAAAAAAAGATGCATATATGAAATGATTAAAAGTTTAACCCTACTATCTTTTAAATAATAATAAATCTGCATGTAGCTAGTACTATGGTTCCTAAATGTATAAATGGAAAATTGACATATATTAGAGGAGAAATAAAATTCATAAAACCAGCACTTCCAGTCACAGATAGAAAAAAAAACTAAAAAGTTTAAAAAAATAAAATATTTGAAAAACCCAATTAAGAAAACTTGCATAAATGCCATAAATAAAACTATGCAAAAAATGAGAGAATAGACATTTTTTGCAATATCTCATGGAAAATTTAACAAAACTCATAAAAAGTAGATCTAAAGAAAAGTCTCCACAAATTCCAAAAGTATAGAATAATAGGAAACATTTCTCTTGACCTCGGTAACATGGGATAACTTTTAAAATGTGTCTATATAATTAGAAAAATGCTAAAATGTTGGCCTAATTACAAATGGAGAATTTATTATAAAACATTTTCAACTACTATAAAAATGAAATTTAACATATTAAAAAGTGTGGAAGGAAGCTAAATCTGTGCTTAAAGAAAAATCCGTAGATTCTAATGAATGTATTATAAAAGCTGAAAGATAAATACACTTCTCAGTATTTAATAATATAGAGTTAGGGAACAAAGAGAGAGTGAGAGAACAAAGAAAATCAAGGGCAAAAAGTAAACAAAGGAAATGAAAATTCCTATGAGATAAAAAGTATAAAATATTATTCAGACTGATTAAATATCTAAATATGCGACTTCTAAAAGCCACAGATTAGAGGAAAGCATTTTCAAATGCTTTCATTAGCAAAGGATTTCCACCTAGAATATATTAGGTCAAATTCATTAAATTGTTGATATTTACCCATTTCAAAAAGAAAATACTTTCCTAGACCTCAACCTACTAACATGGTGCTCCTAAAATCAATACAAACACAAAAACAGTAAAAATAGGCAGAATACATGTATAGGAACTTCACAAAAAGCTATACAAAATGACTAAGAAACATATGAAGTGTATATAATCCTTAGTCATCAGAAAGATACAGGATGCAGAGTAACTACATGTCTGAACATTGCTGTTGGCAGTTTAAATTGGGAGAGTCACATTGGAAAACCCTACTGTATGTCCTAAAGTTGAACATATACTTAGTGGTTTTGAACCAGAATGCAAAACTCTGTGTGTGTATGTGTGTGTGTGTGTAAAGGCATTCTTAAGAATGTTCTTTTACAGCAGCCCCAAACTGGAAGCAATCCAAAGCTCTTGAAAATATATATGGATAAGTAATATATGGTATATTTTAGAACTAAATAATATAAAGCAATGGCAATGAACAGACAACTCCTACATGTGACAGCATAGGTAAACTTATATATATTAAACAAAATAACTCACCCCAAAATGATATAGTGCATAATCTCGTTATTTATAAATTTAAAAACAAGCACAATTAATGAATAGCTCCTTAAATCACATTAAGAGTTAACTTTAAGAAGTAAGAAGCAGAGTGACTGGGAGGAAATATAGAGGAACATTGAGTCCCAGGGATATCTTATTTATTTAAACTTGATGATGTTCCAACATATATTGAATTTGAAATAAATTCATTGAGAATACATTTATAATTTTTCACTTTCTATATGTAAGTTTTATTCAGCATAAAAACTTACTTTAAAAATACTTTTCTCTCTTTTGTTTCCTTTTATTATTGGCATCAACATATACTTCCCTGCCTTCCTATTTCTCTTGCCTTCAATGAAAATAAGAATGACTTACTGTTATAGCAAACAAGTTTAAATGAGTATTAATAGAATAAACCATCAAAATATTTTTCACTGAAAAGAAACAAAGCCTCTATAAAAATCCTTATAGATTTACCTCTGTTATTACATTCTTGTAAAGTGAACGTAACAATTGATGGATAAGTGGAAAAGAGAGGAAGAAGGAGAGAAATCAGAAACGGAGAGATGAAGAAAGCAGAGAATAAAAACGAGAAACTGATATTTAAAAAGTGGAAAAATGAATGGAATTAAGAAAAAGCCAAAACTAAAAAATAGTAAGACAAAAAACTTCCCATTTCTTTTTTTCACTAATATAAATAATATTTAAAATTGTGATAGTCACATACATGGCTATAATATCTGTATTGATTCTTTTTCAATTTTACATGCTGCCATGTGACAATGGCTTTCTTTATCAAATAAATCTTTTTCCTGTCTCATATTCCATTGATAGAAACTATATAAATTTTTTATTTTCCAGGTAAATGTCTCAGCCCACGTTTCAAATTAAAATTTTTTACTCTGGTAGAGTTTATTGCTTACAAAGTTTTTTATTTTAGGGTTTTTTTTTTTTTCGGTTTTTGTTGTTGTTGTTTTTAGACACAGTTTGGCTCTTGTTCCCCAGGCTGGAGTGCAATGGGGTGATTTCGGCCCACTGCAACCTCCGCCTCCCAGGTCAAGCGACTCTACTGCCTCAACCTCCAGAGTAGCTGGAACAACAGGCGCCTGCCACCACACCCGGCTAATTTTTGTCTTTTTAGTAAAGACAAAATGTTTTTAGTAAAGACAAAATGTTGGTCAGGCTGGTCTCAAACTCCTGACCTCAGGTGATTCACCCGCCTCGAACTCCCAAAGTGCTGGGATTAAAAGCCTGAGCCACTGCATCAGGCTGCTTACAAAGTTTTAATGACATTTTATTCAAAACTTCTTGTATCAACATGGGTAATATATAGGCATGTTTCCCCTTCCATTGTAAAGCTGCATATTTTTTGAAATTTTTGAGCAGTGCATTAATATCTTCAGCAATGAGTTGACTATTTCTATGAATAATTGATATTATCTAAAAGATTTTCAAAATCCCTAATTTATCTGTTTTGCTAATTAAATATATTCAAAAAGACATTTTTAGATTTTTTGAAATATTCATGAGATTTATTGGTATAGATTTGAAAGTATAAATGCTATATATTTACCACTAGTATATAATACTTAGGAGTCATTATATTCCAATAATGATAATCACCTCATTTTAGTAGAAAAAGGTCAATTTAAAAATGGAAGTCATTACAACTACAATTTAGGACAAAAACATTGCGTAAAATGTGTTAAATCTTATTCAATCTAAGTCATATTTTGTTCATGTTAAGAATCATATTTTGCACATTGTACTATTTTAAATAGTGGGATGCATCTGACAATTGTTGTTGTTTTACAATCACTGTAAGACTATTAACAGTTATAACAGAGCTGTCATTACCTCCATGTATGACCTTGATCTTAGCTATTCATATTGTAATTACTTCAATTGAATCTTGTACATTGTCGAAACTACACATCAAGTTTGATAACACTTAAAATGAATTTTAAAATGTCCAACTCTGTTTTAGTATTGAAACACAAAATATTATTGTGTATGCAGAGACACAGAAGCAGAACCCCAGGGCATAAATGTGACATTAATGAAGCAAATATTTACTGGTGAAGGAATGGCTGCAATTTTAAATTTCCTTGAAAACAAAAAGCAATGCCTTTGTGGGACATGAAAAAAGAAGACACTTCCAAGTAGAGAAGTTATCCTGTTTTATAACCCTAAAACATGCAAAAGTGTTTTCAATCACTGGCCATGGGAAAAAAATGAAGCAGAGAAAATTGTCACATTCCTAGTAATATTTGAACAAGACAAAAAAATAGAAACAAGAGAGAGGCTACTGTGAACAATTTACATATTGTTTAGGTTATCAGTTTGATATCTAGTATGTTATCTGATAACTTCCCAGAGACTGTACTGAACCAGCTTAACTTTCAGAAACAAGTAATTACCTTGACAAAATAAACATAGTCAAATAAAATATACCGATGTAATACAAGCATTACAACTTGAAAAAAATGGGTTTCATTGACTGCAAGAAAACTTTGGACACAATAATTAAATACATATCTAAAAATGCTGGATAAACAATATTCTTGATAGCATACAATACCATATTGTGTAGAAACAAAAGATTGTTGTTTATTATTGGAGAAATATAGAAGATGTAGACTATGAATGAGAGGGGAGGCTTAGATATTTCTTACTCAGTTTTTCATGTATATTTATTCTGTTTATATGTGCCCCAAATTGGTATTTTTTAAACTCTAAGAAATTTAAAATAGTTCATTCAGTAAGTATAAAATCTCCATCCAAATGTGTAAGTGAAAACACACGTATACCAACACTGCTGGTGAAGCATGTATTTGTGAAATTTCACAGACATAGGAGCAGTAGCAGAAATGTAGGCTCTCCATGACCTATTGCATTTTGGAGGAGAACCTACTAATCTCACCAACCTAGATAGATATCAGAGAGCAGGAAAGACTCAGACATTACAGCTTTTCAGCTGCAAGGCTAAGGAAGCATTACTCTCTCTCCCCCAAAATCAGCTCATGAAATTTAATAATATATGATATGGCATAAGCATGGCTCCAGTTTTACACAAAAATTCTGACACTCTTTGTGGAAGAAATACCAGCTTCTCTCCTGCATGATCACAAGCCTGGCATCTATGTTTTGTGAATTATAGCAGGAAGACATAACAATCATATTGTTAGCTTTCTTGAAAGAAAACATTGGAATATAGCTTAATGTAGCTTAATTATTCTTTTCTTAAATTCTAATAGATTTATAAAAGGATGCATTTTATTATTAAATGTATGTTAGATTTGATAAATGTGGTAATTGAAGCAGTGGTCTGTATTGTTTCTCCTGAAGAAACTTGATAGTCACATGATTTCTTTTTTCAATATTGATTTATGTTAGTAATAAAAACATTCTAAACTTGCTCTAAAAATAGTATTTAAAGAGGAATATATAGCATCCTTTTTCATTTCCTATATCACTGCATGTATAAACAAACTGGTACAGGTTGAGCAGTCCTTAGGCATCTTTAGTTTATCTTTGCTTATGATGTTTTGCGTAAAGTGGGGAAAGGGTGCCCTATTCAATAAATGGTGCTGGGATAATTGGCAAGCCACATATAGAAGAATGAAACTGGATCCTCATCTCTCACCTTATATAAAAATCAACTCAAGATGGATCAGATATTTAAATCTAAGACCTGAAACTGTAAAAATTCTAGAAGATAGTACTGGAAAATCTCTTCTAGACGTTGGCTTAGGCAAAGATTTCGTGACCAAGAAGTCAAAAGCAAAGGATACAGAAACAAAAATAAATAAATGAGACCTAATGAAACTAAAAAGCTTTTGCACAGCAAATGAAATAATCAGCAGAGTAAACAGACAACCCACAGAGCAGGAGAAAATCTTCACCAACTATGCATCTAGCAAATGACTAATATCCAGAATCTACAAGGAACTCAAATCAGCAAGAAAAAAAAAGCCAAAAAAAAAATCCCATCAAAAAGTGGGCAAAGGACATGAATAGACAATTGTCAAAAGAAGATATACAAACAGCCAACGAACATAAGAAAAAATGCTCAACCTCACTATCAGAGAAATGCAAATTAAGACGACAATGAGATACTACCTTACTCCTGCAAGAATGGCCATAATTTAAAAACATAAAATAATAAATGTTGGCATAGATGTGGTGAAATGGGAACACTTTTAAACTTTTACACTGCTGGTGAGAATGTAAACTGGTACAACCACTACGGAAAACAGTATGGAGATTCCTTAAAGAACTAAAACTAGAACTACTATTTGATCCAGCAATCCCACTGCTGGGTATTTACCCAAAGGGAAAGAAGTCATTATATGAAAAAGACACTTGCATGCACATGAATATGTACCACACGCATGGGCTTAAAAGGTTGGTTGATAGGTGCAGCAAACCACCATGGCACATGTTTACCTATATAACATACCTGCACATCCTGCACATGTACTCCAGAACTTAAAAGAAAAAGAAAAAAAAAAAAACCCATGAAGCTGGAAAAGTAATATTGACTCACTTCTTGCTTTAAAATAACAAGAAAACTGTTTTCACACTAAAAGTAAGCAAAAGTATTTTGATATATTTGATATTCTGATGTAAAGTTACCAAAGGAAAAATGAAATTAAAAACAGAATAATGCCCCTACAGCTCATGAAAGAATGCCAGAAAGACAATGATATACACCAGATTAAAAATAATTTAATATTTTATAATACAATAAAATAAAATTTAAAAATATAAAACCAGTAAAAAACAAAAATAAATATCAGAAAAACTTACAAATCAATTGATAAGATTACAAAATTTTAAGATAGAAGTGTTAAAACTCAATAAAATAAAATAATGTGTAAAAAAATTATAATAAATATAAAGACAACTCCAGAACAACCTAGGGTAAATAAATTTAATACACGACTCAAGAGAAACAAAACTGAAAAGTAGTACAATGTTAAACATTAAAAGAAGTGAAAAAAGAAATAAAAGTATTAAAAAGAAGTGAGAGTTTTTGTAGATAGGAAAATTAATACAACATACAAAAACATTTGAGAAAAAAACAGAAATGAATGAAATATAACAAATATGAATAACAACATTACAAGAAAAGTTTACTAACAAAATAAAAATGAACTGTAAACTATACAAGGTCATGTCACTCTATCCCTGGGAAAAAAGTCAACTGAGAATGGAAAACCCTGAGACAATTTATAGTAGAAAACTTACGTTTTGAAAAAGTCTCTAAAGTATCCAGGTTAAAAAAAAAAATCAAGTCACTTTTCAGTGACAGTAAATTAAATCATCATCAGAGGTTTTGCTAGGAATTGTTTATGCTTGAAGAAAATGGCATATGCATAGTAGATACTAAAGAAAGAAAAATGTTTGTTATAGATTTTTTATAATGATGAAATTATCTTAAAACATAACAAATGTACTTAAATATGAACACTATCTCACAATAGTGTTCTTATGGGTCCTTTCTGAGTAATTTGCTAAAGAAATTCAGGCAAGAAAAAGACGGGAAAGAATTCAACGTAAGAAATAATGGGGCTTGGCGCGGTGGCTCATGCCTGTATTCCCAGCACTTTGCACTTTGGGAGGCCGAGGTGGGCGGATCACTTGAGGTCAGGAGTTCAAGACCAGCATTGCCAACGTGGTGAAATCCCGTCACTATTAAAAAATACAAAAATTAGCCTTGGGTAGTGGCAGGCACCTATAATCCCAGCTACTTGGGAGGCTGAGGCACGAGAATCACTTGAACCCAGGAGACAGAGGTAGCAGTGAGTGGAGATCATGCCACTGCACTCCAGCCTGGGGAACAGAGTGAAACTGAGTCAAAAGAAAGGAGGGAAGGAAGGAAGGAAGGAAGGAAGGAAGGAAGGAAGGAAGGAAGGAAGGAAGGAGGGAGGGAGGGAACGGTATATGAAAATTTCCTTTTCTCCACAGCCCCGCCAGCATTTATTATTGTCTGTCTTTTGGATATAAGCCATTTTAACTAGAGGGAGATGATGTCTCATTATAATTTTGATTTGCATTTCTCTGATGATTAATGATGTTTAGCACCTTTTCATATGCCTGTTTGCTGTTTGTCTTTTTTTGAGAAATGTCTATTCAAAACTTTAGCCCATTTTTGAGTCAGATTATTAGCTTTCTTCCCCCCATATTGTTGTTTAGGCTCCTTATATATCCTGATTATTAATCCCTTTCAGATGGATAGTTTGATAATATTTTCTCCCATTCTGTGGGTAGTCTCTTCACTTTGTTAATTGTTTCCATTGTGTTATCATTGCTGTTGCTTTTGTTGCCTTCACGTGTGGATTATTGCTCAATAATTTTTTGCCCAAAGTCCTAGAGAATTTCCCGAATGTGTTCTTTTGGTAGTTTCATAGTTTGAGGTCTTAGATTTAGGCTTTAATTCATTTTCACCTTATTTTTGCATACAGCGAGAGTTAGATGTCTAGTTTCAGTCTTCTGTGTATAGATATCCAGTTTCCTAGTGTCATTTATTGAAGAGCTTGTCTTTTCCCCACTGTATATTCTTGACACCTTTGTTGCAAATGAGTTCATTGATTTTGTATCCTGAGACTTTGCTGAAGTTGCTTGTCAGCTTGAGGAGATTTTAGGCTGAGGCGATGTGGTTTTCTAGATATACAATCATGTCATCTGCAAACAGGGACAATTTGACTTCCTCTTTTCCTAATTGAATCGCCTTTATTTCCTTCTCCTGCCTGATTGCCCTGGCCAGAACTTCCAACACTATGTTGAATAGGAGTGGTGAGAGAGGGCATCCCTGTCTTGTGCCAGTTTTCAAAGGGAATGCTTCCAGTTTTTGCTCATTCAGTATGATATTGGCTGTGGGTTTGCCATAGATAGCTCTTACTATTTTGAGATACATCCCATCAATACCTAACTTATTGAGAGTTTTTAGCATGAAGGGTTGTTGAATTTTGTCAAAGGCCTTTTCTGCATCTATTGAGATAATCATGTGGTTTTTGTCTTTGGTTCTGTTTATATGCTGGATTACATTTATTGATTTGCATATGTTGAACCAGCCTTGTATCCCTGGGATGAAGCCCACTTGACCATGGTGGATAAGCTTTTTGATGTGCTGCTGGATTCGGTTTGCCAGTATTTTATTGAGGATTTTTGCATTGATGTTCATCAAGGATATTGGTCTAAAATTCTCTTTTTTGGTTGTGTCTCTGCCAGACTTTGGTATCAGGATGATGCTGGCCCCATAAAATGAGTTAGGGAGGATTCCTTCTTTTTCTATTGATTGGAATAGTTTCAGAAAGAATGGTACCAGCTCCTCTTTGTATGTCTGGTAGAATTTGGCTGTGAATCCATCTGGTCCTGGACTTTTTTTGGTTGGTAAGCTATTGATTATTGCTTCAATTTCAGAGCCGGTTATTGGTCTATTCAGAGATTCAACTTTTTCCTGGTTTAGTCTTGGGAGGATGTATGTATCGGGGAATTTGTCCATTTCTTCTAGATTTTCTAGTTTATTTGCATAGAGGTGTTTATAGTATTCTCTGATGGCAGTTTGTATTTCTATGGGATCGGTGGTGATATCCCCTTTATCATTTTTTATTGTGTCTATTTGATTTTTCTCTCTTTTCTTCTTTATTAGTCTTGATAGTGGCCTATCAATTTTGTTGATCTTTTCAAAAAACCAGCTCCTGGATTCATTAATTTTTGAAGGGTTTTTTGTGTCTCTATTTCCTTCAGTTCTGCTCTGATCTTAGTTACTTCTTGCCTTCAGCTAGCTTTTGAATGTGTTTGCTCTAGCTTTTCTAGTTCTTTTAACTGTGATGTTAGGGTGTCAACTTTGGATCTTTCCTGCTTTCTCTTGTGGGCATTTAGTGCTATAAATTTCCCTCTACACACTGCTTTGAATGTGTCCCAGAGATTCTGGTATATTGTGTCTTTGTTCTCGTTGGTTTCAAAGAACATCTTTATTTCTGCCTTCACTTCATTATGTACCCAGCAGTCATTCAGGAGCAGGTTGTTCAGTTTCCATGTAGGTGAGCAGTTTTGAGTGAGTTTCTTAATCCTGAGTTCTAGTTTGATTGCCCTGTGGTCTGAGAGACAGTTTGTTATAATTTCTGTTCTTTTACATTTGCTGAGGAGTGCTTTACTTCCAACTATGTGGTCAATTTTGGAGTAGGTGTGGTGTGGTGCTGAAAATAATGTATATTCTGTCGATTTTGGGTGGAGAGTTCTGTAGGTGTCTATTAGGTCCACTTGGTGCAGAGCTCAGTTCAATACCTGGGTGTCCTTGTTAACTTTCTGTCTCGTTGATCTGTCTAATGTTGACAGTGGGGTGTTAAAGTCTCCCATTATTATTGTGTGGCAGTCTAAGTCTCTTTGCAGGTCACTCAGGACTTGCTTTATGAATCTGCGTGCTCCTGTATTGGGTGCATATATATTTAGGATAGTTAGCTCTTCTTGTTGAATTGATCCCTTTACCATTATGTAATGGCCTTCTTTGTCTCTTTTGATCTTTGTTGGTTTAAAGTCTGTTTTATCAGAGACTAGGATTGCAACCCCTGCCTTTTTTTTGTTTTCCATTTGCTTGGTAGATCTTCTTCCATCCCTTTATTTTGAGCCTATGTGTGTCCCTGCATGTGAGATGGGTTTCCTGAATACAGCACACTGATGAGTCTTGACTCTTTATCCAATTTGCCAGTCTGTGTCTTTTAATTGGAGTATTTAGCCCGTTTACATTTAAAGTTAATATTGTTATGTGTGAATTTGATCCTGTCATTATGTTGTTAGCTGGTTATTATGCTTGTTAGTTGATGCAGTTTCTTTCTAGCCTCGATGATCTTTACAATTTGGCATGTGTTTGCAGTGGTTGGTACCAGTTGTTCCTTTCCATGTTTATTGCTTCCTTCAGGAGCTCTTTTAGGGCAGGCCTGGTGGTGACAAAATCTCTCAGCATTTGCTTGTCTATAAAGTATTTTATTTCTCCTTCACTTATGAAGCTTAGTTTGGCTGGATATGAAATTCTGGGTTGAAAATTCTTTTCTTTAAGAATGTTGAATATTCGTCCCCCCTCTATTCTGGCTTGTAGAGCTTCTGCCGAGAGATCAGCTGTTAGTCTGATGGGCTTCCTTTTGTGGCTAACCCGACCTTTCTCTCTGGCTGCCCTTAACATTTTTTCCTTCATTTCAACTTTGGTGAATCTGAGAATTATGTGTCTTGGAGTTGCTCTTCTCGAGGAGTATCTTTGTGGCGTTTTCTGTATTTCGTGAATTTGAATGTTGGCCTGCCTTGCTAGATTGGGGAAGTTCTCCTGAATAATATCCGGCAGAGTGTTTTCCAACTTGGTTCCATTCTCCCCATCACTTTCAGATACACCAATCAGACATAGATTTGGTCTTTTCACATAGTCCCATATTTCTTGGAGGCTTTGTTCGTTTCTTTTTATTCTTTTTTATCTAAACTTCTCTTCTCGCTTCATTTCATTCATTTCATCTTCCATCGCTGACACCCTTTCTTCAAGTTCATCGCATCGGCTACTGAGGCTTCTGCATTCATCACGTAGCTCTCTTGCCTTGGTTTTCAGCTCCATCACATCGTTTAAGGACTTCTCTGCATTTGTTATTCTAGTTATCCATTCATCTAATTTTTTTCAAAGCTTTTAACTTCTTTGCCATTGGTTCAAATTTCCTCCTGTAGCAAAATCAATGTACAAAAATCACAAGCATTCTTATACACCAATAACAGGCAAACAGAGAGCCAAATCATGAGTGAACTCCCATTCACAATTGCTTCAAAGAGAATAAAATACCTAAGAATCCAACTTACAAGGGATGTTAAGGACCTCTTCAAGGAGAACTACAAACCATTGCTCAATGAAATAAAAGAAGATACAAACAAATGGAAGAACATTCCATGCTCATGGGTAGGAGGAATCAATATACTGAAAATGGCCATACTGCCCAAGGTAATTTCTAGATTCAATGCCATCCCCATCAAGCTACCAATTACTTTCTTCAAAGAATTGGAAAAAACTACTTTAAAGTTCATATGGAATCAAAAAAGAGCCTGCATGGCCAAGTCAATCCTAAGCCAAAAGAACAAAGCCGGAGGCATCACGCTACCTGACTTCAAACTGTACTACAAGGCTACAGTAACCAAAACAGCATGGTACTGTTACCAAAACAGACATATAGACCAATGGAACAGAACAGAGCCCTCAGAAATAATGCCACATATCTACAACTATCTGATCTTTGACAAACCTCACAAAAACAAGCAATGGGGAAAGGATTCCCTATTTAATAAATGGTGCTGGGAAAACTGGCTAGCCATATGTAGAAAGCTGAAACTGGATCCCTTCCTTACACCTTATACAAAAATTAATTCAAAATGGATTAAAGACTTAAATGTTAGACCTAAAACCATAAAAGCCCTAAAAGACAACCTAGACAATACCATTCAGGACATAGGCATGGGCAAGGACTTCATGTCTAAAACACCAAAAGCAATGGCAACAAAAGCCAAAATTGACAAATGGGATCTAATTAAACTAAAAAGCTTCTGCACAGCCAAAGAAACTGCCATCAGAGTGAACAGACAAGCTACAGAATGGGAGAAAATTTTTGCAACCTACTTATCTGACACAGGACTAATATCCAGAATCTACAATGAACTCAAACAAATTTACAAGAAAAAAATAAACAACTCCATCAAAAAGTGGGCAAAGGATATGAACAGACATTTCTCAAAAGAAGACATTTATGCAGCCAAAAAACACATGAAAAAATGCTCATCATCACTGGCCATCAGAGAAATGCAAATCAAAACCACAATGAGATACCATCTCACACCAGTTAGAATGGCCATCATTAAAAAGTCAGAAAACAACAGGTGCTGGAGAGGACGTGGAGAAATAGGAACACTTTTACACTGTTGGTGGGACTGTAAACTAGTTCAACCATTGTGGAAGTCAGTGTGGCGATTCCTCAGGGATCTAGAACTAGAAATATCATTTGACCCAGCCATCCCATTACTGGGTATAAACCCAAAGGATTATAAATCATGCTGCTATAAAGACACATGAACACGTATGTTTATAGTGGCACTATTCACAATAGCAAAGACTTGGAACCAACCTAAATGTCCAACAATGATAGACTGGATTAAGAAAATGTGGCACATATACACCACGGAGTACTATGCAGCCATAAAAAATGATGAGTTCATGTCCTTTGTAGGGACATGGATGAAGCTGGAAACCATCATTCTCAGCAAACTATTGCAAGGACAAAAAACCAAACACTGCATGTTTTCACTCATAGGTGGGAATTGAACAATGAGAACACATGGACACAGGAAGGGGCACATCACCCACCCAGGACTGTTGTGGGGTGGCGGGAGAGGGGAGGGATAGCATTAGGAGATATACCTAATGCTAAATGACGAGTTAATGGGTACAACACACCAACATGGCACATGTATACATATGTAACAAACCTGCACATTGTGCACATGTACCCTAAAACTTAAAGTATAATAACAATAAAATTAAAAAAAAAAAGAAAATCAGTTCACTATATGTGTGTGGATTTGTTTCTGCATCCTCTATTCTCTTCTATTGGTCTATATGTCTATTTTTATGCCAGTACCATTCAGTTTTGTTTGCTATCACTCTGTAAAATAATTTGAAGTCAGATAATGTAATTTCTCCAGGCTTTTTTTTTTTTTTTTTTGCTTAAGATGGCTTTGGTTATTCTGAGTTTTTTGAGGTCCCATATAAATGTTAGGATTTCTTTTTCTATTTATGTGAAAACTGTCATTGGTATTTTGACAGGAATTGTATTGAATCTGTAGATTGCTTTGAGTAGCATGGACATTTTAACAATATTGATTCTTTCAGTCTACGAAGGTGAAATATAGTTCTATTTATTTTATGTCCTCTTCAATTTCTTTCATTGGTGCTTTATAGTTTTCATTATAGAGAACTCTACACTCTTTGGATAACTTAATTTCTATGTATTTAATTTTATGTGTGGCTACTGTAAATGGGATTTCTTTTTTTTTCAAGTTTTTCACTGTTTGTATTTAGAAATGCTACTTAATTGTGTATGTGGATTTTGCATCCTGCAAATTTACTGAATGTACTTATCAGTTCTAATAGTTTTTCGGTGGAGTCTTTAGGTTTTCCCAAATATGTGATCACATAATCTGCAAATAAGGATAATCTGACATTTGTTTCCAATTTGGGGGCCCTTTACTAATTTATGTTATCCAGTTGCTCTTGCTAGCACTTCCAGGATACATTGAAAAACAGTGATGAAAGTGGGCATCTTTGCTGTGTTTCAGATCTTAGAGAAAGGCTTTTCACTTTCTCCCCATTCAGTACGATATGAGCTGTGGGTCTGTCATATATGACTTTTATATTGTTCAGTCTGGGTTTTATTAGGAAAGAATATTGAATTTTATCAAATGATTTTTTGGCGTCAATTGAAATAATCATATGCTGTTTTTCCTTCATTCTGTTGATATGGTGTATCATATTAATTGATTTGCATTTGTTGAACCATCCTTGCATCCCAGGGATAAATCTTACTTGATTATGATAAATGATATTTTTAAGATATTGTTTTTATTTTATTAGAGTAGAATATCTTTTTCTATCCCCTTATTTTCAGTATATGTGTTTTTAAAGGTGAAGTGCATTTTTTGAAGGAAACAGATGTTTGGATATTGTTTTTATCCTCCATTTAGCCACTCTATGTCTTTTAATTGGAGAGTTTAATGCAATATATTCAATATTGTTATTGATAAGTAAAGACAAACTGCTGCCATTCTGTTACTTGTTTTTTATTGTTTTGTGGTCTTTTATTCTGTCTTTCTTTTTTTCCTGTCTTGCTTTCAGTGAAGATGTGTTTCTCTGGTGATATGATTTGGTTTCTTGATTTTTATTGTTTATGTATCTGTTGTATGTTTTTTGGTTTGAGGTTACCATGAGGCTTGTAAATACTATGTTATAACACATTATTTTAATCTGATAAAAACATAACATTGTTTCCATAGCACACAATAATAAAAATTCTACACCTTAACTTCCTACCCCCACTTTTTAACTTTTTGTTGTTTTTATTTATGTTATGGTACAGTCCATGTCTCTGAAAGTTATTCTTGATTAGTTCTTTGTTCAATTTTTCCATTTAATATAAGGGTAGTTTATACACCATAGTTACAGTTTGACAATATTCTGTGTTTTTGTGTAATTACTATTGCCAGTGGGTTTTAAACCTTCGCATGACTCTTCTTGCACATTAATGACCTTTTCTTTCTTATCGAAGTACACTCTTTAGCATTTCCTGTAGCCTAGAACTGGTGTTGATGAAATCCTTCAGCCTCCATTTGTCTAGGAAAGTCTTTATTTCTCCTTCATGTTTAAAGGATATTTTTACCACATACTAGTCTAGGATACATTTTTTTTCCTCAGCATTGTAAATATGTCATGCCACTCTCTCCTTGACTGTAAGGTTTCCACTGAAAAGTCTGCCTCCAGACATGTTGGAGCTCCATTGCATGTTATTCATTTCTTTTCTCTTACTGCCTTGAGGATTGTTTGTTTATCCTTCAATTTTAGGAGTTTGATTATTAAATTCCTTGAGGTAGTCTTCTTTGAGTTAAATCTGCTTGGTGTTCTATAACCTTCTTTTACCTAGATATAGCTATCTTTCTATAAGTTTGGGAAGTTTTGTGTTATTATCCGTTTGAATAAACTTTCTACCCTTATCTCTTTCTCTACCGCCTCTTTAAGACCAACAACTCTGAGATTTACTCTTTTCAGGTTATTTTTCTATATCCTGTAAGTGTTCTTCTTTCTTATTTCTTTTACTTTTGTCTCCTCTGACAGCATTTTCAAATAGCCTGCCTTCAAGCTCACGATTTTTATTCCTGCTTCATAAATTCTGTTATTAAAAGATTCCGATGTATCCCTCATTATGCCCATTACATTTTCAAACACAGAATTTCTGCTTTATTATTTTTATAATAATTATTTCAATCTCTTGTTAAATTTATCTGGTAGAGTTCTGAGTTCCTTCTCTCTGTTATCTTGAATTTCTTTGCATTTCCTCAAAACAGCTATTTTGACTTCTCTGTCTGAATGGTCACATATCTGTTTCTCTAGGATTGTTCCCTGGTGACGTATTTAGTTCAATTGGTGACATCATGTTTTCCTTGATGGTCTTGATACTTGTAGATGCTCTTCTGTGTCCAGACATTGAAAAGTTAGGTATTTATTGTAGATTTTGCAGTCTGGGCTTGTTTGCACCTATCCTTCAAGGAAGGCTTTCCAGATATTAAAAAGGACTTAAGAGCTGTAATCTAAGCTCTATCTGTTATATGGGGCACCCTGAGCCCAGGGTAATGCTGTGGTTCCTGAAGACTCATGTAAGTACCACCGAGATGGCCTTGGACAAGATCCAGAATTTCTATATTACCAGGCGGAGACTCTTGTTCTCTTCCCTTAATATCTCCCTCTAAAATGAAGTCTCTCTATTCTGAACCACCTGAGGCTGGGAGTAGCTTGACACAAGCACTCTTGTGGTCTCTTTCCTTTCCTCTCCTCAAGCAAAAGGAAGGGGTCTCCACTAGGACTGTGCTGGGTCAGACCTGAAGCCAGTACAGCATTGAGTCTCATCCAAGGCCCCCTGTAGGTACTCTCCAGCTACTGCTCATGTTTGCTCAGGGCCCTGGGGCTCTATTATCAGCAGTTAGAAAAGACAGCCAGGCACATGTATACATATGTAACAAATCTGCATGTTGTGCACATGTGCCCTAGAACTTAAAGTATAATAAAAATAAAAGAAAGAAAGAAAAGACAGCCAGGCCTGCATCCTTCCTTTAGGGCAATGAGTTCCACCAGACCCCAGGCAGGTCCAGAGGTGCTTTCCAGAAGCCGGAGATGATTAGAGTCAAAAACCTTAGGCGTCAGCTTGGTGTTTTATTGTACTGCAGCTCATCTGGCACTCAAACTACAAAGCATATTTCTTCTCACTCTTCCCTTCTTTTTCCAAAGGCAGAGGAGTCTCAGGCTGTGGCCACCATGACAATGAGTTGTACTGCCAGACTACCACTAATGTTCCACTAAAATCCTGGAATCAAGGGCCCCAAGAGCCGACTTAGTGCTCTGCATCCCTGTGGCTGAGCTGGTACCTGAGGTCCAAAACAAAGTCCACTTTACTTGTCCCTCCTCTTTTCTTAAATGGAAGGAGTCTTGCCCCCTAGCAACCACAGATAATAATGTGCTGAGTCTCAACTGAAGCCAGCAAGTCTCAGGTCGTGATATTACCTGGGTATCACTGCTGGCTATTCAGCGCCCAACACCTGTTCAGTTAGCAGGTGGTGAATCGGACCAGGACTGGTTCCTTCCCTTCAAAGCAGTGGGCTTCCTTCTGGCCCATGGTATATCTAAAAATGTTGACCAGGAGATAAGGCCTAGAAAAGGGGCTTCACAACTCTAACTGGAGCCCTGTCCGGCTGTGGCTGAGCTGGTATCCAAGTGCAAGACAAAGTCCTCCCCACTCTTTCCTCTCCTCTCCTCAAGCAACAGGAAGGGGTCTCTTTTGAAGCCACAAGCTGGGCAGCCTGGGGTTGGGGGATACGTGATGCCAGAACTCTCTTAGCCACCTAGTCTGAATGTCTCAATAGGTTACATGCTCCCAGTCCAATGGCTCTGGGTCCAGTTCAGCACCAGACTCACCTAGGAGTTGCAGTCCTTGTGGCCTAGACTGCAATTCAAGTTTATTTATGGCCCCAGAGCACTTTAGCCTCTGGTGGCAAGGCTTGCAGGAACTCAAATTCCAGCCACTGGGATCAGCAATTCCCCTCTTGCTGAGGCTGGTTTAAATATTCCCTTCACATGTGGGCATCCCCTGAGTTTGGTCCAGGTTTGCTTTCTGCTATAACAGGGCAGCACTGAGTTCCAAAGCTCACAGTTGCTGCTCTCCCCGTCTCCCCAGCACACAGAATTGCTCTCTGAACCACATCACCGCTGCTGGGGCATGTGGGAGGGCTGGCATCAGTGATTCAAGGCTATTTTTGCACCTCTTCAGTGCCTCTTTCAGTAATATGAAGTAAAAACCAGGTAGTGTTAGTGCTCAACGGATTCTTGTTCTTATTTTTGTGTAGATTGTTAACTTAGTGCTCTTGTCAGAGGGATGATTGGTGGAGTCTTCCATTCTGCCATCTTGCTCTGCCCCTAAATTAGTTTTACTATACAACCTTGAGTTGAGTCGTTTATATTTGAAGAAATCTAAAATACACATACACACACACTTGCACACACACGTGCATATATATACACCCACACGATAGTTATGTTTAGTTAAGATTAAAAGACTTGAGTCAGAGATATTTCAGCTATTATTTCTGACCATCAGTGTAAGAGTTTCTTAATTTGCATAATATATATTATACATTTTTACTCCATTGAAATGGTATTCAAGATGTGGTTTGAAGGGAACTATTGTTCAAGCACGCTCACTTCCCATCAGTAAAGTTTAAGATCCTGTACAAATCAGAAGGTGACCCTTCAGAATGATGCCCTGGACCTGTATGTACCCCCATCCTGTCCTGTGTTTTGCCAATAAGAATAGTCTCACATAGTGAAGTTAAAATATAAACTAAAATTGGCCTCTAGTGTATTTTTACAATCTGAAATAAACCTTTCATTCAAGGTGATTTTCAGAATAGTAAAATGACACAGCTGAGGCTTTTTCAAAATTATAGGCCGTTTGAGTTGCATGCTTACTTGCTAATGTGTTTGTGTGTGTCAAATATCATTCTAGACTTGCTTCCTGTTAGTATCAGATTTGAGTAGAGGGGGAAATAGAAGATCTTTATCCTCACTTGACTATAATTATTAAATTTTATTTATATATGACAAAAGAAAGTAATAATAGATATTATTACAAAAATTGTTTTAGCTCAGTTTACAATATTCTTTTTTTATATACTATTTTAATTAACAAAAACTGTTTATTGAATCATTTGTATTATTCAGTGCAGGTAAGCAGTATGTATATATGACCCTCAATTTATTTAATCTTGATTACAACTTTGATAATAGGTATTATTAAATTAATCTGACAGACAATATTCTTAAACTACAAATGTCATTTATTTCCTTTGTTATGTCTCCCTTCATCTTTAAATATCCTGCATTTGAAACACTTTGTTCCAAGTAAATATCCTGCAGCATTACCTTAGTATTATAGCAACAGATTTTATTTTTAGTTAGAAAAAAATGTATTTAAATGATCCAGTGATGGCTTATGTTATTTGTCAAAACAAAGATTTACTTCCTTAATTGTTGCAGATATATATATACCTGATATAAAAATCTAGAAATAAATAGGCTAGTGAAAATGCTAATTCTATGAAATTAGAATCCATGAAATTTATTTCAATTTCTTATTTGAAAACCATCGCCACCTGAGAAAACCATGCAGCACAAAGTAGGACTATATTATATATTGTTAAGTGTAATTAAAATATGTAAGGTAGACTTCATCATTACCTGTGGCTATTGTAGTGAGTAAAGTATATTAAATGGAAATTAAATCTATAGATGAAAAAAAACACAGATATCTATGTGAGATATATATATATATATCCTATTAACCTTTATGGTAGAAAAAATACTAAATCTTAAGCAAGATACAATTATGTATCACTATTATGTTTTAGAAAAAGTTTATTCCATCTTTTAACTTAAATATGAAGGATGTGACTAAATCCGTTCCACAGTTCAAATTTTGTGCTTTAAATAAGCAAAGTACTTGTAAGTCAATGTCATGAGCACATTTGGAATGTCTTGCCAGTGTGGTGAAGTCAACTCAGTTTGTAGAAGTCTAATCCTGATAGTAATTTCATTATCCCCTGGAAAACGAATCATACTTCTGGGAATCACACATCATTCTCAGCCAAAGTTGAGTGGCTAATAGGGTTGTGTATCATTTTTTCAGACTGAATAAATTTTTTCTTCTTAATTAATCATCTTAATGAATGCCCAGGTCTCTTCACCTTCAGTTCTGAATAAGAATCAATTTCAAACACAAGCTTAATGAGAAAAAGACCAAGTAAAATTTTGCCTTGGAAAAAAGTCATGTGCAAAGGGTCAAAATACTCAATCAGCGCTGTCCTCATTAGAATCACTTGAAAAAATGAAGACTAAATACTTTCTAGAGTAAAAGAAGTATATTATTTCATCCATATAGTCTGTTGTGCTTTGTGAATTCTAATTATTAACATTATTAATAGTTTGTTTATTCAGATATAGACAAAACTATTACTATTTCTCTTAGATTTCTTTCTGATGTGTGACAAAAGAACACTGATATTTGTGGTAAAATTTACGGCCATATTTCTATTTGTATTTCTTTGAAAATCCAAAAAGCTAATTACCTTTGTGCCTAAATTAATCAAATTCATCAGTCACATGATTTGATCAAGAGACATGCCTAGTCATCTTTCTTACTCCAATCCAAAAAGTTAGTTAGGACAATAGCTATTGGAAATGATTAACAATTTAAATAATATTACCTAAATATTGGCTTTTAATTCACGTTATTGATGATGTAATATAATAATTTTCACTCTTCTTGAAGGTAAGTATGTAAGATTCCATTTGTCACTCTGAAAGATTTTGGTGATGAAGATAAGGCTTCAATTGATTACAGCTTTTACAAATGATCATGTGATTCATTAATGACAATCTTAAGACATAACTCACAATTATTTGACTTTTCATAGATTTCATTATAAATCACAAATACTAGCTTAAACTTGATGTGTTTTTAGTTTGGCAATAAACTTAAAATAAGTGAACCTATTAAACACTGTCACTGTTGGGCACCTGCTGAGGCCAAATACTCTTCAAGGGTCATACTTCATCTAAACAACAAAAACAACAATTATTCAAATTGTTTTTATAATCACATTTTACAATCACTGTATCTATTCATTGTTCTAAATATTTGACTCAAAAATTTTCACTTAAAGTTTACAGTGATATTATAATAAAAGTAAAAATATAGCCCCCAATTTGGAAATGAGAACACCAAAATCTAGAAAATTTATGATTTGTCCACATTTATATGACTGAGAAATTGTCAAGCTGCAACATTAACTGGGCATTAGGTTCTATAACTTGTGTTTTTAATGCTGCTGCTACTGATTGTGGTGTAATAATCAATTGGGTGAATGTAACAACCATGAGAAAATGATGTCGATGACATTAAAAATAATAACACAAGAAGGGAAAAACCAAACACTGCATGTTCTCACTCCTAAGTGGGAGTTGAACAATGAGAACACATGGACACACGGAGGGGAACATCACACACTGGGGCCTGTTGGGGTTGGGGCCTGGGGAAGGGATAGCATTACGGAGAAATACCTAATGTAAATGATGAGTTGATGGGTGCAGCACACCAACATGGCACATGTATACATATGTAACAAACCTGTACTTTAGGGAAGTTGTTAACAGGGTTTGCATAGGTTAATTCATATAATCCTTACACCTCCCATTGAGGCCATTTTTCAGATAAGTGGAAAACTAAATCTTGGGAAATTTAGTTAATAAATTTGCCCATGCTTTCATAGCAAGTATGTGAATAAATTTGAATTCCTATCCAGGTTTCTTTGATACAAAGTTCATTATCTTTCTTCCACTATGCGATATAGTTTTCCTAGCATCATATTTAATAAAGCACAATATCTCTAATGATATATTTGTAGAATCTCTGAATGAAATTTGAATGCTGATCATTTTTAGCCAACTATAGAAATACAGAAATTACTCTGCCAGAAAACAACATGTAACCAATTCAAGTGATACCAATGAGTTTTTAGAAATTATACACAAAAGCCTTTTCATAAAATGGTTGATTTTTCCCAATACACACATCTGGCTATCTCATACCCTTTTTAAATAGAGAAATATAATTTTCAGAAATGTGGATTTACAAAGCACAGTGGTCATGAACTCTTTTCCATATTTCAAAACTGGGCAGCCAGACACAGAGTTCCTCTGGGCTGCTGGCCCAGTGAATCATGTCACAAATATAGTAATGGGTGAATACACTGAGTGCCAAACTAAACTTCTAATGTTCTATTTCAATCCAGCAGATTATATTGTGGCTGATTTTGGAAGAAGGGCAGGTTGGCTTACTGCTAGATTTTTCACTCAACCCTGCACTGAAGGCAAGGAGCCAGAATTTGAGAGAAATCTGTGGAGATTTTAATTTTTTCTCCTATATAATTACATATTATATTAATTGAACTCCACTTCTAGTTGGAAAACTATTCAAAAAGGGATCCTGCTGCTTGCTATGTGCAGACAGGATGGAAACGATTTTACATTTGGAATAATTACTTTATGACCAGTTGAATTAATAGTCTGTGGGAAACATAAGTGAGGAGGCAATTGGTTCCCCAAATTTAAGTAGCAGAAAACAAGACTAAAGGCAGTAACAGTCAATTCATCTCAAAATATTTTATAATAAGGCCAGAAATTGCAAACACTAATGGTAGTTAAAAGATTACCTACTTATAGTCTTCAGATCTAAATCTAAGGATAGCATCTAAGTTCAAATAGATTTATTGGTAGTCACTGGCATAATTAAATAGAAGAGAAACTTAATGACAAAATGCAAATACCTGCATTGCAAGTATGGCATAATTCATTCCGAATCAGTATATAGAGTTGTCATTCTCATATACAAGATATACTTGGTCAACAGTCACATCTCCCGGTATCTGGTTTACTATTGACTCCAATTTAGGTAATCACAGTGCATCAGAAATAATTGGGGCCACCACACAAGCAAAAGTTTAATTGTTATCATGGCTTGTCAGTCATTAATCTACTTCAATTTTTATCTCAAACAACATAATAGAAAGTTACCTTTTTTAGCTTTTACAAATGTAATGTCTTAAACAAAGTAGCCAATATTTTTCTAATAACCACAGCTCTATTTGCCTGGTAAGAATTAGATTATTTCAGAAGCGATTTTACGGATGATGAAAAATGATGGAAAGGAAAAATAAAATTTACTATCAGTTAGATGAGTCTAGCACTGAAGAAAATATTACTAGGATTCTGTATCCTTAATATTTACATAGTTCACAAAGGTAATTGATGTCCTCAGACAATTCCAGAAATTCACTTGAATCTAGATCTTAGTTCTTTTGATGGATTTAATAATTTAGAAAATAGAAGTAGAAAAAAATATAGTATCAAAGAGATTTGAATTTAGGGATGTAAATTATGTGAAGTAATGCATATGTTGGGTAGCTCAATTTGGACATGACACAATGTATACATGTTTCATGAAAAATATACACGATAAATGTATGGAATTTTTGTCAATTAAAAGTATTACATATATATCTATATGTATAGAAACATACACATACACTATATATATATACCTATATATGCACACACACACACAGCTATATTTATACATACCTATATATGAGCATATGTAAACTTACATATATTAACCTAATACATAAGGTATATATAAAGGTATTATATAACAATATAATTATATATTATATAATTTATAATTATATAATATTAATTAAGTAATATATAAGGTATATACATAGAAAGGTATTATATGCCTTATAAGGTATACCTTATAATACCTTTATACCTTATATACCTTTATATAATAGCTTTATATATATCTTATATATACCTCATATATACCCTAATATAATACAAATATATTACATAATATATACATACCTTACACATTATATAATTAATATAATATTAAGATTATAACATTAATATATAATCAGAATACTATAATAATATGGTAATATATACTTAATATAAGGTATATATAAATGTATTACATAATAATACATGAGTATAGTATGTATAGGAAAAAAGCAATTGATATAAAAGGACTTATATAATAGTCTCTACGTATAGGGAAGACCCCTGTGTTGAACATACATAATATGTCAGTATAGGTATATACACCTATATATACATATGTGTGTGTATACATATATATATATACACCTCATATATAACTCATATATATATACATATATATACTTCTCATGTTTAATTAGGATGATTTAATGTAAACTGAATATTAGAATCTGAGGTGTTTCTGTTACTGACTGCTATTTTATGTAATTTAGTTTGTCTGCCTATCTACTTACTTGTTTATCATTTTTCTATTTGTTTGTATGATTAGTTAGTTTTCAAGCTTCAGGCAGACAAATAAAATTTAGGCAGTTTGTTATTATTTTTGTATGAAAAACTCTAGTTATTTTGAATTTGAAGGAAAATCGAGACTTAGCTATCCAATTAAACCTCATGTTTTACAAGGACTGCTTTTCAAACATATTTTGTTTTAATTTGATGTAGGGTTGATAACTGACAGGAAGAAAAAAGAGTTCAAAGTGTTCCAAAATTCTAAGTAGGTTCAGGACTGATTTGCAGCAAAAGTTGCAAAAATGTATTGTTTTTAATTAACAACGAAGATATTATGATGCTGATTTTTTTAAGTTATAAAAACTACTAAAGTAGATGTATTTTAGCCCTTTTGGGTGAGTTTCTCTGAAAGGGAGTAAGACTATCCTATTTGAGATAATGATTTCTGAATATGGTGTCATTTGAGAAATGGTGATTTTAATCAGCACTTAGAAGGAGATTTACAGAGAAATTTTGAGTTGGCAAAAGTGTTTACTAAGAAGAGAGGGTGGTTTCCAAATGGCACTTTAAAGAAGGCTAAACAAGTATGTGAAAATACATATATTAGAAAAGCATCAAACTTAGCAACAGAGGTATCATAATTCTTAAATGTCAACTCAGGGAGAAGTAGGCAAATATGCTACTTATGAACAAGAAGTTTTGAGGATTTGAGACTAGCAATTTGTGCTGAAGAGAAATAATAGCAACAGATGATGAGAAATGATAAATCACTAGAGAAATTGTTCATATTTAACATCCCAATTATGTAAGGCATGATTATGATGCTTCTCTCATATCAGGATATACCAGAAGAAGCATGACCAAAGAAATAGATCCTTTCTGTTATGAATCTAGTATCAGTGTACTAAAATGTAAAAAATTCTCATCTCTATCTTGAGATTAGTAGAAAAACTAGAATTGCAGGGTTTAAAGTTCTGATTTTAAAATAAATAAAAATATTTTCCTACTAGCAAATAATATATTTTATAATAATTTCAAGAAATAACAAAAATATTGGAATTTTCAAACTAACCACCAAATATATCAATGGCCAGCACCCTGAACAAACCAGTGAAGATAAGGAAGAGATTATAACAATTAAATTTTATTGTTCATTTTACTTTGTCAATCCTTAGAATTTAATAACTCCAATCATTAAATACTAACAGGAATATTAGTATACAAATCTAATATTTTAGTATGTTCATTTAAAATAATGAATGCATGTTTAAATATAAATTACTAAACATGATATAGAATTCTATATTGATTTAAAATTATATGCCTGATATCACATAATAGTGCATTGATTTTTAGCCATGTCATCACTCTTTTTCTCTTGGAGTCTTATATTTCCTGTATTTTGGTTCTGTTAATTGGCAGTTTACCAACTGTCTACGTTGTATTCTTTCATGAGCTCTATAAACATTTCTATTTGGAGATAGCATCATATGATGTTCACTTACAAATATGATAAAATAAATGGCTACATTGTGCAATGCGTCGAGCCTACATGGGGTTTGGCTGTTTTAAAGCCAAAGTTATTTGTGTTCCACATGCTGTGAAAAGGGATGTTTCAAAATCTGAGAAGAGAGCCTACTTTAAGAAAAAATAAAATTCTTAAATGATGGTGCTGGTTTTTATGGATCCTGGAAAGGAATAATATGACATGCTTGTAAATGTTACTGAGGCAAACATGAGGCAGTCTGTGCCTGAAGAATAAAATTGAGGCATATGTTCTTTCCATCCCATCAAACCCAAGTTTCTAAGGAATATATAAATCTTATGTGCAATGTATAACTGTTTTTCATCCAAGCAAAGCAAGTTCCTGATTCTGCCCGGTCTAGATGTGCTTTGTATCTATTTAATTTTTAGTTGGTTGGCAGGAGGGGTAGGCAAGAGGATTGTAAGGATCATCATATGAAAACTTTTACCTCCTGCATGTTTCTTTATACAATTGATAGTTTTTAATGGAAGATTCTTGTATTTTAGCCATCCTATGTGATTATCAATTTCATATACGTTGTATTGAATTTTATTAAAGTATCTGTAAGAAAAATGAAATAGCTCATGTTTTTACATTCTAAGTATATTAATACATCTAGACAATCTATAATATTTGAAGTAAATTGGCTTATTATGCTACTCTCACCTTTATAAATTTATAGCATCTCAATTTTGGCATAGTTCGAAGATCCTTTACATGATTTCTTGGACTAATGGCTTTATATCCTATACTGAAGAAACAGCTAAGATACCATGTACTTATGCCTCTCTCCTTTCTAGCTTATAAATTTAACTACACGTACTGTTATCTCATCCACACCACAACCTCAAGACACAGGGGAAAAACAGTGCAATAAACATTTTCATTTCCATAATTGTATAAAAATAAATCTTTTATATATGAAGAGTGGGAAACAATACAGTGATGTCAGTTAAGGAGGAAATTTTTGCCTTTTTTTAACGCAGAGAATTTCTATTATTTGGGACAGGAATTCATGATGATCCAAAATATTTTTCTGTTCATTTTGTTATACATATGTGTTATTTAATATATGGCTATAACATGCATGTGTGTACATGATGTATAGATATGTATGTGTCTTCATTTCTTATTTGATTTACAGTATTGCCACCAAAACAACTATTTAAAAAATACTGAAGCCTCTATACTGTCTGCTTCTGAACTACTATTCACAACTGATATCCACAAATTCTTAATAGGTATCTTCATTATGCATAATGAAAAAACATTGATTTTTTTAAACAAAACTTTTCCTTGGTTATTTCCACACTTTCTTTATTATTGATTTAACATTTTAATGACTTTTTATTATGAAAGGAGTCATCTCCATCTTTAAATTCTTCGAACAGCTGTTAATCTATTGCATTTGCTATTTGATATTTGCAGCATCTCAATAGAACTATCTTCCTTTTTGTGAGAACGGTCACTGCAAAATTTTCTGCAAACTTCTTACAGAAATAATTTTGAGAACAAACTAGTATCTTTTTGATTCAGGGGAAGAATTTTCATATCGATGAGAGCTGTGGTTTGGATGTGGTATGTCCCTTCCAAAACTCAAGTAGAACTGTAATTGCCTATGCAGCAGTGCTGGGAGATGGGGCCCAGAGCGAGGTGTTTGAGTCATGGGGCCAGATCCTTCATGAACAGATTAATGCCCTCTGGTGGAATTAAAGGCTCACTCATTCAGGAGTGAGTTCTTGCTGGCTCAGGACTAGATTAGTTACAACAAGAGTGGGTTGTTATAAAAGCCAGCAAAGCTTCCTAGATTCATGCTTGCTTCCTCTCTTACTATGTGATCTCTGTGCACATGTCCTCTTGGTTTTCTGGTTTTATAGACACAATGGAGTATTATTTAGCCAAAAAAAAGAGAACAAATTTGGGCCGGGCGCGGTGGCTCATGCCTGTAATCCCAGCACTTTGGGAGGCCAAGGCAGGCGGATCACGAGGTCAGGAGATCGAGACCATCTCGGCTTACACGGTGAAACCCCGTCTCCACTAAGAATACAAAAAATTAGCTGGGCGTGGTGGCGGGCACCTGAAGTCCCAGCTACTTGGGGTCAGGAGTTCAAAAACAGCCTGGCCAACACAGTGAAACCCTGTCTCTACTACAAATACAAAAAATTATCTGGGTGTGGTGGCAGATGCCTGTAATCCCAGCTACTCTGGAGGCTGAGGCAGGAGAATCACTTGAATTCAGGAGGTGGAGGTTGCAGTGAGCTGAGATCACATCACTGCACTCCAGCCTGGGCAACAAGAGTGAAACTCCATCTCAAAAAAAAAAAAAGAATAGAAAATCTAGAGATCATCGCTCCTGTGTAATGTCCGATTTCTATTATCTAGAATATTTACTAAAATATTATGGGGAAATGTGAACTATGCATTATCCATATACTGTGATGAACTAGACCAGGTAAAGGTAATTAAAGTTTCTTTGAATTATATAGTATATACATATGTGGGTTAATAGAGCTCTGGATAAAAACATGAGGACAGTAGTCTTTAATGTCGCTTTCTGATTAAAATTAAAACAAACTGATTCATCATATATGAGAGTCACATACCAAGTTGCTGATCTACTGTTATTAGTCTAATAAAGATGTCAGTAGTTACAATTGTGGCCTGCGATTCTGTGTAAGATCCATCTGAAGCTTTGCAGGAACCAGACTGGATTAAATTGTGATTTTATAGGGACTAATGCCCTTGCATTCCATGAGTCTTTTAAATTGGGATTAATTTTGCCATTTCAGCCAGGATTGATTGTATTTTGGATTTACTTTCTTAGCTGGGTGAGAGTTTTGGAGGTCTTCCCCCAGCCTTGTCTTTCATAATAGCTCTTACTAAACAATCAGGGATCAATGTAAGATTTATATATTACATATACATTCTAAGTATGTACTTAGGGAACCAAGCAAATGGTTTGGGGCAAGGGTGCTCCCCATCCATTGGACCCTTTAAGAAAGGAAACTGGTTCTGGGCTCCATTTACCATTTTGTCTCCATGTGGTCCTACTATTAAGGTAGGTACATAATGTTATTTGTGGTTTCCTGCAATTAATGTCAGCCAAGAACAACATCCACCAAATATATTTGTCTGCCCTTTCCTCCTGTTTTCAGTGTATGGTAATCTGATAAATGATCATATGCCCGTCTAGGGAAGGATTGGGTCAATGAATGCTGTATGTAGACCTCCGGAGGTTACAACCCTCCATTCCGTGGTAAACTTCTGGATCTAAGAACTGGCTCAAGTTTGGATATTGCACAAGGAAATTTGAACTCTTTATTGAAGAATCTAATATTTGATCATGTCTTGAACTTTCTTGGCTATGTAAATAAAATAACTTTCTCATTGACCGTCGATCTATGCCTTTTAGGAAAACTGTGTTCAAGTAGCCATTGTTACAGATCCTTCTGCATCAATGTTCCTATTAACCATTTCTAGTTCGCAGATTAATAAGAGAATTACATCCAACAGGTTGACAACAGTTAAGTGCCATTGTTGCCACCTCTGTAATTCCATAATCCCATTATACTAATTTGCATTTAAGCCACCAAGTTCTAGTGGCACCTGTTGTCTACCACCTGGCCTGCTGAGCAGAGCTACAACTGAGTTTCTCAGAGATGTCATTGATCCCATTTCACTATTCTGCTAGTTATCCATTTATGAAGGTAGTTTCCTTTGGGTCCTCCTGAAAAATGTAGTTGGCTGAGTTGTCTTTCCCAAGGAATAAGGACACTGTAGTATGTATTCACCAATGTTCAGTAATTATGGGTTGAAAGTGACTTTTAGAGGTTTAACTCCCTCTCCTTTTGACTTTCCCTGAACATGAACTATGCACATTAATAAAACTACTAAAGTCCTTGGGCAGAAATTCAGGTGTTTTCACTGAGAAGCTATTGCCATGTACAGAAATATGAATGCTGACATAATATGGTTGAGACACCAGCAGAGATAGCTATAATCTTCCAGATTTTTTACCAGTATTCTCCGTTACATAGTTATCTATTGTGCTTGTATAATATGCTTTAAACATCTATCTGTATGCCATGCGATGGTAATTTAATCACTTCTAAGTGATTCATAGTACTTCATAGCAAATACACATAACATGTTATATATTGATTTTTTATGCTAGACAACAAGATTATTTCCATCTATCTGACAAAACAATAATTGAGAAAAGACCATTGTAACTCAAGACCTATTGCACATTTGCATGAGTTTTCCTCAAAAAAATATATATATATCCAAAAGTAGAATATTGGATAACAGGAAATTATCTGACTTCAATAATTCCTATCAGAGTTTTCTTAAGAATGCGTGCAATGTCCAGAATATACTCCTAAATAACCTGCCATATAAAGAATAAGAAAATGCAACAAAATCTCAAGAGAAAAAAAATAAACAGAAATTAAACCTTAATATTATACAGATAATGGGTTATCAGATAAATATTATAAAATGAATATTATTATAACTGTGATCCATGAAATTAAGATAAGCACATTTGGAATGAATAGAAAAAAAGGTTTTCAACAAATAACGTAAATTAAAAGTGTACCATATGGAAATTATACATGGAAAAGGAGACAATTTAAAATTAAAAAATAAACTAAATGGGCGTAATAGTAGAATGGAAACCGTAGAAGACAACTCAGTTAAAGACAAAACAATGGAAATTACCCAATCTGAAGAACAGATAATATTTTAAAAGAAAAATAAGTTAGAACTCCAGGGACTTGAGTTTCTGATATCCAAGGGCACAACATATGTCACTGAAACATCAAATGGAGAGGAGAATAAAATTTGGACAGAGAAAAATACTTGAAGAAATAATTCCTAGATTTGGCATAACTCATAAATTTAAAGATTTACAGAAAAAACTCATATAACCTCCGATAGGATAATCTAAAAGAAAATCGTGACGAGACAAATCATAAAATGGCTGAATGCCAAAGATAAAGAAAATAATTTGAAAGCATATAGAGTAAAACATAGAGCAAAACAGTGTCAACAAGGGGAAAATGATTCAAATGACACCGAATTTCGCAACATAAATCACATAAGGCAAAGACCTTTGGAAAATATACATAAAACTCTGAAAGAAAAGAACTCTCAAATCCAAGTTTAATATCTTTAAAGATATTGTTTAGGAATTAGTGTGAAAGAAAGAGATTCTCAAATGACAGAAAACAATTAGAAAATATTGCCAGTAAAACTGGTCTCTAGGAAACACGACAGGCTGAAGGTAAATGATACTTGGAAATGTGCTTCTTCTAAAATGCAGAAGAAGTAACAGAAATAGTGAATAGCTATGCAAATATAAAAGACTATTATTTTCCTCAGGTTTAAAAAAATATCTCCAGGATTGAACAATTTATATTATATACACATAAATATAAATATTATGTGCATATATATATATGTCCCCCAAAATATAGAATTGTCATGTATGTTAGAAAGTCTATTTATGTATGTAATATAGAATTTTATCTGGACAATTTAGAATTTTATCTTGCTTATAGAACTATACATTCTATTTATATAGTAAGCAAAATACATTTTATATTTATGTTGACTTATAACTAAACTTTCATTCCAATGATCTATCCAAATGGTGTAAAAAAATTGTTTTGAGGCCAGGCGCAGTGGCTCATGCCAGTAATCCCAGCAGTTTAGGAGGCTGAGGCGGGCAGATCACGAGGTCAGGAGATCCAGACCATCCTGGCTAACACGGTGAAACTCTGTGTCTACTAAAAATACAAAAAAATTAGCCGGGCGTGGTGGCGGGCACCTGTAGTCCCAGCTACTCGGGAGGCTGAGGCAGGAGAATGGCATGTACCCGGGAGGCAGAGCTTGCAGTGAGCCAAGATCGTGCCACTGCACTCCAGCCTGGGCGACACAGCGAGATTCTGTCTCAAATAAAAAAAAAAAAAATTGTTTTGATTGGCAAACAAGTTTTTTTTTTAAGTTGCTTTATATATAAACTTTATGGAGACAGTAAAGTTTTGTCAGTTTCTGGATATGAGATATAAATGAGCAATTTTAAATTGTGAGTCTGATTATAAATTGGGGAGATTTCATTGGCTTCTGTTCTAATGATATTAGTAAATAACACAGGTCCACTTTTTTGTTTGCTTCTAAACCAATCTCTCTTTTACATGTACACAACAGGAAATAGAACTTTGCCTGCACATTTGTTGGAAGATATTCTTTTCACTCAATGATGATTGGACTCTTCATAAAAAGACTGAAATGTTTGGGAGCAAGGGAGACACAGACACACACACACACACACACAAACACACACACACATACACACACATACACACACACATACACACACATACACACACACAAACACACACACATACAAACACACACACACACACAGACTTCAATCCTTTCCAGTTAAATCGATTTTATGTAATTAATTTTTCCTTTTTTTGCTTTACATCTAGCTTTAAGCATAAACTTAGGATATTTATCTTTAAATGCCTACCTGTTTCAAGTTATCAGAACAGGGAGATCTTTCCTCAGGCAGATTGTTTTGCAGGACAAAAAAACTATAGTCCACTGGTGTGATTTGTTAGAAAATAATTTCGTGATTTTAACAACACTAACAGAAAACAAAATATTAAAAACTCAACTGGCAGTTTGCAACATTTCACTTTTGGTAAACTTGGCAGCAGCTGTCTGTTCAGGATATCAAAGCAATGCCAGTCAAAAGGCAACTTATAAAGAGAAAAAACACAGCGACAAATGGTAATTGAAGAAAATAAAACAAGCAATAAGTAATTGAGGTATACTACTCTCAATTTCTTCTCATGCTTCCATTCCAGTTTTTAGTCCTCTGAAATCAGTCCATTTGAAAGTCATTCACTTTCAATAAATTCAGTTGGCCAGGATATTCGTGAGAATAGTGAATATAGATCAAATACATTGTACTGAATTTTCTCTACATGGAGTAAGGTGGCTTTTTTTTTCTACAATAAAGTTAACATGCTCTCTGGTACCAAATGCACTTTTATATTCACTTTCGTAAACAGCTTAAAGAACATTTGGATACTACACATATTTCTATAATGTCATAATAATTAGATTCAATGTGTTATCAGAGTGTGAATAGTTGAAGTTAATGGCATTTTAATGTTCTTTATATTCTCAATGCAAGTCCCAATTATAGAAATTTTCCACCCTGGGACTACTAAGAACCCCCAATTTCATATTTGAATTTCCCTCTAGACTCTGTCAACAGGACGCAGAGCTTTTATAAATTGTGACCCTACAAATTTCATCCTTTCTGCTCACATGGCGAGAACATTATTGTGTCCATCAGTTGTGAATATACAGGCTTATATTGTTTTAGAAAATGATCAGCGTTTCCTAGAACATCAAGCTGGTTGTTTTTCTCTTCCTTTACTTTTTTTCTTTGTATTCATTATCAAAGGACAAGTGGAAAGAGTAATAGCAATAACTGAATTAGGCAGAGATAGACCCTATATCTTATTCATAATTACTTTCCCTTTTAATTCAAGTTACAAGTGTTTCCCAAGCATATATATTTTAAAAGCACTATTAATGCTAGTGGAGAAAGGAAGTTATTAGGATAATTAAAAGATCATAAATGTTTTCAAAAATATACTGGAATGGAAGCAGGAAATTAAAAATACTTCAATAATGCATTATATTATTTTTCTCAGCAACTAATTCATTCTCTTCCCTGTTAGAAGATCAAGCATCCCCTCCCAATGTCACACATAGGCAGAGCATCCTTCCTTACCTCATTTTCTGGCTTTGTCATGTGGCTTTCTGGAACCAATGTGAGCAGAAGTGACAAGGTGCTAGTTCTGAGCTGAGACTTTTAAAGGAATCTCATGTTTTTGCCCCTTCTTGCCCTTTTCACGTGTCCTCAAGGGCAACAAATTCCAAATAAGGGCTCAAACTTCAACATCAATTTCAGAAAAAGAAGTGTGGAGCAAATTAAATAGCTGAACTTCAATTGCTCATGAGTAATATAATCTGAAAATAAATGTTTTGTTTAAATCACTGAGATTTGAGACTTCTTTATTAATTAAACAAAACTGAGTAATACCGTAATATTACAATACAAACACTGAATTTTCAGTTCTATTTAAAAGCTTGATCAACCTGAAATTATGCCTACACATTTTTTTTGTTATTGTTGTTTTTGGCCAATATTTCAAAAGACCTTTAAGGGGCATTCATGTATGTATGGAGATAAAATAAAATTAATTAATCTTTTAGACACCAAACTCCATTTGAAAAACTGAAATAATCACAAAATTATATCTGGTAAATTTTTTAGTGTTTTATACTTGATTATAATCTGGTCTCTACTGTAGAGAATAATAAAGAGTTTAAATTACACATTTGTTTTATCAACTTGAGTATATTATTATTTATTTCACAACTGGGTTATGTTACTTTGGAGAATTTCCTTTTTTTTGATATTGACTTTAGTTTTCCTCCAATTATTTATAAGATTAATTATCTTCATTATAAATTACATAATGAACACATACAAACAACATTGATACAGTGCTTTTAATGAGATAGCGAACAAAATATCATCTGTCATGTTTCCTGAAAAAGAAGTCAATTTTAAAATTAGAATCTTCTGACTATAATTTAAGAAGAAATGCAATAAATCTCTTAACACATCAATTAAAGTTTTACTCTTTTCTCATGGAGTTGAGAGTTTGTCTTCATTATGGAGTTTCTCCTATCTTTCAAAGCTGAGTCCTAGAGAAAAAAGAAAAAAAAAAAAAAACAATGTCTTAAGAAATACTTCCTTTTTTAAAAATTTGGCTTTTGCTTTCTGAATCACTGTATTGGCCAACTCAGCTTTTTTATATTTAATGAAAGGCCTTTATAAGGCAATTATTGCCTTTGGCTTGCCTTTCATATTCATTTTACTATAACTTTATGCTTCTCCAAGATCTCATAACGTAAATCAGTGTAGTGAATATTGCTAGCATTAACATCAAACGTATTTTTATAGTATAACATTTTCACATTCTTATCAGAAACAATGCTAGTTAGTTGCATTTTAAAATCTTGTTAAACAGTTACAATCATTTAAATGCATTTACCTGAGTAAATATATCTAATAGCTAATGCCTATTCAAGCAAATATATCTCAATAAAAGTGTCTGTAATTCTATTTATTTGTTCATTTATTTTATCTCTTCTGTGTTTTTGTAACGATGACTATATTTCGTAAAAATCACAAGACTTTGTTTTACTTACTTTCTTTCTCTTCGTTCTTTTCTTTCTCCATGCGTGCTTGCTTGCATGTAGTAGTTTCAGTAGGGAGTAGTCACTAGTAATTGATTAACTTCACATCCCAACCTCCAAGTGCGGCCCACAGGATTAATAAACTTGTTTGTCTTTCAAAGAACAATGAACCTGAGACCATGCAGACCTCCTTGATGGCATCTAGAAGTTGGATCAGGCCAAGGGACGCAAACAGCTTTGATTATAAGGGCATCTCACCCCTCACATACCTACCTTACTCATAAAAGCCACCAAATATGTTCAAAGACAGGTAGAATTTGAGAGATTTCTCTCTCCTGCCCTCTTGTTTTGGCCAAATTCAATAAAACTCTCTCTGCTCCTAGGTGCTGAGGTGTCAGTTTTTGGTTTACTATGTATCAGGAACATTAACCTAAATTGGGGGATTCTACAACATTTTGAACCAAGTACATGTGTTTCCCAAAATTGTTTATTACTTCATAATTTTTCTATTCAGATAGTGGTAATTGCTAAAAACTAAGGTGTCCCCAAGTGCAACATTGTTTCTAGATCGTAAACACAATGTGAAGCAGAATAGTATCTGTTTTGCTCAATATTTTACCCCTAGTCCCTAGACACTGCTTAGCCTGTAGTCATTAAAGGGACATCAGTGTAAGGACGACAACAACAACAAAAAAAAAAAAAAAAAAAGAGGAAGAAGAAGAAGGAGGAAAGAAGGAAAGCAGAAAGGTGAGGATGAGCCAGGGTAGATATTGGGTTGTCAGTCAATTAATACAATCATGTCTAATACTTCTAAAAACACATAAAGAAAATGTACAAGTCTCAACATTAGATAGTATTGCTCATTTTCTCTTTGACCTGCATGAAATTAAGAACTTGTTAAAATGCTTGGAATCTTAACTCAGACACAAAATACATAGATTTATCAAGTATATATGAAATACCATATAGTCTTCCATACCATCTTCATTACCCCATCCACCTTATCCATCATGTCCTCCACCTCCCACCTCTGTGTGTGCCCTTCCATCCCCTGCATTAAGAACTTACTATCTGTGGAGGGATATTCACAGGATAGAGGATTCCTTCAAAGCAGGAAACTGAATGTTGTATCAGGAACACTTCTCGCCAATGGTACAAAAGTTGGAATTGCAGGATGGGTGGAGTAGGGGTGAGGGAATTTTTTTTTTTTTACTTTTTTTTATAATTATGCTTTAAGTTCTGGGATACATGTGCAGAACGTGCAGGTTTGTTATATAGGTATACACGTGCCATTATGTTTTGCTGCACCTATTAACCCATCATCTACATTAGGTATTTCTTCTAATGCTCTCCCTCCCCTAGCCCGCCAGCCCCCCACAGGCCCCAGTGTGTGATGTTCCCCTCCCTGTGTCCATGTGTTCTCATTGTTCGACTCCCACTTATGAGTGAGAACATGTGGTGTTTGGTTTTCTGTTCTTGTGTTAGTTTGCTGAGAATGATGGTTTTCAGCTTCATCCATGTCCCTGCAAAAAACATGAACTCATCCTTTTTATGGCTGCATAGTATTCCGTGGTGTATATGGCCACATTTTCTTTTATAATTGAGTTGTTTAGAAATGCAAGAACATGATGATACTATCAACCATATGGGATTTTAGAATCTCTACTCCTCCCAATTCTATTTGCTACACATGCTGTTTATTATATTATATAATAAATTTATATATTTTTATTTATTTAAAAGGAAAAATAAATAGCTTACATATGTTATTCTACTTTTTCATCATATCTCAGTTACTTGCTCATGACATCCCTCAATTGCTATTTCCCCAGGGAAGGTATTGAAGATCATCAGGTTTCATTTAGACACTCCTATTGCAATAAGCCCACCTATTGTGTTTAGTAGGTCTAGTAGGGAGCCCATGATTTTTGTGCTAGTTATGGACTTGCTAAAATAACAGACATTTTGAGAAGTTTGGATCATAAATCTTCATCTTTTCCACTACTAATATGTTTATTTTCCTCAGATTTGCTCAAAATATACTTTTCTTAAATCCGTGTACCCATAATTAACCCCGGTTTAAATAAGGTGATCATAAAAATCAGGAATTTATTTATTAATATTGTAAATTTAATACGTATTTAATATTATAAAAACATATACATATTTACATATAAAATCATAGCTTAATATGCAAACTAATACTTCCCTGTTAGTAATTATATCCATGATTTCTTAATATTCAAATCATAATAATAATTTCTCTAAGACATGGTACAAAAGAAAATGATTATACATACAAGGCAGATGAACATATGCTGAGATCATTACATTCTACCACAGAGCTATATTTTGTCATTTGCTTGAATTAAAAAGAAGACATGAGCTAGTTGTTTTATTTCACTTTCTAGTAAGCTTTTAGCATTTTCTAGTTAATTCAGATGGAAAGGTCAAAAACGTTGCAGTTTAAAGTATCTATTATCAAGGTGTTACGTAAATGACTGGGATACTTACAACTAAATAAGAATAGACACGCTTTTTTTCTGATTTTGATGATTCAAAATCAGGAAAAAATGCAAGCCTCTGACATATTATGAGCTTTAGATTTAGAACTCATTTGATCATATTTTTAAAATAAAAACAAAAACAAAAGAAGGACATACAAGCAAGTGGAATCTACCAAAACCTTAAGAATATACCATTTTCTATTCTGGTAATTTAGCATCAACTAAAAAAGCAGTTGTGCTTATTTTATGATTGATCTAAATCTGGTAGGTCAGTTATTAAAAATACATGTATAACATGCAGTAAAATCACCTATTGTAGAATGAATTTCAGGAAGAGAAAGAGGACCCTAAACAATCTTAAAGTCAGTAGAATCAGAAAATGATAGTGTACTAGGTTGAATAGTGTCCACTCAAGATTCATGCCAACCTCAAAATTGCAATGTGATCTTATGTGTAAATGGGTCTTTGCAAATATAATTGGTTAAGATGAGGTCACACTGGATAGTGTGGTCCCTATATCCAGTGCTGGTGTCAACATTAGAAAGCCAGGCATGTACACACACTGGGAAGAAGACCAAGGGAGAGAGGAGGCAGAGATTCCAGTTATTCGGCTGCAAATCAAGGAACACAAAAGGTTGAAGGCTTTCTTCTATTGATTTTTATAGTCTAAGGACTTACATTTAAGTCTTTAGCCTATCTTGAATTAGTTTTTGTTTATGGTGATAGGCAGATTTCCTTGTATATGGTGATAGGCAGTTTCATTCTTCTGCATATGGCTAGCCAGTTATCCCAGCACCACGTATTGAATAGGAATTTCCTTCCCTATCAACAGAATACATTTTCCTTGTTTTAAGACACCTCATTCGTGGCAATTTGTTATGGAATCCCTAAAAAAACCAACATAAATGGTCATAAGGACATCTTCTACTGGACCATAACGAACTGAAACAGAAGTGATATCTGAAAAGTGAAAGTTAAAAATAATGAATGAATTTACATTATTTTTTGGTACTGTAACAGTATTTTCTTTTTCAATCCTATTCTTCTCTAGATAGAGGCAAGATTATATAGATTTAGAGAACATCATATATTCTATATGGGTATATGAGAGATACATACACATATGTGATATACATATATATTTAGCTATATAAAAATGTATTTATCAGAGTGTGTGTGTGTTCAGTTTCACCCTAAAGCATGAAAAGGAATAGTTGGAGTCCTCTGATAAAAATGGCAAATTTACTGAGTGCATTTATTAATGTTTCTTTTCACAATCTTACTAATGTAGCATCAAGAATTTTTTAATGAGTTAAAATTTTCATCAGACAATAATAAATCTGAGAGCCAATTAGAAATTTAAATATGATTTCAGAAGATGGAAATCAATAATGTTTGGTAACTGACTCAAAAAAATAAAGAAATTTAAAACCGACTTGCCTATAAGGCCAAGATGAAGAGTCTTGAATATCATTCTCAGTAAGACTATTATTACTGTAGATATGTGCATAAAACCTTTGGATTTTTAGATACTGTTTCCCCAAAAGTTTGAGTGTGAAGTGCAGCTGAAGAAGGCTGGGTAGAAATCATTTAGAGACAATGATGGAATCCCAAATCCTACTTCTAGTTCAGATGGATGGGTAATTTAATTCTCCTGAAGCCTCCCCAAGGCAAAGAGTAAATGATTATCGTTGAGATGGGGGTGGGCTATTAAAGGTTCAGACTAGAAATACCAGGAAGAGCTCAAGGAGGAGCGGATTGGAAGGATAAGATGTCAATAAAAACAAGGGATTAGTTGAAAGTTTCCATACTGAATAGTTAGTAACACCGGCCGCTTCTTCCTTCCCCTGCTAACATCTCAGAATTCTCATAATTATAAGCAAATTGGAGGCATTTTATCTGAATAAAATGATTAAATGACCTGCTAAAAAGACCAATACACACTGACTTGAGTCTCTTTAAAGCAAACAATTCAGTTCTTGACTTTCTCCCTATCCTGAATTCTGAAAGAAGTCAAGCTCAGAACCACATTTAGAGTTTTTGAAGTATGAACAGGGGTACAAGAATCAGCAGGCCCTTGAGAACAAATTCAAATAAAAATCAGTGACATAATTAAAGAAACAGAAATGCAATTATACCAATCTAGCTTTTAACTACATTTAATAGTAATAATAATGAGAAAACTAAATAGTAATTCAAAAAAAAAGATACTCTTTTTGAATGATGATAGAAGTGGAAATGTAGGTTGAAAACTAGCAAAAGAAATAATTTCTTATTTTCCATAGTTGGAACTCAACAAACAATGTCTAAATTGAAAACTCCAGGCACAAAAGTACAAACATTATTTGACAATATGCCACTAATTCTTGAACAAATAGATACAGGAATAAGAATAAAATATAGGCTTAGGGGCCATGTGGGAATATTTGTTTTATTCAAATGTTGCAATATTATTTCAATAAGTGTACTCAAATTGCTTTCATAAATTAAACTGTATTTTGATAAGAACAGAGAATTGAAGTATAAAGGGGGAAATAATGGATAAGAAATAAAACACATAAAATTGCTTTGCATTTGAAACTAATAGTGGCATAAAGTTTAAAGATTTACTCCTAATCAGCAAAAATCTTCCTTATTTAAAAGGTTCCTGGCAATAGCTGTTGTTATATTTATATATATTTATATAATATTTAGTCACCTATTTCAGACTGCAAATTTTAGATAAAATGACCAAATACATCACATAATTATAGCTAAAGTTGGTTTAAAGTGGTTTAGATTCAGTAACCATAGTAACGTTCAAAAATAACATTTATAAACAATTAAAAGCATTTTCATCTTTACACGCTTCACTTGCCTCAGAATTTCTGATGACTGAATTGAAGTTCAGAATATTAAGCCCCAAATGAAATTGCTGGTGATTTTATTGCACACACTAACTAAACTCCTACCAGAAAATACTTTGAAAAGCATTATTAGGCCAGGCACGGAGGCTCACTCCTGTGATCCCAGCACTTCGGGAGGCCGAGGAGAGCAGAACGAAGTCAGGAATTCGAGACCAGCCTGGCCAATATGGTAAAACTCTGTCTCTACTAAAAATACAAAAAATTAGCCTGGCATGGTGGCAGGCACCTGTAATCTCAGCTACTAGAGAGGCTGAGGCAGGAGAATCGCTTGAACCCAGCAGGCGGAGGTTGTAGTGAGCTGAGGCCATGCCACTGTGCAACAGAGTGAGACTTTGTCTCAAAGAAAAAAATAAAAGAAAAGCATTATTAATATATGCAGCCTCTTGTGATAAAAGTGGTAAAGTCTAATACATTAGATAAATGTATGTATGTATATAATAAAAATTTAAATATTTTAGTAGAAACTACAGTCTTTATGTTACAAAAGAGAATACATGAACATGTTTTGAGAGGTTACTTGTATATCAGAATTGTTTGCTGACTGATTTCCTACTGAATTTTATTACATAATTAAGTTTGCAATCCAACAAGAAAAAAAAGCCTTTTGAAGTCTAGGATTAAATGAATAAAGAAAGGTGGGAGAATACAGAAGATGTAGAATGGAATAAAAGATCAGACGTCACAAGTGTTTACTCAAAGAATTGCAGAAAAAGCCAAGGCTTTAGAAATAAATCAAACAACCTAATAAGGTAGTTCAAAAAGATAAATTTCCCAGTTTATAGCATTTGAAAAATTAGAAAAGTTGGAAGAAAAGAGAAATGGCAAAATAATATCATACATAAAAATGTGTGGATAATACAACCAGTTCACAACTTTAAAAAGAAGCTAAGAAATGAATGCCTTTGTGATTGAATTTTCATTAGAACATGAAGGGTAGTATTGTCCTCCTGGACAGCTGTGTAAGAAAGTTCTATAGAAAGTCAAAGGACAAAAAATAGAATACAGATAAACTTTACAGTTCCAAGACGTAGATAATTTGATTTATGTCAGATTCTCATTATCTTCACATTACTCAGGGAGTGGGTATGGCAGGGAAATGCCCCTTTTAAACTTGAGAAATATTTTTCTATAATTACTTTTCCTAATTCAAAAGGTGACACTACTTTCTGATTTTATTAAGTAGGCATAAATTCACAAAATTACTGAATATGTTTAACATGTTCTGTGGCATGACCTGACCAAATTCCAAGTTCATTTAGAAGTACATGACTAGATTTTGTCTGTTGAAAATGTAGTAATATATACAACGATTTAGAGCGTATGTTTATAATATATTAGAGAATGAGAAAATACATCAGAAAACACTGAAAAAGTCATTATAATACAATATCTTCTGTGAATATAGTTTATATAGATTACAATTTCCTGTTCATAAATATGACATATGAAAATAAATTACAAGTCACAAGTATAACAAAATAAGCATAGCAAGAAAGGAAGCAAATATAAATGTTTGATTTGTGCATACCACAGATTTTACACAATTTCATTATCATATAAATAGCTCACATATATAATCTTCCATGCATTAATTCTGATAAACGCAACAGTAAAAATTAAGATTAATAGAGTTTTCTTTGAAAGGTTTGCTACAACTTATATCTACAGCACTTTTCAGCATGGTTATGTTGTGCTCTGAGAAAGTTTGTGTCTATTAGTGATTTATGGTATCTGTTTACTGGTGTTTTTATAGACTTCTAAACTGTAAAATAACTTTTTTATATTCTCAACTTTTGATGCTTAGATTTTAGCAAGTTATGAATCTTTACAAATGTGCTGATCCAGAAGAATAAAAGTGTATTGAATGTTAAAAGATACAAGTATAAACACTTAAATACTCATAAATACTACACTAAAACCTATAGCTCCCTGGTCATGTTTTCTTTGTTATCATTCATATCATTATTCATATTATTTTTATCTTACTAAATTAGTCATTTATTAATTAGGTGAACATTTACCAAACATCTTCCATGATCTGGCCATTGAGTTAGGAAGACAAATATATAAAAACGATAATGAATTTCCAAACTTAGGAGATTTACTACCTACTTGCAAAAACTTGTATAAGCAAACATTTGTAATAGATTATTATATGTACCATAGTAAAAGTAAGTTGGTAGTAGTATGGGAACATATTAGTAGAATGACTACTAATGTAGCCTGGAAACCAGGGAAGACTCTAAGTCTCTTGATAGATGAGTTAAGGTCAAATTTACTTGCGTGTGGATGGGGATTTCAGAAGAGAAACTATATGCACAACTTCAGATGTTGCCAGAGAATATGGTATGTTTCTGAAACTTGAAATAGCTGGGTGTAAAGTATTGGGTGCTTGGGTAAGTTTAACTAGAAGTGTGGCTTGGAAGTCTCATGAAGATAAGATTATAAATATTTGTAAGTTTGGGCTATATATTAAATATTTAGGGCAAAAGAGAGATATTGAGAAGTTTTAAACAGATAATAAAACTTTACTATATATGCAATTAGAAGATCAATTTGAGAAAATATATTTTGGAGTTACTAATACCAGAAATCATTACTAAAGATCAATTTTGGGAATCTATACAAGAAAACTGTTTTGGGAAAGAGAATGGGTAAATTCAATCAATAATTAAGTTCAACATTAGAAGCAAACCAATTGGATGTGAAGAAACTATATTAATTTCTTAACTGTATTAGATGATACTATTCTGCCATAAATTTCTAACTAGATTTCCTTATAAATGGCTTCTAACAAAACATTAACAATTAAACTCATTATCTTCCCAAATAAAAAAATTGCGTTTTAACTTTCCCCCTTCTACCTGTCTTCATATTTTTCCATGCCATCACCTTAGTAGATTGCTTGAATTTATTTAAATTAAAACCTTAAGGAGTTTTTCCATATAAAGTGCAATTCAATTTTCACACTCAGGATGTTTAACACAATTCTTTACAAAATATTATTTTCCAGTATGGAATGCATATTCAAATTTATCAAGCCATCCTAATAATGCCGAACCAGTTTAAAGCCATTTAGGTTGTGCCATTTTCCTCTAATTCATCTTTCCATACAATGCAGCCTCAGCCAAACTCCTTCTTCAAAAATTGTTGTCCCAACAGAACTTCTGTAGAATTGTAATTATTTCTTCAATGAATGTTTGGTAGAATTAACCAGTAAAGCCATGCCTGTGGCAGCTTTCTCTTTTGGAAGTTTGCATAATATTATACTACTTCATGTAGAGTGTAAGGACTACAACGATATGCTTTCAGTTCCTCTCCATTGGGGCTTTGGTTGTTATAGATTTTATTTTTCATATGTTCTAAAACCCACCATATATTACTATTTTTCCTTTAGACAATCAATTATCTTACACATTAATGTTGGGAGGATTGAATGCATGAATATGTGAAAAGTACTGGGAACAATGCCTGGCACATGGCAGTGTCCAATAGATGTTAGCTACTGTTAGCTGCTAAAAGTTTCTGATCTATTCTCATCAACTAATTCACCTATTCCTTTGACAATACCATACGATTTTGATAGCTGGGAAAGGCTCAGCTCACTATTCTTTTTTCCTCTAAAACTTAATTCTCCATATAAAATCTAAAACATTTCACCACTTTCAAAAAAGAAAAAAAAGCAACATTCATTTTAACAAATGATGTTGGAGCAAATTAGATACCCATAATTAAAAATATACATCTCTACCTTTACTTCACAATCTACACAAAAATTAACAAAAATGGTTTGTTAACCTACAGGTAAAAGCAAAAACTGTAAAACTTCTAGAAGAAAATATCGCAAAACTCTTGATGACTTTGGAGTAGGCAAAGATTCCTTAGATGGGACACAAAAAACATGAATTGCACAAGAAAGCATTGATGTATTTTATGCAATGGGCACTGTGATTTGCCACCAGACCCTTCTTCAGAAACAAAGGACTTGTGATCTCAGCTGTGAGGACTGCCACCACTAGACAGCCCTCAGCCCTTGCAGATGGAAGTTAAGGGACAGCCTTGGCTGAAGACACTCCCCCATCCTTACCCACAGGCACACCCATTCACCAGGAAGCTTGCCTCCAGGGACTTTCAGTGGGGATATTAAAGCCTGGCCCTGTTGCCACAACTCAGAACAGCTCTAGCAGCTCACTTTACCATAAGAACACCCCATGGGGTCCGCTGAGGCACAGCACTGAGACTGTGCGGTCCTGTGTTTTTTCCCTCCCACATCCCTAAAAGGCACACCTCATACACTTTCTGCACTCTAATTTCCATCTCAGTGCTGGTTTCCCGGGAATTCCAGCTTGAGACACTGGGCTTTATCAAAATTAAAATCTGTTCTTTGAAAGACACTGTTAAGAAAATGAAAAGGAAAGCCACAGACTGGGAAAATATATTCAAAATATATATATTAATCAAAGACCTGTATCTATAACACAAAAAACTCTTACAACTCAATAATAGATAGTCAACCCAATAAGGGCCGGGCGCAGTGGCTCACATCTGTAATCTCAGCACTTTGGGAGGCCAAGGTGGGCAGATCGCCTGAGGTCAGGAGTTTGAGACCAGCCTGGCCAACATGACAAAATCTTGTCTCTAATAAAAATACAAAAATTAGCCAGGCATGGTGGTGGGCCCCTGTATTCCCAGCTACTCAGGAGACTGAGGCAGGAGAATCCTTTGAACCCAGGAGGCAGAGGTTGCAGTAAGCCAACATTGCGCCACTGCAGTGACCCGAGATCATGCTATTGCACTCCAGCCTGGGAGACAAGAGCAAAACTTTGACTCAAAAAGAAAAAAAAAAGTCAACCCAATAAAAAAGATAAAAGTTTTGAACAGAAACTTCACAAAAGAATCTATGGCTGTGGTCAGTGAGCACATGAAACCCCAATAAGGATGAGAATATGCAAATAAGCATGGAGCATCCTGTGATGCCACGGAGAAAGGAGCTGCCCAAAACCAAACCAAACCAAAAGCCATGGTGATGGGAGGATGACAAAAAGACGCAGAAGCCAACTAAAGGAGCAACCGGTGGCCAAAGCTGGAAACTTTGAGTAACAAAGTAATTAAATAATTAATAATTAAATATTTAAGTAAAATATTTAACAAAATAATTAGTTCAATTATTAAATATTTCATCCCCTGAACTATTGGATTATAAAACAAAGTATACAATAGATGTCCATAAGTCCACACTGATATAAATCAATAATTAAATAAATAAACACATGAGGAAGAATAGGCAAGTCCACCACACAGGAGCACGCCAAATAATTTAGGTAGCTATGCCCCTGCAAAGAGGAAAAGTATGAGGTCCCTTTTTTAAACTATAGGCTATCGGTAGTGACTTCCAAAAAGCCCAGAAGAGAAAGAGGTGGGAAAATTATTTTGTGGTGGAGAAACCAAATCAGCACTGCCCGGACAGGTGACCAAGACTAATAGCAGCAGTGATAAGCCATGCTGATGGTGTGTACTCTAGACAGGATGGGATGGGAATGGAAATATCCCTCTGCAATCTTCCTTACAAGAGCATATAATTCCAGTCAGATCATAAGGAATACATCAGATGAATTTTAGGAGAGGACATCCTACAATATATCTGACCAGTATTCAAAGCCTCAAGGTCATCAAAAATAAGGCAACTGTAGGAAACTGTCACAGCCAAGAGAAGCCATGACTAATTGCAATGTGGTATCCTGGGTGGGGTCTTGGGACAGAAAAGGTATGTTAGGTCAAAACCAAGGAAATCGGGACCAAACATAGACTTTAGTTAATAATGATGTATTAGAGTGATTAACGTATCAACAATTATTATTGCCATAATAATTAGGACAAAGGTACCCCACTGTAAGATTCCAGGAACACGGCAAATTTAGGGCAGATGAGAACTTTGTGTGTTTCCTCCAACTTTTCTGTGAGTCTGAAACTATTCTAAAATGAAAACACTTATTTTAAAAAATCTATTAAGCGCATCATTAGTCATCAAGGAAAGGCAAGTTAGAACTTCAATGAGACCCCACTCCATAGACACTAGAGTGGCTTAGAGAAAAAGGATCAACAACACCAAGAGTTGGCAGGGAGAGTGGAACACCTAAAACCCTAATACACTTCAGGAAGGAATGTAAAATCCCACAATCAACTTGGAAAGCAAATTGATAATGTTTAAATACTCTAAAAATAACTCTTGATATTTGACCCAGAAATTTCACTTGTAGATATCTACCCAACTAAAATGGAAGCATATGTGTATCCAAAGACTTGTACACTAGTGTTCTTAGCCTTTTGATTCCTAATAGCCCCAAACTGGAAACAACCCGATCAACCTGTCTGTCAGCTGGTAGTGACTGGATAAAAAAACCGTCGTTTATTTGTGGAATGGGACACCACTCATCAATGAAAATGAATGAATGACGCCTGCATTCTGCAACATAGATGGACTGCAATAACATTATGTCAATCAAGAGAGACCAGGCAGAGAAAAGGGGATCCTGTGTGCTTCCATTTATGTGAAATTCTGGAACAGGAAAAATAATCTGTAGAGATGAAAAGCGGATCAGTGGTTGCCTTGGGAATAGGATGGGGGAAGGGGGCTTACGGCAAAGGACACAAGGGAACTGTCCCTGTGAGGAAATTATTCTTCTTTTAATTGTGGAGGAGGTGGTTACCCATGTCTACATGTTTATCAAAACTCACCAAATGGTGTGCTGCAAATGGATGCGTTTTACAAGGTATAAATTGTACCTTAATAAAGTTGACTTTTTAAGAAACAAAAGAAACAGCAACAACAAAAAATACTGAGGATCTAACTGGAATTGTATTATTTATACCCCCCACCCGACTATTTTTTTGTGACAAGGTGTCACTCTGTGTCCCAGTCTGGAATGCAGCCACGCAATCTGGGTTCAGTGCAGTCTTGATCTCCTAGACTCAAGCAAGCCTCCCACCTCAGCTTTCCTACTGAATGGGACCCAAAGGCAGGCACCACAACACACGGGTAATTTTTTTTTTTTTTTTGGAGAGATGGGATTTTGCCAGGTAGCCCGGGCTGGTCTCAAACTCCTGTGCTGAAGTGATCCTCTCACCTCCATCTCCCAAAGTTCTGGGATTACAGACATGAGCCACCATGCCTGGTCAGAATTTTTTAAACAACACTATGGGAGCAGGGTGTGACGGCTTATGCCTCTAATCCCAGTGATTTAGGAGGCCCAGGCGAGAGGATTGCTTGAGGCCAGGAGTTTGACATTAGCCAGAGCAACATAGCAAAACCTAAACTCCACACAAAATAAAAGCGAAAACAACAATAATTAGTCGGGCATGGTGGCTTGCACCTGTGGTCCCAGCTACTTGGGAGAATTGAGCGGGAAGAAACGCTTGAGTTCAAGAGTTCTAGACAAGCCTAGGCACGTAGCGAAAACTCATCTCTACAAAAAATACAAAAGTTATCCCGATGTGGTGGCGCGAATCTGTAGTCCAGCTACTCCGGAGGCCGAGACAGGAGAATCACTTGAACCAATTCTTCTGTCTCAGCCTCCCAAGTAGCCGCAGTGAGCCGAGATCGCGCCACTGCACCCCAGCCTGGGCTACAGAGCGAGAACCCGTCTCTCTAAAACACAAGTATGCAAAGCAACCAACTAACCCACTGTGGGTTCCCCTCCAGTGTCCTGGTGTGTTTCCTGCTATCTTCCTCTACCCGCGTGTGCACCCACAGCAATAAACGCCAGTGGTGTGTGTCTCACACGCATCTCCAGCCCCATGGCCACCGCTCTGAGCTCGACTCTTTTCACAAAAGGCCGTTTGACATCCTCCCTCAGCAGCCCAAAGGCTACTTCAACCCGATGTGCGCAAGCCAAGCTCCGCATCTTCCCATTCAGAGCAGGTTCTTGGTCCACCTCTGTCTGAATGAACGGGCGGGCTACCAAGGCTGCAGTCTCTTCTCCAAGGGCTTTCCACACTGGGTCTCGCTTTCTCTTGGAAATTTCTCTCTCACCAGGGAAATTTCTCCTCCTTTGCCACCCCCAGTCCTAGTGTATAGGACCCTGCGCCAAACCCCGAGGGCTGCAATAGCCTTCTTGCCTCTCCTGAGTTATTCTGTGGACCCTGGGTTGGCTCTCCTTCACAGCCCTGCTGGTCCTTTTTGAAATGGTAACCCACTGCAGGACACCTTTATCACGGTTTTCTGCTGCCTCGGAAAAAGACCAGCTCCTGCGCAGCCCCTGCCTCCACCTAACACCACTTCTGGGCCTGGCCCTGGCTTCCTCTCCATTCCCAGAATGTGCTGGGCTCCCAGTCCGGGCCTCAGCACACTTTCTTCACTCCCCTGCCTCTCCCAGCGCGGTTCAGCGTGACTAATTTCAAATTTTATACTCGAGATTTCACCCCAAATATGTCCCCTTTGGATGCATGCCTTGAACATGCTCAGATCTAATCTAGTCATATCTTCCTATGTGCCACTTTCAGGGCACCACACCTCCCTTTCGCTGACACTTTAAGGTGATTATGCATATTTTTCCTCAATGATTAGATTAATCAGTCAACCACTGATGTCTAGAAATGGCGGCATCTCAGCGGGGCCCCATTTGACAGGCAGGGAACTGGCCCAGTGCACCTTCCAAGCCCAGCCAGGCCCGCCCCAGCCAGCCCTCCTCTGACCACGCCTGTCCCTTACTTGATTGCCTTGCTGCCATATAAGAGGGACCCTGCTCGGCTTCCAGCATTCGGCTTTCCGCAGGGCTCCCCGCCAGAACCTGCTGCGCGCTCCCTCCGGCCTGCCTGGCTGGGGAGGACGAGCTCAGAGCTACAGCGGTGAACCTGTGGACACCTCCAGCTCCTCGGGCCTCTCTTCGTCGAAGAGTCTCCTAATTTTCAGATCTCCGGAGCCAGCTGTAGGAAGATCAGGTGTGTGTCTGGGTGGTCCCTGAGGGGTGGATAGAGCTTGGAAGGGTGCAGCTGGGGACACAATCCTCATTCTCCTAGAGAGGCCACGGCCAGCCCCCTGCCTTGTCAGGCTGTGGTTTCACTCTACTGATGTGTTTTTCTCCCCACCCGCTCCCGCAGATTGCTCATGGAGGAGCCAAGGCGTTCGAAGCGACTTCGTTCCATGGCCACTAATCAAGGTACGTCAAACGCCTGCCACTCTCTTTTTCATTTTTTCTGGATTTTTACTTTACCTTGGGTATGGACTCACAGAACTTCAAGAGGCAAATGTGGCATGTTATGAAATGCAGCACCTCCTGCTCCTTCTCAATCTCCCACACCTTTGGGCTTTGGGAACACCACCTCCATCTGTGTAGCCAACTTTTTAGCATTCCCTCTCATTCTTTAAATAACATGCATACACTCCTGCTACTTCTTTCCCCATTTAGAGTTTAGTTACGGTCTTCCCTCTAGAGCAGAGGAATATTTAGCTGTAGCAAAAACATTGCCAACCCTACCACCAATCACCCAAGCGCCAGGCCACACACTCCCCAGGACAAACACGCTCTGTCCCTCCCCCAATGCCCAGGAGCGGGGAGAATATTAGGAGGATTACTTTCCTCTTCCTGCATAACTTGAACTTTCCAGGACTTAATACTTACCTTGGGTGATTATGGGCTTACTTATCACTACTTCGTTCCCCAATTCCTCCCCAATTGTTGAGATTCAAACTCAATCAAGCATTCTCTGTTTCACCTTCTCATAGCCTGCTTCAACCTGGGCTGCTTGCTTTAAGTCAGTTCCCAGCTTCCACATCATCTGGGAAATTCCTTTCCCTCTTTTGAATTGTATCCCGTTTCCCAAATCTGGTGTTTTTTTGTTTGTTTGTTTTTTTTTTCTTTTTAGTTTTTATTTTTCTTGTTTTACTGTTTCTCTGTAGTGGAGCAAGTCCTTTTACTACATCTTGATCTATAATAAACCAGTACTTCCACCTTGTTCTTTTCTGGAGGAATTGGATTTCTACAGCTATTGCCACGTTGCTCTCCAAAACATTTCCCTGCATACACCGAGTGTCCTAAATCTTTTCATCTTGTCTAGTTCGATAGATGCAGAACAATAAAGCGTCCATTGAAAGGAAATTATTTAAGATCTTGCTTGTCTGAAACACTTTTATTCAACTCTCCCTGATTCTTAAGTGAAACTTTGGTTGGATACGAAATTTTAGGTGGGAAATCCATTTCCCTTGAAATTTTGAAGACATTTTCTGTTATGTTCTAGAATTAACTGCTGCTTTTGAGAGGTCTGATTTTTGAGACATGTGGAATCCTAACCCTTTCCATGTCACCTTTCGTTTATTTCTCTTTCTCCCGCTCTCTAAAATCTTTTAGAATGTACTCTTCGTCGTCAGCACTCTGAAATTTTACGGTGATCTGTCTCAGTGACAATATACCTCAAGTTTTCTTATATTTTATCCTTCTTTCCGTCATTTCAGATTTTTGCTTCCTTTTCTGGGAAATCTTCTCCACTTCATTCTCAAATTTCCGTGGAGAGTTTTGTTTCTTCTCTCATAATTTTAACTTCAAAAATCCCTATTTACTCTGAGTATGTATTTTTAAAAGTATCCTCTAACTGATTGATGGGTAAAATTCCTTCTATCTCTCTCTGCTCACACTCTGCTTCTCTTTTAGCCTCAGGTGGGCCTCCTCCGGAACCAGGCTGCTCTGTTGTGGACCCTGAAGACTCCGTGGAAGCAGATGGGCCCGCACAGCCAGCCCAACCCGCAAAACCCACCGCTTACGTGACACCCTTCAGATGGCAGCCCCCAGCTGGCACAGAGCCAGCTCGTCCTGCAGAGAGAGGCCGGCGCCGGGGAGGAAGCCGGCGGCCAGGGCGAGGCCGTGGCAGAGGGGGCGGGCCCCGCAGGGACGCTGGCCAGAGACAGGGCGCAGAACGCTTGCCGGGACCGGACTTGCACATCCAACTGCACCACCATGGAGAGCCAGGCCACCAGGGGGAACTGGAAATCTGGGAGACCGCAGCCTCCTCTCTTTCTGAAACAGCTCCTGTGCCTGGAACTGTGCAGGAAGGCCCTGGCCCCGACGTGGCCCAGCCTGAGCTGGGGCTTCAGGAGCCGCCCCCTGCCTCTGGGCCTCAGGCTGTCGCCGGGCAGCCCATGTTGACCCTCTATCCCTGCATCGGGTTTAGGGCTCTGGGTGGCTCAGCTGCTTTACAGGTCATTCAAACCCCTCAGGGCACCTACGTGCAAGGGGTCCCGGTGTTCATCGCCGACATTGCATACTGACCTCTATCTGTCACCCACGTTGTTCCCAGCCTCCCTTTCCTCCACCTGGACTTTCCCACCCAGCCCCAAACTCCAGCCCCATTTCTGCTCCACTCCTCCCCTCCCATCCCAACTGGAGCCCTCACCTTACCTTGTCGGAATGGAACCTCCAAGCAGTCCTCCCAGGATCGTGACAGTAGTCCATCCGCTTCCGATGCCCCTCTTGTCTCTGCTTTGTACCTTCTGTCAAAGTCACACATGCACGGAGTTCCGCAGTGGTTGTTAAAATAATCCAGGAGATCCCCTCATTTTATTCTGCTTCTTTTAAAACCCAATTTGAGATACTTGGAATGAAAAACAAGGTTGTTGGAGTCCAAACTTATGTTGATGGTTTGAATCACACAATAGATAGCACTGAGGAACAAATCAGTAAAATCTCTTGAGAGATGGACAGTGCCACACAACAGTCATCCTGGGGACTGGAGGTCATCTAACATGGAACTCTCCTTGGAGAGCCAGAACTTGTGTATGACATCACGATACAAGGAAACCATGGCTAATGCTTTCTCCCAACGGAAGAAACAGATGAATCCTGAGCAGGATACGAGAATAACGCCCAATTAGAGAATGAAGTATGGTGAAGAGAACATCCCAAAAGCTGCCTGAGAGCTGAAACCTACAAGGAAAGCAGAATTAGCGTGACATTAGACTCTGACTGACAGCGTGGATGACTATGGAAAGCAACGGTGAAATATCCTCAGAACTTCGAGAGGGAAATCACTCTCAATCTAGTGTTCTGCGAGCAATCAAAGAAATTGTTGGGGAGAGAAGGAGGCAGACGGTGTCAGCTCAAAGGCAAGGCCACATGAAAGGAGGAATGGCATGCAAAAAATGCAGAAGAAGGCAGACTCCTACTCAGACTGGACCTGAAGCCTGAGCTTCCCCTGAACTTAGAGGACACAACTTATAATGTGCAGGCTACTAAGCCCCCTTTCTGTACGAGGCCATCGGAATGGAACGGAACTGTTTTGTACGGTGAAAGTACAAGTCATGTTTTTCAGCCAGGGAAAAGCCAAGCCAGACAACCTGGAACGAGTGGGATGCAACAAGTGTCAGTAAGCAAGGAAATTAGGAAACTGTATTCTTGAGTCTAAAGAAGTATGATTCCGGAATAAAGATGGATGGCCTAGAATTAAAATTCCAGAAGACTTTGACATAGACATGCGGGGCATGGGAAAATTCAGAAGGAGCTAGAAGTTACTAAAGTTCTTGTCTAGTGCCTGGAGATGATAGAGTGGCTGAATAGAAGAGCAATGAAGCTCTAGACTCTGACACATTTTTAAGTCGCAATGTAGGTACCCATTGGGAGCCACTCGGTGAATTGGAATAGAATGTAAAATTTCAAACAGATTGAGGGAAAAGGGGATCAAAGGACATTTGATGAATCAAACAAAAGGTGTGGGGGGCTTAACTGAAACAAGGAGAGTGCACGACACTCTGAAAATGCTAAAGAAGGAATCAGTAATTTGATGGCAGCGTCCTTGGCTTCCTCCTGGCTTTAAAGGGAATATTTTAAATGTTTCGCCATTAACCAAGATGTGTGCTGTAGGTTTCTCATAGATGTTTCAGTCGAGGTAGTTCCCATCTTTTCAGAGTTTGATAAAAGGTGTATTATGAATTTTTGTATATTGTATTTTATTTTGTATTTTATTAAGTAGGCTTTTATTAGCTGATTTTCGCTCATTTGTAAATGTCCAAGTAAAATAAAGATAACGTTTTACGTCAAAGATTTTTTTGCGTATTCAATCCTTTTAAATAAACCTTCTGTTAAGACTTATTTTCTACTACACTTCTTTCACTAAAATTTCACAAATTATAAATATAAAATGGGTTTACTCAAACCAGGAAAAATGGTCGAAAACCAATGTCTATGGTCTCTGGTCTCCATTCATATTGTATCTTTCCCCATGATCACACAACTCTATACAAACAAACATATACACTAAGAGCATCCTTGGTGGCTCGATTTCAGGAACATCTGGCATGCCATGTGCCAGGGGTCATGCTGAAGCGACTATGGGGTCCAGGCAGATAACGCAGGTGTGGTCAGGACCAGCGCCTCTGCGGAGCCCGCGCCTCTCCAAACTAGGCACAGGCGACTTCGTATTGAAACATGGCGTGGATCACAATGAGCACTGTGCAGGAGGAGCTGCTTCTTGGCTTGCCGTTGGGGTCTGGCATCCATAAGCCAGAAATCACCCTCTCAATCATCCTACACACATGTGCCACTATCTTCTTGCTCTATACCTCTCAGAAAGACGCACAGCTTTTACATTGTGCAGGGGAGGGTCTGCAGATAGGCTACTTCCAGGATATTTCTACCACCAAAATGCTTCCTTAAACGTTTGTACTTGGAGTAAGACACGGTCTCATTCAGTCACCCACCTGGAGTGTAGTGGTGCAATCACTGCTCACAGCAGCCTGCACATCCTGAGCTCAGGTGATCCTCCCCTATCAGCCCGCTAAGTAGCTGGGACTACAGGCAGGCACCAAGACCTCTTGGTAATTTCTCTTGGTTTATTTATTCGTTCATTTATTTATTTATTTTGAAACAGAGTCTCACTCTTTCACCCAGGCTGGAGTGCAGTGGCTTCAGCTCACTGAAACCTCTGCTCCCCAGGTTGAAGGGATTCTCACGCCTCAGCCTCCCAAGTAGCTGGGACCACAGTCCTGTGCCACCACGCCTGCCTAATTTTGTATTTTTAGTAGAGACTAACAATGCCCAACCCGTTCAAAGCCATTTAGGTTGTACATTTTTCCTTTAATTCGCTTTTCATACCATGCGGCCTCAGCCAAACCTCTTCTTTCAAAATAGTTGTCCCACCAGAATTTCCGTAGAATTGGTGGTATTTCTTCAATGAATGTTTAGGAGAACGAACCAGTAAAACCATGCCTGTGGCAGCATTCTCTTTTGGAAGTTTGCGTAATACTATACTACTTCACGTAGAGTGTAAGGACTACCATGACATGCTTTCAGTCCTCTCTCCTTGGGGCTTTGCTTGTTATAGATGTTACTTTTCATATGTTCTAAAATCCACTATATATTACCTACTATTTTTGCTTTAGACAATCATCTTACACACTAATGTTGGGAGGACTGAACGCATGAATATGTGAAAACTACTGAAAATAATGCTCAGCACATGGCAGTGTCCAATAGATGTTCGCTACTGTTAGCTGATACAAGTTTCTGATCTATTCTCATCTAATAATACAACTATTCCTTGGCCAATGCCATAGCATTTTGATAGCTGGGAAATGCTCAACTCACTGTTCTTCTTTTTTATGGCTTTTTTCCCCTAAAGCTTCATTCTCCCCATAAAATTTAAAACATGTCATCCACTTTCAAGGGAGAAATAAACGAGCAGCATTCCTTTTAACAAATCATGTTGGACCAAATCGGATACCCACAATTAAAAATACAAATCTCAAACTTTACTTCAACATCTACACAAAAATTAACAAAAATGCTTTGTTAACCTATGGGTAAAAGCAGTGGAAGAAATAGAAAGAAACAAATATTCAAGGCAATAAATGTATATTACAAATGATATGCTGTATGCTCTGTGATACTCTCTTAAAAT
>NW_026652279.1:118517442-118520092 GCF_009828535.3 Hylobates moloch
TAACTATATATAAATATATATAACTATATATAAATATATATAATATATAATATAAAACTGTATGTTATATATAATATATAGTTTTATATATAGTCATATATATGGATATTTAGTCAAATATTCTATAGAATCCTGATTTCACAGCTTACTTTTTAAGCCCTTTAAGGACGTCATATATATATTCATATACATGGATATTTAGTCAAATATTGTATAGAATCCTGATTTCACAGCTTACTTTTTAAGCCATATATATGTATAATATATATATATATATTATATAGATATAGACTAGGATGTCTACATACATATCTATATAGACTAGGATATCTATCTATCTATCTATCTATCTATCTATCTATCTATCTATCTATCTATAGACAAGGATATCTACATCGAGCTATGATAGAGTAACTAATACTAAATTAGCTTTTCTGTCAGAACAACGATAGTGAAAAAAATATGTGAAATAACCATTTTCGTATACTGAAATAAAAAGACTGCACAGGTCTGTGTTCCATGAGGGAAAAAAAGAGATTAACCATATGATCATCTCTTTTTTAAAAAACCTGGGAGCATTTACCACATCCCTAGCACAGAAAGCGTGAATCTAACCAGACCTTTGCAGTCTTGAGGGGCCGGCAAAGAGATAAAAGTTAAGAAAGGTTAGATAGGTGGACTTTTAGGAGCAGTGTAACGGAGTAATCTCTCTAGAAATCTGCACTAGAGGGCCGGGCGCAGTGGCTCACGCCTGTCATCCCAGCATTTTGGGAGGCCGAGGCAGGTGGATCATTAGAGGTCAGGAGTTTGAGACCTGCCTGGCCAACATGGTTAAAATCCATCTCTACTAAAAGACAAAAATTAGATGAGCGTGGTGGTGTACACCTGTAATCCCAGCTACTCGGGAGGCTGAGCAGAAGGATTGCTTGAACCTGGGAGGCGGAGGTTGCAGTAAGCCGAGGTTGCACCACTGCACTCCAGCCTGGGTGACAGATCAAGACTCCTTTTCAAGAAACAAACAAACAAAACCCAGAAATCTGTACTAGATTCCCTTCAATCTTGGCCTTAATTCTAAGCTACATGTGCGTAGAATGAGATTTAATGAGGACAGGCAATATCTACCAGGAAAAGATTAACTGAAAAGGAACTGGCACCTATAGAATTCTTAGATCTCACAGGGTTGAGAGAATTCATGATATGAACAACTAGTGTATAGAGATCCTGCTGAATATATACAACATTCAGTAGATATTCCAGAAAGGCCGCAAAATAGATATAGTGTACAACTAGTAGTCCTAGGGCAAAAAGGTATTTTATACTCCTCCTCACAAAGCTGAAAAATAAATCTCAAAAGGATCAAACTGATCAAATAAAGTGCCTGCCAAACCAAAACTCAACACTATTTTTAGAAGAAAATAAAATCCAGATACTCAACAATATTTACAATACTCAGTGCACAAATTTTTAGATACGTGATAAGGCAAGAACTTGTATCCTATAACCAGAAGGAAAGTCACTGAATAGAATAAAAACTCATGAATGACAGAAATGATGAAATAAGAAATCATGGACTTCAGTATACATATATACATATATATATACACACACACGTGTGTGTGTGTATATGTGTGTGCATGTGTGTGTATGTATATATATATGACTTGGAAAAAAATATGAATGTAATCAAAGTAGAAACAAAAACTATAAGAAAGAGCCAAATGAAAAGTCTAAACCTGAAAAATACAAAATATGAAATAAAAACCTTATGGCTGAATGGCAGATTAGAAACTACAGAAAAAAAATTGATCGAGCCAATGAATCTGAATAAAGGGCAATGAAAACAATTTAAATTAAAATATAGTTAGCAAAAATTGCCAAAAATCCAACAAAACAAAATCGTGTTTGCCCGTAGTACAGTAACAAATAACCCATTATTGGTTTAGCAAGAATTCCAGAAGGAAAGGATGTGAAAGAAATGGGAGAAAAATTACTTGAAGTAACATGAACAAAAAATTTTCAAATTTCATGAAAATCTGAATCCAACATATTTAAGAAGCTTAGGCAAGATCAACATAAAAAATAATAACTAGTTGCATTATAGTAAAGATATTAAAAACTAATGATAAAGAAAAACATCATAAAAAAAACAAAGGGACAGAGAAAAGAAAATCCACACACATTATGTAGAAAAGAACAACTACAAAAATCACATGTGCTGCTTTTTATTTTTAAAAACTGCAGAGCAAGTAACAATGGTACCACATCCTTAAAGGGCTTAAAAAGTAAGCTGTTAAATGAGGATTCTATAGAATATTTGACTAAATATCCATAAAAAATCAAGGAATAATAAACACTTTTTCAGACACAATTACTGAGAGAATCTGTTGAGAATATTTCTATACTCCAAAAATGTGTTCCCACCATAATTTGTTTTCACCATAAAGACACATGCATGTGAATGTTCATTGCAGCACTATTCACAATAACAAAAACAGGGAATCAACCTAAATGCCCATCAATGACAGATTGGGCAAAGAAAACGTGGTACAGATACACTACGGAAAACTATGCAACCATAAAAAAAGACCGAGATCATGTCTTTCGCAGGAACATGGATGGAGCTGGAGACTATTATCCCTAGCAAACTAAC
>NW_026652279.1:118520192-118832690 GCF_009828535.3 Hylobates moloch
CTGTGTAACGGATTTTAGGTTTCTGATCCAGGGAAGGGCTCTGAAGAAGCCCTTTATTGCTATTATTGCTATTTTATTGCTATTATTGCTATTTTAAAAATTTCCATTATTCCCAGATGCATTTCATTCTATCATTCAGGAAAGTTTACACTTGGCCTGGAAGGTCCAAAGCAAACATGGTAGACAAGTATGGGTGTTAAATCTAACCTAACCTATGTTCTTCAACATGGAAGAATCTTCAGCAGAAGTGACATACTCAAACAAATTACAGACTGAGTTGGTCAGGAGAAATGGGGAGAGGCATAAGTAGTGCCTGCGATGAGGCTGAACAGAAATAAAGAGCAGTTTACCTCCTCAGGGGTCTTGCCAGGTAAATTTGAAAGCTAGGATTGAAGTGCTTCAGCAGGACAGTGACATGGACTGATTTATGTTTTTACATAAATAAACTTTGTTTTTCAGAAGGACTCTGACTACATGTAGAGAAAGACTATCTCAAAAAGAAAAAACAACAACAAAAACCACATAAATACAGACAAAGCAGTTTAAAAATGTAGTTTTCTAGATATTTAACAATAGGTGATAAAGCATGGCAATTAAAAGTATAATATAAAAAGGACTCAAAGGAAGTTTAGCAGGTAGTAGCATTGACATGAATTAGTAATTTATTCGGTGGAGATAAGGCCAAATTAAGTTACATCAATATCCCACTTAAATATTTTATCTAATACATAAATGCATATTTACAACAACATGACAACAGTGTTTATCTATAAATTCTGAAGGTATGCTTATTTTTAAGTTCATATTTTTAAAATTTACTCACAATGACTACATATCAAAATATGAAATGTATTAAAATATAGGAAATTTTGTCGAAAGTGTCAGCTATTCTGTTGTTTATATTTTCCTACTCAGTAACCCAAAACAGCAATTTGCAGAATTTCTAAGGTAATAATTCTAAATAAGATGTCCCTTGTTTTTCTGCTTTATGAATTAAACAACCCAAAACTTCATCTTTATTAATTGGCTCGTTTTCTATTTGTGCCAAGGTCCTTGTCAGGAAAATTTATGATAAACTATATTATTTTGATATCTTGTCTTTCGTTTTTTTTTCATAGCATGTATTTCCTACTTGAGGTACCCATGTAGTTAATTAACTTTATGGGCAGTAGCAGGACACATATGAAAAGTTAATGTCAAGGGAAGAACATGGATTCTGTGAATCCCTGATATCCAGACTGTAGCTATGAGTGAGATTTAATTGGCTGGCCTCAACCCTATTGTCCTGGTTCTTGGAAACGAAATGCACCCCTGAATGGCATCATGGATATATAATTACAAATATAGTACAACCTCTGATTCACACACAATATAATCCATATTTCTTGTTGGATTTGCATCTGAGTCTTGGTTTTTCTGTACGTTTTCTACCTGGAACTAGTCTTCAGCTCTGACCTTCAAGGCTGTAGCTCTGCAGTGGATGCTAATTCTTAGAGTTTATCTCTGCTTGTATTATGCCTCAACTGGTGCTAATCCTGTCACCACTCAAAAGAAAACTCTGGAACCAGGATTTTGGCATCTACCATACACAGAGAAGCATTTTTTTTCTAGGACTCCTTGACTATATTATTGTATTCCCAATTTTGAAGTTAGGTGACTTGCATATTGATAAAATCCATGATTAATCTTAAATTACCCATGTCTTTTGTTCTTTGAGAGCTTGTTTTATGAAGGAATTGAAGTTGGATCGAGGGAGATATGATACATATCTAATTCCAGATCTGAAGAGCATGTATTTAAATTCACACATAGCATTCAGTCTGAAAAAGTATCATTTTATATCTAAGTTTTAGATTACATGCACCTAGAAATCAGAGCACATCTAACTGTATGTTAAACTGCAGTAGGCCAAAAACTTTCTTTGCCTGATTGGAAAACTGTGCACATAACATAATTCCAAGACTGTATAAATATTTTCTTAAAGATAATTTTTCTGATTTGGCAGGTTGTTTGAAACGTGTTGTTCTCATATGTTTTCATACATTCTTTATAAAAGATCTACCCCAAAATAGGGAAAAAATCATGCTATCTATAAAACATTTAAAATTGTGTGTAGTCAATAATTTTACTCTCGTGTTTCTGGACTGCCAAATATAAAATATTGGCATACTGAAGTTTTAAAATACCTGCTTGCCATCATTTTTTTCATTTTTTAAACATTTTTAACTGTATCACTTTGTGCTTTTTTTTTTTCATTTTCCAGATGAGAGAAAAGGGCTCATTAATTCTCAATCAATCTAAGGTCACAAATTTATTAAGTGGGGATAATAGGTGTAGGGCTTTTGATTTATGGTGCCTTTTGCAAGTTCTATGCAGCCTGCTTAGTTTCTGCGGTCCTCTCTGACATATTCGTTTATGGTCTCCTATCACTTCCTATTCTACACGTGTCACTCAGAGAACTCCATTAACGCTATTGTAGTTCTTAATTACCTCTTTGTTAGCATGAGTGGTTTGCTTTACAGATTCTTTCTTAATCAGATAAAACATTTCTAGGTACAATTTTAAAAGATTTTGTTTAACCAGATGCCTGAGCTAATAAATATCATGTTTCAGGCTATTTAAAGGTCTTTTAAATATTTGATGGTGGTATGGAATAAGTTGAAAATTTGCTGAAGTTTTGTTTTTATTAAAAAATATTAATGGCTTTCTGTTTAATTAGTTTAACCTCATTTACTTAGTAAACAAATTACTTCACACTATAAATTCAAAACCATTTTCTGAATGAACTAAGGCTTCTGTAAATAAGAATGTCTAAGGCAAATTTTTACCATAGGAAGTGTTACAGGTAACTAAGGATCAAAAGTCTAAAAGGACAGTTTCTTGTATGTCAACACCAGAAAACTCCCAAAGTGTATGTTTAGATTTGTTTTTCTGTTCTATTTCTGTTTTGTCTTAAGGGGAAACTCTAACTAATAGTAACCAGAAAAGCAAAACAAACAAACAAATCTGCCATTGAACTTAAAAATGCAAAAGTAATGTATATTTATGTGCATAAATCCTTTTTATTCTTGCTCTTATTGCATTGTCTTTTCATTTGCAGCAGAAATCTTGTAGATCCTTAAACAAAGCCATACTTTTTCATATAAAGAATTAATAAATTAAACTTTCTCAAAAATAAATTTCTATTACTGTATTTTCAGGCTATAAAGTAATAGGCTTCTGAGACATTATAAGAAGTGTCTTCGGTGAACTCAATGTCACAGATTTCTTTACTCTCCATATTGGAATATAAAATCTGAAATAACTTTATGATAAGATGAAGTTGAGAAAGAGAATGTAGTGATTGAAGACTGACTGGTCCTTTCATTTTTCTTTAAAAGTTTTTTTTCAGTAATATGCATCAATTACACTTTTTAATCACAATAAAGTTCTGTCTCTACCTTAAAATACTATTAATTAGATTCTCTTATATCTGCCATGTGCATAGTGCCACCTGTCCTGCAATAGCAGAGCTCCAACACATGGCTTTGCTCTGTTTTGTATTATTAATCAAGCACATGTGTAAAAGTTTTACGTTGACAGTTTGTACCACACTCATGTGAATCCTTATTCTTTGTAAAGTTAGGATGAAGAAAGGATGGAGAATAGAACCAGAGATATCAGTTGGCTTTACATATAACCTGCCTAGGTGGCTTCCTATATGGTGTGTTCTGGAATTTGCTTGTAAGCTAGCGTATCCTCAAATATGCTCCATTAATTCAAAACGGTGCCTGAAATGACTACCAGTATAGCAGAAATGCACTTTTCATCTCTATACACTTCAGTTTTCCCAACTGTAAATTGAAGGCAAAAAAAATCCAATTCAAATGATGGAAAGAGTAAAATATAAGTTAACTATGATAATGAGTATAAAATATATGGAGATATTGTGGTTTTGATAATACTTACATAAAAAATCTATAAAATGACAAATAAGAAGCAACAACATTCATAACAGCAAAACTGACATATAACTACAGTTAACCTTTTGGTATTCTTATGTTTAGTCTCAATTCTGTGTGTGTATATGTCCGATGATGGATATATGATTAATGTAAGCAAACAGTTTTTAGCTTGCTTGTTGATCATTTTGTCCATAGCGAATAACTTATTGTCTAGCACATAATTCAGTAAATATTTCTTGAGTAAATTATAAAACTTATTTCTGTGTATGGTCTATAATTGTTGAATTATTTGTTTACATTTTTCCTTACCCTTTACTGTACCAGAGAGGTCAAATTTTGTGGTATCACCAATTTATTAGGGGTAACTTTAAAATTATGACTGTGAGTAGCCACAGGAAGTATACTGCCTCTTCAACTGTGTTTTTATAAACTGGAAGAGTGAGGCTGTTTATATTTTCACAAAATGTGTACGTGGAGTCATTCTAGGCTTTCAGCAGATGGGGACAAGAGTTCATGGTGTCCTGTTAGGCAAGGAAATGCCACACATATTAAATAATTATTTTGCATTTTCCATGAGTTTTGTATGTTCAACTTCTATTCATATAACAAAAAAGTTCGTAATCTAAGTATAAAAATGTACTTTATAAATATATAAACATATCAACATGAATTTTGTACATTTTCTTATAAATGCAATTTCAAAATCCAAGAATCTTGTGAATTAGGAAAAAAATGCTGTTTAATTATATTCGGAACTCTATCAAAAGTGATTCTGTATGAAAATCAGGCCTCTGATTGTAATGGTTTTTATGGTACTGGATCACTAATATTAAAAAATAAATTGTCCTCACATGTGATTCCATCTGGGAGTGCAAGTATTCATTTTATCATTTAGCTTGGCCACCCTGTAACACATTAAAATTCATATTTATTTTCTATGAAGTATTTATATTTAGTAGTTTGTATTGTTAGGGAATTATATTTATGTTAAAAATTATGTGTGTAGATAGGTTGTATCGTCTTTACATTCATTTCAAAAGAGTGTTGTAAGTTGAATTGTGTTTCCTCAAAACATATGTTGAAATTCTCATCCCAGGTACCTGTGAATGTTTCCTAGATGTAATCAAGTTAGGAATAAGTCATACTAAATAAGGGTGCAAACTAAATCCAATAACTTACGTCATAAAAGGAAAGGAAAGAGAAATTCAGACACAGAGGCAAAAAGATACCCAGATACCCAGGAAGGAAGGCTATGTGAAGACATAGATAGGAATTGAAAGTATGTCACCACAAACCCCAACTAGTACCAGCGACCTTCTAAAGATAGGATAAAGAAAGAAAAAAATATTTTTTAAAACTTCAGAGAGAACATGGTCTTGGAAATACCTAGACTTCTAGCCTTAAGAGCCAGAAGATAATAAACTTTTCTTGTTTTAAGCCACCCAGTTTGTGGTATGTTGTTGTGGCAACTCTAGGAAACTAATACAAAGAGTAAGAGGTATTTCAATCATGTTTAAAAGCAAATAGTAAATATTGGCTTCACAGCAAACAAAATTAACAGATTTTTAGGGTCTGTTTATTTTTATTTTTTATTTTTATTAGTACATAGCAGTGTGTATATTTATCCCATAAATAATCCCATAACTTTATGTTCGTAAGTTCCATTGTTTTGATTTTTAGCTCTAACACGTGAGTGAGAACCTGCAAAGTTCGTCTTGCTGTGCCTGGCTTATTTCATTTAATATAATGACCTGCAGTTTCATCAACATTGCCACAGATAACAGGATATCTTTCTTTTTTATGGCCAAATAGTGCTCCATTGGGTTTACATCCAAAATTTTCTTTATTAATTCATCTGTTGATGGACACTTAGGTTTCTTCCCAATCTTTGTAATTGTGAACAGAGCTGCAACAAATATGAAAGTTCAGACACCTCTTTGATATACTGATTTTCTTTTTGGGGGGTATATACCTAACATTGGTATTGTCGGATCATACCATAGTTCTATTTTTACATTTTTTAGGAACCCTCCTCCTGTGTTCCATAGGGGTGGTACTAATTTACATTCCCACCAACAGTGTACAAGGATTTCATTTTCTCCACATCCTCACCAGCATTTTTAATTCCCTGTCTTCTGATATATACCATTTTACCAGGGGTGAGATAGAATCTCCATATAGTTTTGATTTGCATTTTCTGATGATCAGTGATGCTGGGCACCTTTTCATATACCGGATGCCATTTGTCTATATTCTTTTGAGAAATGTCTATTCAGATATTTTGCCCATTTTTAATTAGATTATTAGATTTTTTCCTATTGAGTTTTTTGAGCTCCTTATATAATATATTCTGGTTCCCATTCCCTTGTTAGATGAATAGTTTGCCAATATTTTCTCCCATCCCATTCTACCTGTTGTCTCTCCACTTTACTGATTTTTTCATTTGCTGTGAAGATGCTTTTTAACTTAATGTGATCCCATTTGTCCATTTTTGCTTTGCTTGCCTGTGCTGCTGAGGTATTACTTAAGAAATCTTTGCCCAGACCAGTATCTTGAAGAGTTTCCAACTGTTTTCTTGTGGTAATTTCATATTAGAGGTCTTGGGTATCAGTCTTTAATCCCTTTTAATTTAACTTTTTCATATGGCAAGAGACAAGGGTCTAATTTAATTCTTCTGCATACAGGTATCCAGTTTTCCCAGCACAATTTATTGAAGAAATTGTAGCTTCCTAAATGTATATTCTTGGCACTTTTGTAAAAAATGAGTTTGCTGTAGGTGTGTGGCTTTGCTTCTGGGCTCTGTATTCTGTCCCATTGGTCTATGTTTGTTTTTATGCCAGTATCATGCTGTTTTGGTTACGATATCTCTATATTATAATTTGAAGTTAGATACTGTGATTCCTCCAGTTTTGTAATTTTTGTTTAGTATGGCTTTGGCTATTCTGGGTGTTTTGTGGTTACATACAAATTTTAGGATTCTGTTTTCTATTTCTGTGAACAATGTTATTGGCATTTTGATAGGGATTACTTTCAATCTGCAGATTTTTGTGGGTAGTATAGACATCTTAACAATACTGATTTTTCCAATCCATGAACGTGGAATACCTTTCATTTTTTGTGTCCTCTTCAATTTTTTGCATAAATATTTTATGGTTTTCATTATACAGATCTTTCACTTTTTGGTTAATTCCTAGGTATTTTATTTCATTTTGTATTGATTACCTTTTTGATTTCTTTTTCAGATGGTTCACTGTTGGCATATAGAAATGATACATATTTGTGTATGTTGAGTTCATATTATGCAACTTTATTGAATTTATCAGTTTTAATCATTTTCTTGCAGATTCTTTAGGTTTTTCCAAATATAAGATTATATCATCTGCAAACAAAGATAATTTGAAATTTCCCTTTCCAATTTGGATGTGCTTTCTTTCTCTTTTCCAGTTGCTCTAGTGAGAACATCCAGTATTATATGGAGTAATAATGGTGGAAGTGGGCATTATTGTCTTGTTCCAAATCTTAGAGGAAAGGCAATCAGTTTTTCCCCATTCAATATGATACCAGCTATGAATCAGTTGTATATGGCTTTTATTGTGTTGAGTAATGTTCCTTCTATACCAAGTTTCTGGGGGGTTTTAATTATTTAAAAATGTTTAATTTTATCAAATGCTTTTGCAGCATCCGTTGAAATGATCATATGCTTTTTGTCCTTGATTCTGTTGATATGATGTATCACATTGAATGATTTGTATATGTTGAACCATCCTTGCATCCATGGGAAAACCCCACTTGATCATGATAAATAATATTTTTAATACGTTGAATTTGGTTTGCTAGTACTATGTTGAGCATTTTGGATCAATGTTCATCAGGAATATTGGCCTACAGTTTATTCTGTTTTCTTGATGTCCCTTTCTGTGGTTTTGGTATCAGGGTAATACTAGCCTCATAGAATGAGTATGGAAGTATTTCCTTCTCCTTTATATTTGGAATACTTTGAGTAAGATTTTCATTAGTTCTTCTTTAAATATTTGGCAAAATTTAGCAGTAAAGCCATCGAGTCCCAGGCTCTCCTTTGCTGGGAGAATTTTTATTACAGCTTTGATCTCATTACTGTTACTGGTCCATTCAGATTTTGGATTTCTTCATGCATCAATGTTGCTAGGTTGTGTGTGTCTGGAAATTTATTCATATCATCTAGGTTTTCAAATTTATTGGCATTTAGTTGCCTATAGTTACCTCTAATTATCCTTTGAATTTCTGTGGTATCAGTTGTAATGTCTCTTTTTCCAGCTCTAATTTTATTTATTTGAGTCTGCTTTTTTTTCTTAATTAGCCTGGCTAAATGTTTGTGGGTTTTGCCTATCTTTTCAAAAAACAAAATTTTCTTTTTAATTTTTTTCTTTTTTTTTGTTTTGTGTTTTGATTTCATTTATTTCTGCTCTGATTTTTATTATTTATTTTCTTCTACTAATTTTACATTTGATTTGTTTCTACTTGTCTAGTCTGGGTTGTTTATTTGAAGTATTTTCTACTTTTTTGATGTATGTGCTCATTGCTGTAAACTTTCCTCTTACTACTGCTTTCGGTGTATCCTGTAGGTTTTGGTATGTTATGTTTCCACTTTCACTTGTTTCAAGATATTTTTAATTTCCTTCTTAATCTCCTTACTGATCTACTAGTCATTCAGGAACATAAAGTTTAATTTCCAAGTATTAGTATAGTTTCCAAAATTCCTATTATTATTGATTTCAAGATTTTTTCCATTTTGGTCATAGAAGATGCTTGATATTTGTTTCAATTTTTTTGAAGTTTAAAGACTTATTTTGTGGCATAAAAAAGGATATGATCTATTTTTAGGAATAATCCATGTGCTGAGGAGAAGAATGTGTTTTCTGCAGCCACTCGATGAAATGTTCTGTAAATATCTATTAGGTCTATATGGTCTATAGTGGAGATTAAGTCTAATATTTCTTTTTCGATTTTCTGCCTAGATGAGTTGTCTGATGCAAATTAGGGAGTTGGAAGTCTCCAGCTATTTTTGTATTGGGGTCTATATCTCTCTTTAGCTCTAATACTATTTGCTTTATATATCTGGGTGCCCCAGTGTTGGGTGCATGTATATTTATAATTGTTCTATCCGCTTGCTGAATTAACCCTTTAATCATTATAGACCTGCTTTTAATAGTTTTTAACTTGAAGCATATTTCACCTGATACAATTATAGATACTCTTGCTTTTTTGGTTTATATTTGCAGGGAGTATCTTCTTTCATCCATTTATTTTCAGTCTCCGTGTCTTTCTAGGTGATGTATACTTCTAGTAGGCAACAAATTGCTGAGCCTTTTTTCTTTATCCATTCAGCCACTCTATGGTTTTTGATTGGAGAATTTAGTCAGTTTACATTTGATGTAATTATTAATGGGTAAAGACTTCCACCATTTTGTTATTTGTTTTCTGGTTGTTTTGTGGGTTTTTTTCCTTTCTTTTCTTCCTCTCTTTCTTTTTGTCAAAGTGATTTTCTGTCGGTGGTATGTTTTAATTTCTTGTTCTTTGTTTTCTGTGTATCTTTTGTAGGATTTTTTTTAATTTCAGTTACGATGAGGCTTGCAAATAGCATCCTATATCCATTATTTTAAACTAATGACAATTTAACATTGGCTGCAAAAACCAACAAGCAAACGAGCAAGCAAAGAGTAAACAAACTCTATACTTAAACTTCATTTCCCCACTTTTTAACTTTTTGTTGTTTCTTTTAAATTTTATTATATTGTCTTTGTCTTGAAAAGTTCTTCATCTTTGAAGAACTTATTTTAGCTTTCCTTGTTGGATATGTCTGGTGTTGATGAAATCCTCAGTTATTGTTTGTCTGGGAAAGCCTTTATTTCACCTTCATAGTTGAAGGATATTTTCCCTGGATATACTATTCTTTGAAAAAGGTTGTTTCCTTCAGCACTTTAAATATGCCATGCCATTCTTTCCTAGCCTGAAAGATTTCCACTGAGCAATCTGCTGCTAGCTGTATTAGAGCTCCTTTGTATGTCATTTGTTTCTTTTCTCTTGCTTATTTGAGGAATCTTTCTTTATCCTTAATCTTTGTGACTTTGATTATTAAATGCCTTGAGGTAGCCTTATTTGGGTTAAATTTTCCTCGTGTTCTGCAAACTTCTTATACTTAAAAATTCCTATCTTTCTATAGGTTTGGACAGTTCTCTGTATTTATCTCTTTGAATAGACTTTGTAACTTGATCTCTCTATCTCTTCTTTAAGGCTCTTTGATTTCCTCTTCTGAAGCTATTTTCAGTCCTTGAAGGTGTGCTTCACTCCTTTTCATTATTTTTCTGTTGTCCCTTCTTCCTGTGTATTTTCAAATAGCCTGTCTTCAAGCTCACCAAGTCTCTCTTCTACTTGATGAATTCCTTTGTTGAGAGACTCTGATGCCTTCTTCAGTATGTCAATTGAATTTTTTAGTTACAGAAGTTCTGCTTGATATTTTAAAAAGCATTTCAATCTCTGTCAAATTTGTTTGATGGGATTCTGAATTCTTTCTTTGTGTTATTGAAATGCTCTCATTGTCTGGAGTGACACCTGAGAATGTGTTGGGTCACACCTGCAGCCAGTACAGCACTGGGTCTCACCCAAGGCCTGCAAAGAGTACTGCCTGGTTACTGTTGATGTTTATTCAAGGCCCAAGGGCTGTTAAGTTAGCAGATGATGAATCTTGCCAAAATGAAGTCCTTCCCTTCAAGGTAGCAGGTTCCCTTCTGGCCCAGAATGTGTCTAGAAATATTGTCTGGGAGCTAGGATCTGGAATGGGGGCCTCGGGACTCTCCCTAGTACCCTATTCTTCTGTGGCTGAGTTGGTATCCAAGTTGCAAGACAAAAGTCAACTTTACCTTTTTCCTCTCCTCAAGCAAAAGAAAGGAGTCCCTCTTGGAGCTGCTAGCTGTTCTGCCTGGGGTTGGGTGGGGGTTACACATGCACTCTTTTGGCCAACTCAGATGGTGTCTCCCTAGGCAACATGCACCCCAAATCCACTCACTCTGAGCCCAGCAAAGCACCAGGACTTGCTCAGAAAGTGTAGTTCTTATGGCCTAGACTGCCCTTCAAGTTAATTTAGGGCACCAGAGTGTTTTAGCCTGTGTTGGTTGTGTGGCCAGAGCTCAGGTTCTGACCCTGGGATGGACGATTCCCCTCTGGCTACAGTTTATCTACATGCTCCCTCTGTAGGCATTAGCTGACTTCTGCCTTGTATTGTTTCCACTGTGACAGGGAAGCACTGAGTTCCAACCCAAAGTACCCCAGTGGCTTCACTTTCTCCCTCCCCTAAGCACAGATTCTCATTCCATGCCATGTGGCTACTGATGGAGGATGGAGGAAGGGTGGTGTCAGAGATTCAAGACTGTCTTTCCTACCTGTTTGAGTGTTACTTTCCTTGTCATAATGTTAAAACCAAACACTGTGATTGCTCACCTGATTTTTCCTGATTTTTGTTTCTTAATAAGCTGCTTTCTTGTGTAGCTACTTATTCAATTTGTTTTTCCAGCAAGGGGAACAATTGGCCATCTTGCTCCTCCTCCCTCCTCTTTAGACTGTTCTTTATTGATGTTCATGGTCTTTCAGGATAGTCTTATAATTTGCCATTTCCAAGCTTTCATGTATTATAACTACACTGCCTTCACCTTACCTGAACACATACACATCTTTCTTTGTGTTCATAATTTTGCTGGAAATTACAATTATCTCATTTCTATCTGATTAAATAATAACTATTACGTACAGACCATTTCAAAGGCAAAATCTTCTCTCCTGTACTCACTCCAATCAGATGTACTATGGATGTGCTACCTTGTTTCGCCTTTTAAAAACAACAAGCAAACAATTATACTCTGCTTTATAATGTGGTGGAATGTATACAAATACTTTCTTCCATAATTTTTGAGAGCAATAACTGTGTCTCACCAATCTTCATATTCTCCACTGCACTGACCATAGCATTTTGAATATAATTTGGAATCAATTAAATACATGAACAAACAAGTAAAATTTTATGGTGCAGAGAAAGTATTATTATTATTATTTTTTAAAAAAAAGGCTCTGAGATGTAATCTACTTTTCTGGGATAGTACCAAATAAAAATGAAATCAGGAATTTGAAGCATTTTGAAAATACTGAGAAAGACCATTAAAAAAAAGAAGGCTAAGAGTTTGTTTAAAAATATGAGAAATAAAAAAAAAGATCCATATAACTGACTATAGCAAAAGCATGTGTTTTCTGAAGTAAGTAAGGCAGAAAGTAAAACAGACATCCTTTTAATACCTCTCATATCTATGCAGAGATGGCCAAGGTCTGGTAGTGATTTTCATGATGATGGGTCTGGGAAGCTTATTATTTTGTAACCAGTTTTATTACCTGCCCCCAGCAAAAGGCATTTGTTTACCTTCTTTCCTCTTTCATTCACTTTAGACCTGAAGAGAAGTATCACTGCTTCAAAATTAGGCTATTTCAATAAGCAAGGCAATTTTATTACAGATATCAGATGCAACACATATTTGGTAAATCTTAATAACCATATTCTTACACCTACACAATAAATTACTGGTAAAAAACTGCTTTTGCTGTGACATTTTCACTATTTGCATTAACATGAACTCTTACATAGGCATATATTCCAATTTTGAAAAGAAAAGCTTTCACAAACATTATGACATTTGATTGGAGTAACTTAAAAAACATGCCTTATTAAGATATCTTATAAAGTTGGATTTATCTTCAAAAGCAATATAAAACAAGTCTCTAATTACATCTAGCACTTTTTCCTCAAGATGACATAAACTATTTCTTCTAACAATGTTTCAGAACTTTTCGTTGCCCCTCTCTTTCTGTCTCTGTCCTACACAATCAACGACTTAAATCTTCAAACTTCAACTTAGACTTTAATTATCTGATTCTCATGGTTCCTCAGTACACTATTCAAATTCTTTGAACAGATGAACAAAGTATTTCATAGTCAAACTTGAGTAGATTGTTATAAAACAATATTTAAACGTCACTCAAGAATTCCTATTCTTCAAGTTATTTGTATTTTGCAAGAAGATGCCCTAAGTGTCTATAAAGCAAAAGTATAAATGGAAATAAAGTAAATAACAGAAATCACCCAAATTTTAAGCATTATGGAAACTAACTGGGTAAACATCCCCATGAGAGTTTCTCAATAAACCATGCTGCCTGGGGCATGTCATACTATGCTCCATTTAATGATCTGATTTGACCTCTAGCTCAGATGTTTTAATTTTGTTGCTGGATGTTTTACCCTTTCTTTAAGTGCTTAAGTGAGTAAAAATAATTGAAAATCATATATAATAATATAAAATAATTAATATTATACAGCTTTTACATAAACTGTCTTAATAACTTTATGTGCAATAAGTCATTTAATCCAGTTGTTCTCAACTAGGAGTGATGTTACCTCCCAGGGGACATTTGCAGTGGAAACATTTTTTGTTTGTCAGTATTGGAGTTGGCTACTGATAAAATGGGTAGAAACCAGGAATGCTACTAAGCATCCTGCAGTGCATAGAAAGGACTAACTCTTGCAAAAAAATATATATATATATTTATAAATATATATAAATATATATATGCTCCAAAATGTCGATAGTGCCAAAACTGAGAAACTATATTCTTTTTACAAAACCTGTGAGATAAGTAGCTATTACCACAAGTTTAGTGATTCTTTTTTTAATGAGGAAATTATAGTGTTAACAACTTTCCAAAGTTACTTGGAAAATGAATAATTGAGATAAAACTTGAATCTAGGCAAATTTAAGTAATTTGGCAGAGCGTACATGATCACAGGAGCTATGTGCTTGCACCAATGTTGTAATAGGCAACTTCTGAAATGGCTCCCAGTAATCCCCACTTCCTTGCATTCATATGCATGTGTAATACCCTCCATCTGTGTATTAAATAGGGCTAGTAATTTCTTTCTTGAGAATGGCTTGGAGCAACATTCTTAGAATGCTGGGATATCATTACCAGTATTAGGTTGTACAAAACTGTGATAAAGCTTTGGCTGGTACACACTTCCTTTGGATTTTCCAGCTTACCTTTTTTTGATAAAGCAAGTTACTATGTTGTAACCTGCCCTACAGAATGAATGCTTCATTTAGCAAGAACCTATGTCCAACAACCCTAGAGAAAGTGAATCCAGCCATGTGAGAGAGCTTGGAAACTGATAGCTTCCAGGTCAAGTCTTCATATAAAACTGCAAATATGGCTGGTTTCTTGATTGTATCTCATGAAATATCCCAAGTAGAGGACACACTTAAGCCATCATCTGATATCTGGCTCACAGAAACTGTGAGATAACAAATGGTACTATTTTAAACCACAAAATTTTGAGATAATTTTTATGCAGCAATAGATTACCAAAACAGATAAACAATTTGGAATTCATTTTAAATGTGTCTTTGAAAAATATTCACAAGATGTTGACATCTTCTTTGGAGAAAGAAAATCATCCTGTTTCATCATTATAAGCTGTTATCTATCTACTCCTTTTACCCACTTTGAGCAAAATGACTGGTGTAAACGAATTAATGAAGGAAAATTGTTTAATAAGGACTTTACTATTATATCACTGGTGATGTAAATGTCATGGCTACTACAACATAAATACACATAAAGTCATTTAAATGTAGTAGGTCAATCATAATGATTGATTATAGGGCAAATAAAAGTTTTATTGGTATTTTGTTACTGTCACAGTGCTGATGTAAGTTAAATAATGGCTAATACATATTATAATTGATTCAATTTCAACAATATGTGATGTGGTTTTAAAGCTTAAAAAACACTAGTTAATTGAAAAAATTGGCAGAAGATGGTGAGTAACTTAGCCACAGACTTCAAAATTGCATTCTGTAACAATGTTGTGATCAGCATGGTAAATATACATAATTCACTAGTTTGATTTACTTCTGTCATCATGTAAAACTTTAGGTTTCTGTTATATTCATACTGTACAGAAATCAAACTATAAAGACAAGCTTTCCTAATACAACTTATAGATATGATACAGAATTTAATACAAGCACCATTTAGAAATACTTCTCATGAATTAGTAAAATGAAGCAGAAACATTACTATGTTTTGAGCTCTCTTAACAGTGTCTAGTACATAACAAGGCCCAGTTTATATTTACTGTCACATTAAAACTGTAAAAGTTTATAAAAATATCAAAATGTTTTAATCACAATAGAAATATATAATAATTTTTAAAACATCAACAACAAAAATATATTAAAAAGAAAAGTATATATTCAGTGTTAGATAGCAGAGTATGGTGACTATACTTAACAAAAATATATTGTATTCGGGTGGAGGACACCCTAAATACCCTAACTTGATTGCCACACATAATATACATGTAACAAAATTTCTCATGTGTCCCAAAAACTTTAGATATAAGCAAGAAGAAGTGTAATTCAATAATACAAAAATAACATCATTCTTTCCAGCTATGTCTTTGTGCATATTAGTGAATTTTTTGTGAAATAATTAAACAAATATGTATTAAATGCCTACTATATTTCAAACATAAGATTAAATACCGAGGACATACTATTGAAAAAAATGAATAAAGTCATATTTCCTATGCTAATGGACCCATATAGAAGAGTACAGAAGAGAGAAAAATCAATAAATGTTTATTAACATATTGTAGTAAGTGCTTTAAATACATAAATAAAAATTCTATGAGACAGGGAGACTATTTATTTTAGGGAAAAGGCTATAAAGAAAGCCCCTCCTATCATTATATATTCTACATGTAGCAGATGAAATTACGAACCCCTCCCTTACTGTCAAGTGTATGCCACCAATGATACTGAAGCTATGAATATACAGATTATGAAGTCTCAATTTTGACTATACACAATTCCTACAACAGATGTAGAACCAGCGGGGAGCTATGATTACTCAAAGTAGGCAACTGAATAGTCCTCCCTATAGAAATATCAATTCATATACTAATTTCATCAAATGTTTTACATTCATGAGCCTTATCGTAACTAGGCCTGAAAAGACACCCAATTCCAGGACGTTTAAACAAAACAAACTTAACGTCTACACAACCAAGACTTTACTACGGCCAATGCACAGAAATCTGCGGGTCTAACCATAGCTTTATACCCATTGTTTTTGAAGTAGTATCCCTAAAACACTTCAAAAACTTGTCAGCATTGATATTATAATATCAATGTGAAGCTAAGTAGCATTAACCTTTTAATTTAAAGACTGAGAGCCAAAAACCTCTCCCCATTGAAATGCCTTAACTGGAAACCTCTACTCATCTACATATTTATATTTTATCTATAGTTATATCACTGTTCATACTACTTCCAGTAAAAGAAAAACTCAAATTTACTCACCAGGCAAATCCAATGCTAAAAACCTTTGAATCACAGAAACAGGAGACCCCTGGAGAATTGAAATGAATGAAGATCTATTCATCTCTTTCTTTATCCCAACAGTAATAGGACTACCCGTAGTTATTCTAGTTACCTTAGAATACATTTTATTCCCAAACCTTTTATTCTCGTCCCTTAGTCTCATGATTTATAATCGACTAATTTCTACACAACCTAGAAAGTTACTTCGTAGGAAGTAACTTTTTAAACTAATTCCTGAATGACGAATAAGTGATACCAAAAGGCAGGCAGAGAATTGATCCAAGCAGCAAATGAAAAAAAAAAAAAAAAAAAGTTCAGCCTCCAAACTGTAAGAAGAAAACCATAATCTTGCTAGAATCTTGCACCTAAATCTACTAGCTATTATAAGGCTGATGGAATTGTATTAAGAAAAAATGACGTCCTAGATTATTTGAGCAGTTAACCCATAAAATTGAAAGAAGGTAAGGACTCCTTGTCCTAACACTCACTTTATGCTCTTGGGCTTGGAAACTAGTCCTAATAAAATTGATACATGGCATTATTATACTCTTTCATTTCTTTGTTAATTATGAAAGCACATTCCTACAATTTTCTAAGGTGCTACCAATTTAAACGTTGAATGACTGGCCCTTGACCTCTATGCTCCACAGGGTTCCACAACTATTTGTCTCAGAGTAATGTGATTTTGTTAATAAAAAAGCTGTTAGTCACAGGAATTACATAAAAAGTTCCACTCAAAGACCTTCCATACATCGTTCTTTTTTTAAAAAAGATTTTAAGATGTAGCATAATCCCAGGTGTCTGCAAGCACATTAAAACACTGATATGCTTACAAATAGACATCCCTCTTCCAATGTAATTTTATTTCACTTTACAAAATGTCCCTATCTTATTAAAGATAAAGAATCTTCCAAATGGTATTTCTAATTAGGATAGTTTGTTAACTATGGAATTTCCTTCCATTTTAAAAATTATTATTCATTTGGTACCCATTTTCTTTAGTAGGTGACAGGTAGGCACAGCCAGATTCTCATAGAATTTGGGGACAATGAAAAGATAACTAAATTAGGTATTTGTAGTAAGGTGTTATAGGTATTATTATAGGGGAAATAGTGGATGCAACAGTAGCAAAAAAATAAAAATAATAATGAAAAAAGAACTAACTTAGTCTCAGGGCCAGAAATGTGTCTCAGAAGAACTGCTATTTAAAGGAGAGACTTGGAAGATAAATAAGGGTTGTGCAGAAAAAAAGGAAAATGTGGAGAATAACATAGTCGGGGGGAATGAATGTTGAGAGGCTGGCTTTTGGACACAATCTTGCATGTGCAAAAGCCTATAAACAAAAGATAGCCAGTGACTTTGACGGGCAAAATAGTTCAGTATATCTGAAGTTCAGAGTTTATAGGCACTGAATGTGTGATTGGGAGAATGCAAGAGACAATGCAGGAAAGAAGGCAAACCTCCATGATTCAGGGCTGCGTACATCAGGCATCTTTATTCTTAGGGCTTGGGAATCTAATGAATGAATTAAAGCAGAGCAGACATGGTATAAGGGAAAATTCTACTACACTGTGCAAATTTTATAAGCCATTTAATATTTTGTTGTACTAGTTCAGGCAGCAATCTGTTCATTGTCTTTATCAGAAAGATGACTATAGATGAATTTGTGAGATGTTTCAAAAATAAATTGTCAGTACTCAGTGTCTTAATAGTGTCACCAAAGACAAAAGAGAAATCACAAGTGATCTTCAGGTTATTAGTTTTCGAAATAGTTTTGAAAATAGAATTATTTATTGTGAGAGGAGAACTTCAGTTTAGAACTAAATATAATGCATTCAATTTTGACCATGAATGTTGATGTGCCTGGGAGATTCAGGCAGAAATGACCAATGAACAAGAAGCTATAATGTTCTACAGTTTTCAGAATACTTTTAAGAGTATGGAGGAATGTCTCTGTCTTCTGAAAATTGTAATGTATTTCCTTCTATAATTTTTCTGTGATGCTGATCCATGCCATACGAAGGGACAGATCAATTTGGCCTAAAAAATTGTTTCACAACTGCTCTTAAAGTGAAAAGTGAGATAATATTGAGGACCTAAGGAAAAGCTTGAGATGCTAAATTATAATTAGGTGGAGTAGACAATTATTTTTCTGGAAGAACCTAGAATTGTGGTACTCTGTGAATGTTTTAGTTGTAACTACATTCACCTGCTTTATTGTTTTTATTATTTTATTTTATTTTTCTGTGTGTGGCAAGCCTCAAAGAGGCCCATGTTTCTCCAAAAATCTCTTGCTTTAAAAAGAATAACATATTATATATTTTGGATTTTTGCAAGATCCTCTCAGTCACTTCTGCATTCTCAGAAAGAGTTAGGAGGAAATAATTGTAGAAGGATAAATGGGGGAGGACAGAAATAAAAAGAGATGTAAAGGAGGAGAGTCTCTATTATTTGAGGGCACATATGTCTACTTCGAAGTGATCAAGACAGCTCTTCAGAGTTTGTTTACAGCTTCATTTTCAATCCTGGCCTGCAGAAAGACTTATTTACTTGTGGAAGTTTTAAAACATACCTATTCTAAGTTCACCCAATAAGTATAAAATCAATACCTATGGGTTTAGGTGCCAAGTACGGTTCCCTGTTAAAAAGCTCTAGTAGTTATGCTGAGACCAATTCTTTATTAAGAGAAGCTAGCTTATAATCTCTATTGAAAGGGAGAATTCCAAAATCATTAAAATATACTTGACACTTTTTAATTTTTTAAAAATTTATAACTTTTTAAGTGTGAAATATAATATGAACAATTGTACTTAAAAGTATTACTTTATTATTTGCCTAACAACCAAAGGTTTTCTTTTGAGACCACAATTCCAGAAATCACAACAGTAATATATTTTAACACAATGTTGATTCCTTGAAGAAATTTTCTTTTTAAATAAAACCTATTAAAGGTGATTACTTGGCCTGGCGCGGTGGCTCACGCTTGTAATCCCAGCACTTTGGGAGGCCGAGGTGGGCGGATCATGAGGTCAGGAGATCGAGACCACGGTGAAACCCTGTCTCTACTAAAAATACAAAAAATTAGTCGGGCGTGGTGGCGGGCGCCTGTAGTCCCAGCTACTCGGAGAGGCTGAGGCAGGAGAATGGCGTGAACCCGGGAGGCGGAGCTTGCAGTGAGCCGAGATCGCGCCACTGCACTCCAGCCTGGGTGACAGAGCGAGACTCCGTCTCCCAAAAAAAAAAAAAAAAGGTGATTACTTTTCTTTCTTGGAGTGATGCTATGGGACACTTAATAGTAGTATGTAGCTTGTCTCCAAATAATGTTGACAGTATTAAAATAAAGTATTTTTCTACATCAATAAATTAAAAAAAACAAATATTTTTAACATATGAAAATGAATTCTAATCATAATACTTTGAAAAATACAATTTGGCCAGGTGTGGTGGCTCATGCCTATAATCCCAGCATTTTGGGAGGCTGAGGTAGGTGGATCACAAGGTCAGGAGATTGAGACCATCTTGACCAACATGGTGAAACCCCGCCTCTACTAAAATACAAAAAATTAGCCGGCCGTGGTGGTGCACACCTGTAATCCCAGCTACTCAGGGGGCTGAGGCAGGATAATTGCCTGAACCCAGGAGGCGGGGGTCGCAGTAAGCCGAGATCACACCATTGCACTCCAGCCTGGGTAACAGAGCGAGACTCCGTCTCAAAAAAAAAAAAAAAAGGAAAAAGAAAAAGAAAAACAACAACAACAAAAAAGAAAAATACAATTTTTATCAGTCGGTTCTTGTATAACCAATTGCAGCAAGAATATACACTTTATTTAGAAAAGGATCTGCCCCCCAGTCCCCACACTTTTCAGTTTAGTTTTCCTTCTTCTTAGGGGGAGTCAATCAGTGATAATTTCACTGTTTTTCCAGACCAGGCCAGAAATACACCAAAGCAGAAAGAATGGGGAAAACTAAAGTGGAATATGGTTAAACTTTTCTCTTTCTGCACCTCAGTTTCCTCATCTATAAAATGAATAAATCCTTTACCCAAATTTCATTAAGCTAAGTACAAGGGTTGCTTAAAATAGTTTAACATTTCTCCCTGATCTTTTAATCAAAGATCCCCTAATTAGAAGAATTTTATGCTGTGGTATCTGATGAATACTGTAATTTCATTTAAAATAAATAAAAAGTTTATCACAAGTATTTTGGCTGCTACTAGAATAAAATATAAATTCTGAAATTTTGTGGGGACCAGCAGCCCCCAAATATCCCCACAAAATACATTTTTTTAAAATTTCACTTTAAGTTCTGGGATACATGTGCAGAATGTGCAGCTTGTTACATAGGTATACATGTGCCATTCTCAAGCCAGTTAGAATGGCCATTCTTAAAAATACCTTTTTAAAAGTATGTGCTGGCAGACATGTAAAATATAGCTTCTTTCTAGATACAAGTTAACAATATTTTGAAACATGCATACCATTTTTAAGAATATCTATCGCTTTGTATTCAAGCATTGCTACATACTAACTTCAAACTAAATGTGCATATTTGTTAAACAGTATTTTAATGTGTAGGTGGTCTTTATGAAACCTTTGAATTACTTATTCTAACAAAAGTCGCATCAGCAAAACAATGTTGATTACAATTTACCAACTGCAAATGGAAATTTATTTCTTGTAAGGAAATAGAGATATTTGTTTATATGAGCTTCCTATATCAAGATAAGATTAAACTAAAATAAAATCAATTCCCTCATATAATCTAGTCCTCACTCTACTGTGGTTTTCCAGTGGCCAGGTTTGTCTTTAAAAATTTTTCCATGTGTTTCATGATGAAAGAACAAATAGTTATGTCTAAGTTGGCTAACAAAAGTAGCACCATAATCTGAAATGGAATAAGTGATCTATCTGAAAAAAAACTATCTGAAAACAAAAATGTAGATAATAATAGGCTTAACTCATTATCAACCTTTCATTTATTTAACAAGTGTTTATTGAGTACATACTACACGCTAGGAATTGGGGATAGAATAGTGATATATCGAGTAAGGCACAGAGCAGATAATCTAGTGTGAAAACTATTTACAATCATATGCTTATTTTATTAGCCAAAAATGTTTATTTCCAGTGTTTCTAAAATATGTAGAAACTTAGTATTATTAATAAATTAATTTAACCATAAGGCATATGTGGAATATTCAACATAATCAATAAAAAAGTCTTTCAAACCCATATCCAAATTATTTTTCCCTAGCTCCTTTGGACAAATAGCAAACAATTATCATCTAAAATAGCAAATCATATTCATAAGCTCTGATAACTAAAGAAAATTATGTTGCTGACTTCATCAAAAAGAAAATTACAAGACTTGAGTCTCAAATATGAATCTATTCTCTAGTTTTAAGTGGCTATATTGCCTTAAAATTAATGAATCAACTTAGCATCTTGGAAAATACATTTGAGCAGCCTACACCCCAAATATCAACATTGTGTTATGTGTCTCACACCCAGGCCTTTGAAATCTGTTTATGTCCTGCCATGATTTCTATCTTCTCTCTGAGCATTTATACCCTTGCATTCATTGTTCTGACCCAAGAACATTCTGAATTACTTCATCTATGTTATTGATTTTTATGTGTGAAGTTAACATCAAAGGAGAGCTTTGCTAGAAATAGTTAAATTAATTAAAGAAAATTCAAGCATGGGAGGTTTCCCCTAGAAAAGAAAGATAACTTTATACTTTTGTTGTTGTTGTTGTTCCAGACAGGATAGCATATTAACATAGGCTGATAAGCTTCTACCCACAACTCGACCAGTAAGTTTAACAGACCAGACTTCTCACAGAAACACACACACACACACAAACACATGCACACACACATGACACACACACAAAACCTTGACTTAGGAATTAGAAAATGTACGTGTGTGTGTGTAGTGGTAGTGGTGGTTGGAAAGTGCAGTTTGGTGTAAAGAAACCTAGGAAGAAAGTGAGACAGACTCCATGAGTGGAGTTTTCTGATAGCACCCTTTCCTGTCCCAGCTTTGCCCACCTGGTCATCAGTTCAGAGTAAGAAAATATAAATGCCCAGGTCAGCAGGGATAATCAATCCATGAGGTGTGCAGAGCAGTGCAGATGTGTGCAGAGCAGTGGACATCCAGCAGAGGTGTGCAGGGCAGTGGAAAAGGACAAAATGGATAGCTGGATGTTAAGATTAGTATACCTCTCAAACCAAAGAGCTACACAATTACAAGTAAGTCATCTTTTGAACAACAACAGTCTTGCTCAGAATCTAATGTCTGAAAGTTTTTGGTTTGCTCATGGTCACCCATATAAATGTACAGGAAGAAATGTGGAAAAAAAAAATATATATAAAGTGTGGTTGAGCTTATGCTGCAAAAGGCAGGGCCCCTCCCCAAAGGCTATATATATATATAGTGTAGGCATCACCTCTTATATAATAAAGCCATCTGTGGCTATTAAATGTCACTGGACTAATAATGGCTAATTAATTAAAAAACTATTTCCCAATATTGGTTATCTAACATATACTTAAATACCTTTAAGAGACACCTCCAAATTATTATATGTACCTTTGGCCTATTTTGATGAATTAGAAGTTGTTAGAAGATTGAATTAGAAGATATATATTATATATATATCTGTGGTTGAATTCTTAAGATACATTCAAGGACCTAAAATATTAAGGACCTAAAATATTAATGTAAGTCAAAATGTTTCAGTGAATAAGCTTCAGCACTTCAACTTTATAACAATTATAAATAAACCTATTAAAGATTTTTTTTGAGGGAAATTGTATTTGTTTGAAAGATGAAATTATGTTTAATCTTAAGAAAGAAAAGCCTAGGGGATATATATTAGATGTTCAAAAACATTTTAAGAATTTTCAAGTGGAAAATTTATACATTTTGTATATGATATTGATGGATAAAAATAATTAGAATCAATATCAAGAAGTTACTAAGATATATTTTCAGTCATGAAAGAAACAACTTCTAATTCATCAAAATAGGCCAAAGGTACATATAATAATTTGGAGGTGTCTCTTAAAGGTATTTAAGTATATGTTAGATAACCAATATTGGGAAATAGTTTTTTAAGTAATTAGCCATTATTAGTCCAGTGACATTTAATAGCCACAGATGGCTTTATTATATAAGAGGTGATGCCTACACCATATTTTTCAATTCAGATGTTATATTGATGCCATTGGAGATTAAATAAAAACTTATACTTAGGTAAAAAATTCTACATAATATTACATGTTAAAAATCTTATAAACTATTTGATTCTTCTCTCTTTTCTTCTTTATTAGTCTTGCTAGCAGTCTATCAATTTTGCTGATCTTTTCAAAAAACCAGCTCCTGGATTCACTGATTTTTTGAAGGGTTTTTTGTGTCTGTATTTCCTTCAGTTCTGCTCTGATCTTAGTTATATTTCTTGCCTTCTGCTAGCTTTTGAATGTGTTTGCTCTTGCTTCTCTAGTTCTTTTAATTGTGATGTTAGGGTGTCAATTTTAGATCTTTCCTGCTTTCTCTTGTGGGCATTTAGTGCTATAAATTTCCCTCTACACACTAGTCATTTGGCAGATAGTACTAACTTGATTTCAGTAAAAAGACAAAGAGAGTCATTGTAAACAAGTCAGAAAAAAAACTTTTTCAGAATGAGAAAGGGATTTAGAACAATATATATAAATATTATATATATATATATATATTCGAATGTACTAAAAAACTGAAGCTGCTTTGTAATAGGTATTGTTTATGCTTTAAGAATGCACTCTTTCTCTAAAGGAAAGTGACCTCAAAACATTCATGAATCATCTTTCAGACAGAAAACACAAGGATTTGCCAATATCAGTGAAGGTGATCCTCTTTAAGAGTTTTCTTTCTTTTTGTTTTCATACTCCACCAGGCCCTTAGATAAATTTAAAAATTATCATTTGTACTTAAAGAATATATCTTAATTTAAATTTAAGTATAAATAACTTTACAATTTAACATAAAATCTTGATAATGCTCTGTAGTTTGTCTTTACAGGGAAGATTTTATAAAACAAAAGACATAGCACTAAAAAATGACTTTGTGGTTTACAATTATAAAAAATAAATTTGCTGCCAGGAACAACAGAATATGAAACAAGGCTGGAAATTCTTCAATACATTTTTTTTTATCCTGGAGCAGAGTTGGTCGAACAGATGTGGTGGGATTTATGTTTAGGAAGTGAAAAGTATCCTGGATCCACACAAAAGGGTTATTTGTTCAGTGGATTGTCCTGTGGGATGTCCACAGTGAGGCAGCAACACTTGTAACCCTGGTTTATTCCCTAGAGTCAAGAAAGCACAAGAACATTATTCACTCATGTTTCCTCATAAGAGATGGTCTGGCATTAAAATTAAGAGTAAGTACTATGAAAAACAATATAACAAGCACTATTTTTAATTTAATAAGATGAATTAATTATGAAATAACTCAAATTTTAATTATATATTATAATAAAATCTGATGAAAATGTAACGGAGTTTGTTTAATCAACACAAACAAAATGTTGTTTTTAATATTTTTATAAATGTTTTCAAATATAATTATCTTAAATAATCCAGACAGTTCACAATTCATATAGCTCATATAAATGCCAACATTAACAGTTTTAAGCAATTCGTGGGAAAATGATCAGCCAAACTACATATTCAAAGTCACCTTCTGCAATGTTTCCATTTACTATGACTTTTTACATTCATCAATTATTGATGAATGGGTATATACTTGAAGGAATTGAAATCAGCTTGTTGAAGAGATGTCTGCACTCCTGTGTTCATTGCAGAATTATTCACAATAGCCAAAATATGGAAAAACCTAATGTGTATATATACACATTCCGATGTATATGAAATTGTGGCATATATACACAATATTCAGCCTTAAAAAACAGAAAATTCTGTCATTTGAAACAACATAGGTCAACCTAGAGGATATTATGTTGAGTGAAATTGTATAAAACTGTTAATGTTGGCATTTATATGAGGTATATGAATTGTGAACTATATGGATTATTTATGATAAATAATAAGAGAGACAAATACTATATGATTTCATTATATGTGTAATTTAAAAATTCAAACTCATAGAAGTGGAGAGTAGAATGATGGTTACCAGAGGCTGGGGACAAGATGTGGACAGGGAAAGGGGAGAAACTGGTCAACAGGTGGAAAGTTTCAGTGAGATTGGCGGAGTAAGTTCTGGTGTTCTATTGCACAGCATGGTCATGAGAGTTGATGATAATCTATTTTATATTTCAAAATAGCTAAAAGGAAGAATTTTGAATCTACTCATCACAAAGAAATGATAAATAGCTGAGGTGATGAATATATTAATTGGTCTGATTTGATTATTTCACAATGTATAAATGTATTGAAGCCATCACACCATATCCATTAAATATATACAATCATTATTTATCAATTAAAAATAAAGCTAAAATAGAGAAAAATAATAATTGATGTAAACCTAAATAGTCTGCAACTTAGAGTAGCTCCTTTATTTGGTCAAACATATGAAACTTGTGTCCAAGAAAAGCAAAAATAAATAAATAAAAACCTGGTCATATGACATAAAATACAGTATTTGGAAATGGCTCACACTCCCAATGGCCAATAGCACACACATTCCATTAAAGCAAGTTGCATAGTACAGCCTTATATCAGTGGGACAGGACAGAACCCAGAAGAGAAAGAAAAAACATATTTTGACTAATAAAATCTAAAACAACACATGTAGATAAAGATATAGCTATATTTTAACACCCATGTCAATATCTTAATTAAGCCAATCCTCATCCTCAACTGTAGATGACTTTGTTAGAATTTGGTATGGAATTGTAATAGATTCTGATTTAATAAACTGGTTAGCTCTCCAGTGTTTAATGTTTAATGGCTAATATACTTAAATGACATACTGTTTATTGATAATGAAAAATACAGGAAAGCCCCTAAAAATCCTAACTAAAAATTTCACTGAATTATAAGTATTTATGAATCTTAAATGCTGATTTGAGAAAGCATATATAAATATTATTATGAACTCTGGAACATAAACACACAATTTTAAGGGTAATCTGAATTAAATTTTTAAAATATCAGTGTCTTTGATGAACATTGACAGCACTGGTTTTTTACCAGTAATAATTTCACAGCAATACCAATGACTTAAATCACATATTAATTGATCATTAATTTATCTTAAGCTTCTCTTAAATTACCATTCAGGATTGTGGTATATTTTAATTCTTAAGGTAAATATGTGCTAAAACTGAAAAAGGTTCTAGTGAAAAGAAAGCAGATAAAAATTACATGTAGAACACCAAAGGAATTAGAAAATAAAAACTAAAGAAAAGGAGGGAAAGCAAAACATGAAAAATACTTTGGTAGATATAATAATATGATTTTTAACAGCTGTCAAAGATAGAACAAAAGGAAAGTAATATGACACACACCTGATACCTGCACGATAAGTAAATACTACAGAAAAACTAGTGGAGATAATTCATATATCTGGCAACATATCCATCTTTGGTCAGGAAGAGCTGATTTGTTACGTAGATTGTGAGTGATGAGAATCAGAAAAACTTAAAAGTTTTTTTTTTTTTTTTTTGGAGTATATACAACATATGTGCAAGTCTTTTGTGACTAAAATGAGATAATATGTTCTAGTTGAGCAATAAAATAGGAATATTTTTTTAAAGGTATTCAGATTTTATATTCTTGGTGTGGTGCAAGGGGGAGTGGGGAGACAAGAAGTTCAAAGTTGCAAAAGTCTAATATGGTAGAATATGCAAGAAAGAAGTATTACAAGGAACATGCAGAAGAAAGGCAAGTATGGTTTGAGCAAATGAATTAGTGAATAATAAGAAAGAATTTAGTTCCAATAGTCTTACTTTCGTTTGTTTTAGTACTGAAGGAATTTAACTTTGACTGCCTATGCTGAGCTACAAAAGTTCTATGTTCCCAACTCAGGTCATTCATTTTGATTATTGATTATAATATTCAAGGTAAATGGATTTATATGTGAACTTAAAGAAATAGTAAGTAGGCAACCAAGAGTGTGCTGAAATCACTTCAAGTTCAGAGAAAATAACTTTTGGGTGAAAAGTGCTTTACATAGATGATGAGATCAGGTAGGATTTTTTAAATTATTGTTCTATTTTCATTGCTTGTTTTACGTTTAAGTTTCACCTGAAAGTATGGATACTGTTTTTAAAGTACCAAGTAATAAAAATAATGTTATATACGAAATTTAAACATGAGATGTGAGGTGGTATTAGAATTTTTACACAGAGTTGAAATTATGCCCAAATGTTACCCCCTACTAAATGTAAACACAATATTGTATTATGAGAAAACAAAAATAATTTAAGATTATACATTGAAGATAATATTTCTGTTGTATATATATTACATTTCTTCAAATTTTACTTCCTTTTTATGTTCTATTTTTCTTTAACACTATGATAGTTTGAATTACATGTGTATATTTATATATACACACACTCTTGAAGTTGTCTACAGTTTTATCTTGGCTATAATAAATGAAACACCACATATTCTGTCTATGCAAGTTGCCTATACTTCCTGCTGCATTTTCAGGAAGTGTAAGAGAGCAAAATATAAACTGCAATAGTGGCACCCTCCTTAGACATACTGCAGTCTTTGCACATCACCGACCTTATGAGTTGGTGTTAGAATACAAACCGTACAGCCGGGCGCGGTGGCTCAGGCCTGTAATCCCAGCTCTTTGGGAGGCGCAGGCAGGCGGATCACGAGGTCAAGAGACGGACACCATCCTGGCTAACATGGTGAAACCCCGCTTCTACTAAATATATATATATTTATATATTTAATATAATAAATATATATATTTATATATTTAAATATATAAATAAATATATATATTATATATATACACACACAAAAATTAGCTGGGTGTGGTGGCACGCGCTGGTGGTCCCAATTACTCAGGAGGCTGTGGCAGGAGAATGGGTTGAACCCGGGAGGCGGAGTGAGCCAAGATCGCTCCACTGCACTCCAGCCTGTTGACACAGCGAGACTCCGTCAAAAAAAAAAAAAAAATCTACCAGTATAAAAGGCACCCATATGGAATGACGGTTAAATAAAATCATATCAACCTTATATTTCTGTTTGAGGCTGAATTGCTTCTCCCCAAAATTCATATATTGAGGTCGTAAACTCCAGTGCCTCAGAGTGTGGCCATATTTGGAGATGGTCTCTTTGAAGGGGTGCTTAAGTTAAAATGAGGTCTTTAGGGTGGGTCCCAGTCTAATGTCACTGGTGTCTTTATAGAAACAGGAAATTTGAACACACAGAGAGACAGCAGGCACACGTGCAGAAACAGATGACCATGTGAAGAGACTGAGAAGATGGCCATCTGCAAGCCAAGTAAAGAAGAAACAGAAAACAACAACAGCCCTGCCAACACCTTGATCTCAGATTTTCAGATTCCAGAATTATGATAAATTAAACACATTGTTTAATCCACATAATCTTCAATATTTTGTTAAGCCAACCCTAGAATATTAATATACTGCCTGTTTAGACTGTGAATATACATCATGAGTAACCCATTGCTTTGAGTCTTTTGATTTCTATGATTTTTTTATTGTTATAAACAACACTTATCAGCATTTAACCTTCACTGAAATAACCAGTTCGGAAACAAAAAACATTAAGAAGTTATTTTCTGTGTATGAGTATCATGAAGCTTCAAAGAGCCTTTATATAGATGCCACTATAGCTGAGGGAATTTATTAGGGACACAGCAATCGGCCTGTTTATCCTTTATCATCTCAGACTGGCAAAATTAGTTCATTTTTCCTCAAAGTTATGCCAATCCCAGTCCCTGACAGAAGAACCATCCCTTCAATCCAACCTAAAATATTTTTTCTAAGCATTTCTCAGTCCAATCCAATCCTCCATCTTTCACTGCTTTCTTCATACCTTTCACTACTTTATTATTATTATAGTAAACTTTTCTATATGTCTAGATCTATAATATTTTAAATTACATTTTCTTTCTTTGCTTTTATGGAAAACAGCTGTCAATTGGGCAATACTTCTCCTATAACCCCATCAGTCTGAAACTATTTCTGTTGTTTCATATACCAGTATTTGGGTGGTAAAGTGGTATACCACAGTTGCCACATCTGGATCATTAGTGTCCTAAAAGACATGACCACAATCAACCACAGAAACCATCAGATCAAAATTTCTTTTTTACTGTGCATTACGCAGGGCTAAACTATTCTCATCCCTTCTTAACTGCCTTCACCCATTTACTTCTGAATCACTCCCCTGACGTCCACTGAGGAATTCAATTACTTGTGTATCATTTTTCTCCTCTATATTTTATCATTTACAGTTACATCAAAATTTAATGGCTAAAATTTTATCAGTTAAAACTCTCATTTATACTGGCCTTCTTTTGGTTTCTTGAACCAGTCAAGCTTTTTAAATTCTGAACTCATACCTTTGCCTAAAATGCTCTTAGTCATCTTTCTATGCATAAATTTCTCAGTACTAGGTCCAGCTTTGGAAATACAGATTCTATATTATGTCTTTTCATGGTCTAAATATGTCTTTCAGAAAGAGAAAGATTCAAAGGAGGAAGAACAGAATGAAATGGAACAAGGGCAAAGGAAGATTAGAATAAATATGAAGCCTCTACAATTTTCACCATATAGAGCAGGAAAGAAACATAATCTAAACCATATTTTTCCATCATACTCTTAATAAACACACCTCTGCATGTTATTTTGAATTTCTATGTCTTTACTCTCCAGATTTTTTAAAAAAGTAAATCACTTTGGCCATGTACCAGATAAAATGCATTTTAAAAACTTTACTGAACTATCGCCTCAGGAAAAAAAATATGTTAGCTACTGAAGTATATAATTTTTAAAAATTGCAAAATGTGCATAATGGACATGGAATAAAGTGATGTCACCAAAAATTGGTGTCTGCTACTTTTTAGTCAGAAGACAAAGTTTAAGGGGAAGAATATATCCGAAATTCATTGAAGTAACAAGGGCAAGGATAACATCATGAACCAATTCCAAAGAATTAAAAGACCAATTTTCATTTTTTGTTATGAAAATATTGCATGTTATGCTTCATAATTAAGTCACATGTGAGGCCATACCAGGAGTCAAAGATAATTCAGGAAGTTGATTAGAAAATGTACCTTTCAGCCATCTTGCTTTCAGCTTATCTGAACCTGACACTTGCAGCCGTTTGCCACGCATATTGAGGCAGTGAAATGATTTTTATTAAAAGGCAGTTAGTGTTGTCAGTTTGTTTCCAAAACTTGGTCTTGGCTAAAAGAAACATTCCTTCCAAATATCCACCACCCAATTCCATAGGGTTTGTATTTGCTCTGTTTGAGTATTCAGTTGCCAGTTTTCAATTGTAAAATTCTTATGGAAGAGTTGTTTTTTTTTTTTTTTCTACAGAAGGCAAAGAAAATATCACACAAATAGAATTTTAGTAAAATCTGCAGAAATCCTGCTAAATTGCAGCATTATTTTCTCGATTAAAATATCTTCTAAAAGTTTTTAAATGTTTAAACAGTTTTTAGTCATAAATACTGCTGTTTAGGATGGCAAATTCAATTCATGACTGCCCTCCCACAGCGTCTTTGTTTTTCTAGAAATTCCCTTATTCTTTCCACTTTTTCCGCTAACTTGAATATACATATGATCTTTCCTGGTTTGCAAACATTTTGAAGGATGTAGTTTCCTCATTCGTATAATAATTACATAGAATTAATGGAAAAGGGAATCTGTTTTTCAGCAAAGAGGAATGTAGGGTATGCATTGGTCTTTCCTTATCCACTAACGCAATCCTATTATATTCAAATTCACTATAGATTTGAGTAACTCATTCATAAAGTATAATTTCTTATCCACTACCTCCTATTGAATTATCAATGGTTTTTAAAAGATATCTAATAAATTAATGTTCTTTCAAGAAAATTTGGAAAATGAACGTTAATATTTTGTTTATATGATTTCTTAGTAATCATTGCTGTCATTCAGAAATTCTTTGTGTTACTTGGCAATCAGCCAGAAAATTGAAAAAATGCTGTGATGTTGAAGCAAGATGTGAATAAAAATTGCTTTTCACTTTGACCAAAACAATAAAGCAACTCATAAGCAGTCATTGAAAAGCATATTAATAGGCTGGGCACTGTGGCTTATGACTGTAATCCCAGCACTTTGAAAGGCTGAAGTGGGTGGATCACTTGAGATTAGGAGTTCGAGACCAGCCTGGCCAACATGGTGAAACCCCCGTCTCTAGTAAAAATACAAAAATTAGCCAGGCATGGTGGCCCACACCTGTAATCTCAGCTACTCCGGAGGCTGAGGGAGGTGCATCACTTGAACCCAGGAGACAGAGCTTAACAGTAAGCTGAGATCTCACCACTGCTCTCTAGGCTGGGCAACAGAGGGAGACTGTCTCAGAAAAAAACAAAACAAAAGCATATTCATTGTTTATGGTATGAGATTGTTATTTACAAGTACTCATCATGCCAAAGCTATAAGCAACTATCTTCGCTTCTCACCTCTACATAGGCTACTTATGTAAATACTTTGGTTTATCTGTCCAACAATCTGCCAATTTTCTTGACACTATATTATCACTGCCATAACAGTCTATCCAGAGTTAACTTCTAAGATTTATCTTTTAAAATTTGGCTTTATAATTCTGTTACAGTGTTTGATGAGAAACAAACTGGAAAGGGAGACATATTATCCTCCAGAGGGAATGTCTTTTATGCCACTGTTGGGATGGAATTTTTAATTTATGGCTGTATTCCACATCATAAAATATAATATTTAAAATAAAAAGACAATACGAAGTCAGAAAAATATAAAATCTCAAAAATCATTAATTGTTTGGCAATATAGAATCATTAATTGTTTGGCAATATAGAAAGACTTAAAAAGAGGAAGTGAGGAGGAAGGAAGAAAATAAGAAAGAAAAAAAGAAGGAAGGATGAAGGGAGGGAGGAAGGGAGGGAGGGAGGAAGAGAGGGAGAGAGGGAAGGAAGGAAAGAAGGGAGGAAGAAAATGGAGGAGTCCACACAGTCTTATACTAAGATATTCAGTTACTTCGATTGTATTTTTCAGAAGTAGAAACAGTCCATATTTCTTTCAACAGGAAGATAAACAAACTGACCTCGTCATAAAATGAGATACTACTAAGTAAAAACACGAATGGACTATTGATACAATAATATGGATAATCTCAAGAATATTAAACTGAGTGGAAGGTGTCAGGCACTGAAGGGTACATACTGCTTAATTTCCCTTTACGAAGTACTAGAATAGGGAAACAATCTATATTGACAAGGATGAGAAAAATACTTGCATCAGCAAAAATGGAAATTGGCATGAGGCAAGAGAAGGATTTCTCAGGTAGAGAAAACAGTCTATATATTGATACATGTGTGGATTACACGGGTTTATGCTTTTCAAAGTAAAAACAAATATACACTTAGGACGTATGCATTTCGCTATGTTTCAATACAGAAACAGTCATGCAAAAATGAAGATACCATTTATAGTGACAGCAGAAAATATAAAGAATTTAAAAACTTACTTAATAAAAATATTTATATCCTTGGCCGGGAGCAGTGGCTCACTCCTGTAATCCCAACACTTTGGGAGGCCTAGGCCGGCAGATCACTTGAGGTCAGGAGTTTGAGACCAGCTTGGCCAACATGAGGAAACCCAGTATCTACTAAAACATGCAAAAATTAGCCAGACCTAGTGGCGTGAGCCTGTAATCCCAGCTACTCAGGAGGAGGCTGAGGCAAGATAATCACCTGAACTCGGGAGGTGGAGGTTGCAGTAAACCAAGATCGCACCACTGCACACTCCACATTGCATATACATACATATATACACACATATATATATACATACACATATATAAATTATTAAAAACATTGTTTTATATATTTTATATATATATATAAAATCTCTATTAAGGAACCTGAAACAAGGTCTGAATAAATATTTAAAATAGCGCAGCTAAATGACAAATTATGCTAATAAACTCAATGCAATATTAATCAAATTTCCATCTAGATTTTTAAACAGTTTGGTAAATGTATGCAAAAAAACTATATGGAAAATTGACAGATCTCTAATAACTAACTGCACTTATTAAAACCAAAAAATGAAACAACAGGAAAAACAGTGAGGAGAGTTTCCCCTACCAAGTAGTAAGAATCTACAGATATTTATTAGTGTGGGACTGATGTAAGAACTGAAAAAAAAAAAAAAGTTACACTGGAATCGAATATAAAGGGGCAAAAAAATCTACATATCTAATTATTCATCAATCTATCTCGCTTCCTTGAATTTAATGAGAAAAGTATGAAAAGTTTAGAAGATAGTTAAGGAAACTGAGTTAGGACAAAGAAAAATTATTGCTGTCCCTCAAGTGTTAAGAATATCTACTTCATAAAACCCAGAAGTATAAACGATGTGGTAAAAAGTGGACAATTTTCATTATTTCCAATTTAAGGATCATTTTTAATAGAGAAAAACATGGATGAATTAACAAAAATTGCCATTTGACAGATATTTGCAAAGATAAATTATGCTAAAATTATTTAGATTAGTATTTTACATGGATACATGAGAACACCGTGGTACAATTTTGACAAAGTTTTATTTTGGATTAGCAACCTCAAGAACAACAAAACTAGTTAATTTAGAATGCTTTCTCTTTATTTTCATTTCTTACATAGGAAGATTAGTTCTAAATAGTCACCAAAAAGTAAAGCTGTACCTATTATTATAAATAAAATAAAGAATGTGATAGACTGTTATCATTTGTTTTTGATCTCCTTATCTGTAATATAACTATTATGGAAGTTATATAGTTAAGATCATATTCATTAGATATTATCTAAATCTTACAGTTTTCTGTCTTTTTTTCTGTGCATTTTTTTTCCAAAATACCTGGCCCTGCACAATATGGGGATAGAAAGAACCTCATTATTTTAGGAGATTAGTTTCCTGAAAAGAAGTAAAATTAAACAAACCGCAATTTTTTCTTTGTAGAAATAATTTAGAAAGACACATAATGAAACAAGAGCTTCATGCTTAGTACTGTGCCTGGCAAATAAAAGATGTATTTCAGAACTCACAAATCTGATAACCTGATCACCAAATTTAAAGTAACCTCTTTTGTTTCTTTCAAACACCACACTTCAATCGCCATAGTTATAAGATAAAAGATTTATGAGCTTAAATATCTTAATAACTTAAAAAGGCATAAAGCCTAAATTATATCTTTTCCCAGAAGGTGAAAGTCATGTATAGTATGAGAAAAATGTTCTGACAAAAGTGAATTAGAACTTAATCTATTTTTTAGTTTCTTAACTATGACTAATAAGAAAGGTATTGACAGAAGATACGAGACGCTAAAATTAAAAAAATTTTTCAAGATCATCCAAAAGTTGGCACATTGGTTAATGCCTAACCTTCTTCCAAAGATATAGACACACATACATATATACACATAGCATACATAGGTCAGCACATATATATGTGAGCATATATATGTACATACATGTATTTAAATGAGAATATTGTATATATGTATGTGTGTATACATATATATGCTCACATATATATGTGGTTATCATGCAAGGATGGGTTGAGATGAAGCCACAATATGGAAGTCAGCTCACTTACCTAATTACCTAGACATGCAGTGAGCTTGTATGAGCAAAGAAAATGTACAAAAACAATAAAGACAAATAGACAAAACTTCACCATAGAAAAATGACATTTATTGTGTTAACTACTGAGGTTTTGTGTTTATAAAAAACAAATGACCTATAGTGACTTATATAATGATTATCACAAGTGTTTCTTTCATTAAGCATATTGAAAGCCCCTAAAATAATACACTAGAGACACAGCTTAACAGTAGGCCAATGCTGTTTCAAGTAGCTCAAAAATGACATATTTCTAACAAAATGTTTGCTTTTTAAAAAATAAATACTGTTTATTATGGTTGTATTAGTCTATGGAAAATTTAAAATATTCATGATTCTGATCACGTGGCGGGTCATTTGTATTCTTCATATTTATTATTGCCCGTTGAAAAAATGGTAGGTCTTATGCTGTTTTTGTTTCTCAATCACAGCAAGTTCAGCTTATTTAAAATATATATTTATTTAAATTAATGTTTCTAACTAAGGAAAATTTATATATTATGGTATACAATGTGATGTTTTGATTATATGTAACCTGTGAAAGATTAAAGCAAGCTAATTAACATATCTATCACTTTACATACTTATTTTTTGTGATGAGAACATTTAAAATCTACTTTTAGTAATTTTCAAGTGTACAATACAGTATTATATACTAGAGTTATCACGCTATACTTGTTCTTTTAGTTTCTGCCCCATTCTCTTTAACATGTAACAACTAGTGCCATTTTATAATCAGTAGTTTGCTCGTTAATGATATATTTGTTATTTTTATATATTTCTAAATGATATTTATTCAAACTTTAAACATTAGCTTTAAATTGTTTGCTTTTTGGGGCTTTCATTTATATTGGGGATAAACTGTAGTGGGATTCAGACTGTTTTAGCTATTTTTAAATGAACTGATATACCTTAGAACACAGCATTTTTCGTGTTATTTCAGTGTAAAGTAATAGAGTACATCAACAGTGAAAAAAACTTGTGCCATCAGTGTCTGTCTATCAAAGGTTCTGATCAATTTTGAGGAGGCTACTCTTCCATGAACAGATGGTTGTATGTGAACTCATCCAAGACATCCAAACAGATGTCTGTCCTGAGGTCATCCCACCACAGATTAGAAGACATGCAAGTGCTAATCCAGATATGAGCTAGCTAGGCCTCTTTTCCCCCCAATAAAATTGGATCAATTCAATAACCTAGTTTTTGAAAGTCAGTTTTCAGGAAGCCACAGCTATTTCGAAATTACAGACTGGACTCTCCATTACAAGATACCATTCCTTCTAATGTTAACATTTTTAAAAGGAGAATTAAAAAGTTACACACTATTTTTGTTGCATTCTGAAATTCTTTACTTTGTAGAAAGTATGATTATAATTTTCCTCTTTTTCAAATATAGAAAACACAATTATTTTATTAGCAAGCAGCAATTTAGTTATTAGTAGCTAACCAGAGAGGTGGAAGATCTGTTAAATTGTTGGAAACATTTCTACAAAAAAAAAATTTAACAGAATAGCAAGTATTTAATTTCACTGTCTGGGTGATTATTTATTTTTTAAACAATTACTAGCACCTATGACTCCTTTTAGAATTTTGAACACAGAGAAAAATCCTGGAAGTGATTCATTTATTATCGTTTGAAATTGTGTTGTTGGGGAAGATTTGAAATTCATAACACTACTTTTTCCAGCAACTGGAACCAATAGGATAGTCAACTTAAAGATATGAGATGCACAAATATTGTATATTTTTTATGTCATCTTCTCTGATAATTTGTCTATATTATGAACACAAATATAACCAATTTTTAAGTGTATTATCAGGAACGTGTAGAATAATATTGAACATGGTAGAAGAGCAAGTACAAGGAAAAATGTTGGTTGATGTTTAATAGATGTTTGACAATTTTCAGTGTTATAATACTCATTATTTAATTCGTTCTCAGAATAACCATGAGAAAGGGCAGGATATATAGCCTTTTTTTTCTAACGATGATAAAGCAGTCTCAGTGACATGAGTTGAATCCCCAGCTTATGAGAGGCAGAGGTTAATCTAGAAAAAGGGCTTTTTACAGCAATTTCAGAGTTTTTTCTACATTATGTATAAAATAGAATATGTAAATTTATTCTATGTTTCTGTTTAAGTAAAAATTTCTAAGTGTGCCTTCAATTTATTTCACATGGATCTATTCACCTGGTTAATAAAGATTATGAGAAATATCTGTGACAAATAATTTGGAACAAAGTTAAAAGTATATTTGTTCATACAGATGACTAATATCCTTTCTCTTACGCATCATTCTATATAACCACAACCTTTCGTGTAGGTGAATTAAACAATTAGTGAGTACAAAAACAATTATTTTATCAAGCATCTACTGCACGTTATGCACATCCACAGCTATAGTGACAAAGAAATAGGGTCATATAATGCCCTCATTTCCAAAGAGCTTCATATGAGCTAGTATATAAAGAGCAAAACTAAAATTTTACCTAAAAACTAAAAGGAATTTTGGTACTAGTAGCCATTAAATGTATAGTTGTGTCAGTGAATGCCACAGGAATTCTAAAGAGAAAAGGTCACTTTTGCTGCTGGGTTTGGGAAGATATGGAAATTCAAATTAGTAGGAGAGTATCAAGAGCATGGATATGTAAGTATCAAAAATAATGTGGTGGCTGGCAATATGGCTGAATAGGAACAGCTCCAGTCTGCAGCTCCCAGTGAGATCAACACAGAAGGTGGGTCATTTCTGCATTTCCAACTGAGGTACCCAGCTTATCTCATTGGGACTGGTTAGACAGTGGGTGCTGCCCACAGAGGGTGAGCCAAGCAGGGTGGGGCGTTGGCTCACCTTGGAAGTGCAAGGGGTTGGGGAACTCCGTCTCCTAACCAAGGGAAGTTGTAAGAGACTGTGCCATGAGAAAGAGTGCATTCCGGCTCAGATACTATGCTTTTCCCACAGTCTTTGCAACCTGCAGACTAGGAGATTTCCTCAGGTGTCTACACCACCAGGGCCCTGGGTTTCAAGCATAAAACTGGGTGGCCATTTGGACAGACATTGAGTTAGCTGCAGGAGTGTATTTTTATACCTCAGTAGCACCTGGAAAACCAGCAAGACAGAACAGTTTACTCCCCTGGAAAGGTGACTAAAGCCAGGGAACCAAGTGGTCTTGCTGAGTGGAACCCACCCTCATGGGGCCCAGCAAGCTAAGATCCACTGGCTTGAAATTCTCACTGCCAGCAGACAAGTCTGAAGCCAACCTGGGATGCTTGAGCTTCGTGGGGAGAGGGGCGTCCTCCATTACTAAGGCTTCAGTAGATGATTTTCCCCTCACAGTGTAAACAAAGCAGACAGGAAGTTCAAACTGGGTGGAGCCCAGTGCAGCTCGGCAAAGCTGCTCTAGCCACACTGCCTCTCTAGATTCCACCCCTCTGGGCAGGTCATCTCTGAAAGAAAGGCAACAGCCCCAGTAAGGGCCTTATAGATAAAACTCCCATCTCCCTGGGACAGAGCACATGGGGGAAGGGGTGGCTGTGGGGGCAGCTTCAGCAAACTTAAACCTTCCTGACTGCTGGCTCTGCAGAGAGCAATGGATCTCCCAGCACAGTGCTCGAGCTCTGCTAAGAGACAGACTGCCTCCTCAAGTGGGTCCCTGTCCCCCATGCCTTTTGACTGGGAGACATCTCACAGACGAGAGCTCCACTGGCATCTGGCAGGTGCCCTTCTGGGAAAAAAGCTTCCAGGGGAAGGAACAGGCAGGCAGCAATCTTTGCTGTTCTGCAGCCTCCACTGGTGATAACCAGACAAAAAGGGTTTGGAGTCGACCTCCAGCAAACTCCAGCAGACCTCCAGCAGAGGGTCCAGAGTGTTAGGAGGAAAACTAACAAATGGAAAGAAATAGCATCAACATCAACAAAAAGGACATACACACAAAAACCCCATTCGAAGGTCACCACCATCAAAGACCAAAGGTAGATAAATCCACAAAGATGAGGAAAAACCAGCGCCAAGAGGCTGAAAATTCCAAAAATCAGAATGCCTCTTCTCCTCCAAAGGATCACAACTCCTCACCAGCAAGGGAACAAAACTGGATGGAGAATGAGTTTGATGAATTGACAGAAGTAGGCTTGAGAAGGTGTGTAGTAACAAACTCCTCCAAGCTAAAGGAGCATGTTCTATCTCAATGCAAGCAAGTTAAGAAACTTGAAAAAATGTTAGAGGAACTGCTAACTGGAATAACCAGTTTAGAGAAGTACATAAACGACCTGATGGAGCTGAAAAACACAGCCAGAGACCTTCGTGAATTATACACAAGTATCAATAGCCAAATCAATCAAGTGGAAGAAAGGATATCAGAGATTGAAGATCAACTTAATGAAATAAAGTGTGAAGACAAGGTTAGGGAAAAAAAGGATGAAAAGGAATGAAAAAGCCTTCAAGAAATATGAGACTATGTGAAAAGATCAAACTTACGTTTGATTGGTGTACCTGAAAGTGACAGAGAGAATGAAACCAAGCTGAAAAACACTCTTTAGGATATTATCCAGGAGAACTTCTCCAGCCTAGCAAGACAGGCCAACATTCAAATTCAGGAAATGCAAAGAACATCACAAAGATGCTCCTCAGGAAGAGCAACCCAAAGACACACAATCATCAGATTCACCAAGGTTGAAATGAAGAAAAAAATGTTAAGGTCAGCCAGAGAAAAAGGTTGGGTTACCCACAAAGGTAAGCCCATCAGACTAACAGCGGATCTCTGGGCAGAAACTCTACAAGCCAGAAGAGAGTGGGAGCCAATATTCAACATTCTTAACGAAAAGAATTTTCAACCCAGAATTTCATATTCAGCCAAACTAAGCTTCATAAGCAAAGGAGAAATAAAATCCTTTACAGACAAGCAAATGCTGAGAGATCTTTTCACCACAAGGCCTGCCTTACAAGAGCTCCTGAAGAAAGCACTAAATATGGAAAGGAAAAACTGATACCAGCCACTGCAAAAGCATACCAAATTGTAAAGACCATCGACACGATGAAGAAACTGCATCAACTAACAGGCAAAATAACCAGCTAGAATCATAATGACAGGATCAAATTCACACATAACAATATTAACCTTAAATTTAAATGGGCTAAATTCCCCAGTTAAAAGATAGAGGGTGGCAAATTGGATAAAGAGTCAAGTACCATCAGTGTTCTGTATTAAGGAGACACATCTCATGTGCAAAGACACACACAGGCTCAAAATAAAGGGATGGAGGAATATTTACCAAGCAAATGGAAAGAAAAAGAAAAGCAGGGTTGCAATCCTGGTCTGTGATAAAACAGACTTTAACCCAACAAAGATGAAAAAAGACAAAAAAGGGCATTACATAATGGTAAAGGTGTCAATGCAACAAGAAGAGCTAAGCATCCTAAATATATAGGCAACCAATATAGGAACATGCAGATTCTTAAAGCAAGTTCTTACAGACCCACAAAGAGACTTGCACTCCCACATAATAATAGTGGGAGACTTTAACACCCTGCTGTCAATATTGGACAGATGAATGAGACAGAAAATTAACAAGGATATTCAGGACTTGAACTCAGCTCTGGACCAAGCAGACCTAATAGACATCTAAAGAACTCTCCACCCCAAATCAACAGAACACGCATTCTTCTCAGCACCACATCGCACTTGTTCTAAAACTGACCACATAATTGGAAGTAAAACACTCCTCAGCAAATCCAAAAGAATGGAAATCATAACAAACAGTCCCTCAGACCACAGTGCAATCAAATTAGAACTCAGGATTAATAAACTCACTCAAAACTGCACAACTACATGGAAACTGAACAACCTGCCCCTGAATGACTGCTGGGTAAATAACGAAATTAAGGCTGAAATAAATAAGTTCTTTGAAACCAATAAGAACAAAGACAACATTCCAGAATCTCTGGGACACAGCTTAAGCAGTGTTTAATGGGAAATTTATAGCACTTAATGCCCACAGGAGAAAGCAGGAAAGATCTCAAATCGACACCATAACATCACAATAAAAAGAACTAGAGAAAGAAGAGCAAACAAAGTCAAAAGCTAGCAGAAGACAAGAAATAATTAAGATCAGAGCAGAACTGAAGGAGATAGAGACATGAAAAACCCTTCAAAAATATCAATGAATCTAGGAAATGTTTTTTTGAAAACATTAACAAAATAGATAGACTGCTAGCCAGACTAATAAAGAAGAAAAGAGAGAAGAATCAAATAGACACAAAAAAATGATAAAGGGAATATCACCACTAATCCCACAGAAATACAAACTACCATTAGAGAATACTATAAACACCTCTACGCAAATAAACTGGAAAATCTAGAAGAAATGGATAAATTCCTAGACACATGCACCTTGCCAAGACTGAACCAGGAAGAATTCGAATCCCTGACTAGACCAATAACAAGTTCTGAAATTGAGGCAGTAATTAATAGCCTACTAATCAAAAAAAGCCCAGGACCAGACGGATTCACAGCTGAATTCTACCAGAGGTACAAAGAAGAGCTGGTAGCATTCCTTCTAAAACTATTTAAAACAATAGAAAAAGAGGAACTCCTCCCTAACTCATTTTATGAGGCCAGCATCATCCTGATACCCAAACCTGGCAGAGACACAACAAAAAAAAGAAAATTTCAGGCCAATATCCCTGATGAACATCGATGCACAAATCCTCATTAAATACTGGCAAACTGAATCCAGCAGCACATCACAAGCTTATCCACCACAATCAAGTCGGCTTTGTCCCTGGGATGCAAGGCTGGTTCAACATAGCAAATCAATAAACATAATCCATCACAAACAGAACCAATGACAAAAATCACAGAATTATCTCAATAGATGCAGAAAAGGCCTTCGATAAAAGGCTAAAAACGCTCCCCTTCATGCTAAAAACTCTCAATAGACTAGGTATTGATGCAACCTATCTCAAAATAATAAGAGCCATTTATGACAAACCCACAGCCAATATCATATTGAATGGGCAAAAACTGGAAGCCTTCCCTTTGAAAACCGGCACAAGACAAGAATGTCGTCTCTCACCACTTCTATTCAACATAGTATTGGATGTTCTGGCCAGGGCAATCAGGCAAGAGAGAGAAATAAAGGGTAGTCAAATATGAAGAGAGGAAGTCAAATTGTCTCTGTTTGAAGATGATATGATTGTATATTTGGAAAACCCCATCGTCTCAGCCCAAAATCTCCTTAAGCTGATAAGCAACTTCAGCAAAGTCTCAGGATACAAAATCAATGTGCAAAAATCACAAGCATTCCTATAAACCAATAATAGACAGCCAAATCATGAGTGAACTCCCATTCACAATTGCTACAAAGAAAATAAAATAAATAACTATGAACACAAGTTACAAGGACCTCTTCATGTAGAGCTAAACCACTGCTCAAGGAAATAAGAAAGGACACAAACAAATGGAAAAACATTTCATGCTCATGGAGAGGAAGAATCAGTATCATAAAAATGGCCATACTGCCCAAAGTAATTTATAGATCCAATGCTTTCCCCATCAAACTACCATAGACTTTCTTCACAGAATTAGATAAAACTACCTTAAATTTCATATGGAACCAAAAAAATCCTCCCATATAGCCAAGACAATCCTAAGCAAAAAGAACAAAGCTGGAGGCATCACGCTACCTGACTTCACACTGTATTACAAGACTACAATAACCATAACACCATGGTACTGGTACCAAAACAGATATATAGATCAATGAAACAGAACAAAGTCCTCAGAAATAATGCCACACATCTACAACCATCTGATCTTTGACAAACCTGACAAAAATGAGCAGTGGGGAAAGGATTCCCTATTTAATAAATGGTGTTGAAAATACTGGCCAGTCATATGCAGAAAACTGAAACTGGACCCCTTCTTTACACCTTATAGAAAAATTAACTCAAGATGGATTAAAGGCTTAAATGTAAGACCTAAAACCATCAAAACCTTAGAAGAAACCCTAGGCAATACCATTCAATACTTAGGCACGGGCAAAGACTTCATGACTAAAACACCAAAAAGCAATGACAACAAAAGCCAAAATTAAAAAATGGGATCTAATTAAATTAAAGCTTCTACACAGGGAAAGAAACTACCATCAGAGAGAACAGGCAACCTACAAAACTGGAGAAAATTTTTGCAATCTATCCATCTGACAAAGGGCTAATATCCGGAATCTACAAAGAACTTAAGCACATTTAAAGAAAAAAAAAACAACCCCATCGAAAAGCAGGAGAAGGATATGAACAGACACTTCTCAAAAGAAGACATTTATGTAGCCAACAGATACATGAAAAAATGCTCATCATCACTTCTCATCAGAGAAATGCAAATCAAAACCACAATGAGATACCATCTCACACCAGTTAGAATGGCGATCATTAAAAAGTCAGGAAACAACAGATGCTGGAGAGGGTGTGGAGAAATAGAAATGCTTTTACACTGTTGGTGGGAGTGTAAATTAGTTCAACCATTGTGGAAGGCAGTGTGGCCATTCCTCAAGGGTCTAGAACCAGAAATACCATTTGACCCAGCAATCCCATTACTGAGTATATACCTGAAGGATTATGAATCATTCTACTATAAAGACACATGCACACATATATTTATTGCAGCACTGTTCACAATAGCAAAGACTTGAAACCAACCCAAATGTCCATCAATGATAGACTGAATAAAGAAAATGTGGCACATATACACCATGGAATACTATGCAGCTGTAAAAAAGGATGAGTTCATGTCCTTTCCAGGGACATGGATGAAGCTAGAAACCACCATTCTCAGCAATTTACCCAGGAACAGTAAACCAAGTCTCACATGTTTTCACTCATAAGTGGGAGTTGAACAATGAGACCAGATGGACACAGGGAGAGGAACATCATACACACAGGCCTGTCATGGGGTGGGGGACTAGAGGAGGGATAGCAGTAGGAGAAATACCTAATGTAGATGACAGGTTGATGGATGCAGTGAACCACCATGGCACGTGTATACCTATGTAACAAACCTGCACGTTCTGCACATGTATCCCAGAACTTAAAGTATAATAAAAAACAATTGTGATTCTTTGGCCTCTGTAGATGTAATATAATTTTTTTGTCAGAGAAATCCATGAAGAACTAGGAAAGATAATATAGGCAAGTTATGAGAGCATTTTGATTGTCATTCAGAAGAGTCATATTTCCTGCTCTAATACATGAAGAACCACTGAAGATATTTGAAAAAATCCATGTAAATAACATTTTGTGTTTTTGTAAAAATAATGTTTTTTTTAGTTACAAGGGTATATTGGAGAAATTGGTAGTCATATGAGTAGAAAAGGAAATTGCAAATTGTATAGGCAGACATTTGTAGCTTTCAGGAGGTAGTTTGACACAAATTGGAGACTTACTAAATGAAATATATTGATAGGATATAATGAGTAATTAGAAAATATAATATGTTTTAAATATTATCACATTTTTTGATAACTAAAAGTGTAAGAAAAATATATTGCAAAACATACTTGAATTACATATGAATATTACATGAATAAAGATATTTATTTCTAGTCTTCTACTAACATGAAATAAATAGGAATTAAATTATTAAATTTAGTAGGCAAAATATTATATTGTGTCTTATTATGGCATATTATGAAAGCATTTAAATTACAACTTTCAAAAACTGAACTTGGAAACTACTTACAATATAATGCTAAGTAAAGTCTAAAATAATATATAAAGTACATAGCTAAAAGACGTGTAAATGTGCAAAATACTAACAGTGATATTATATTATTTTTACTCTTTTCTGTTTTTTAAACTTCTATTGAGTATATATTGTTAAGTGAGTATACAATATATGTCTTATCAAAACAAAATACAATAAACTCTTTAAAAATAAAACAAAAATCATAATATGGGAGAATTAATTCTTCAAAAAGAACTATGTATAATTTAATGAACCTAGACCATATTATGTTAAGTGAAATAAGTGAGGCATAGAAAGACCAACACTGCATGATCTCACTTATATATGGAATGTAAAGAAACTTGAACTCATGGGAGCAGAGTAGAATGGTGGTTAGCAGGGCCTGTGAAGGGTAAGGGGTATAGAAGAGATAGAGAGGTTAGGGCAAAAAAATAACTGTACAATTTTATTAATTTTCTAGCATCTTTTGATACATGTGTACATATATATAAACACAGAAACTTACAATTGGCAAACAAACATATTTAATAGCTATACTATTTGTTTTAAAGATTCCCTTTTTGTAACAATGTATTGACTGTAAGTTTATGGATCAAAACGAGGTATACTCTCCTTTAGTACCTAACCTTACTATGTGAGTGACTTAGGCACCGGGGAGAATCTGGTTATTATTTCTATTTGTGAGAGGCAGAGAAACAACAAAACTTCTCCGAACTATCTTGTTCTCAAGAAGAAAATGAACTGATTTTGTTCTCTCACCAGGGCTATTTGTGCTAGATATGGATAATGGTCATGGGTGGTCTGATCTGATCCTTTCCTATTTTAGTTGAAAAATAGCTTTTCACACTTAGGACAGTTAACTCTTATTTAGCTCTAAAAATGAGATGTCCTGCATTTGTGACCAAACTGAAGTCACCTTACTTTCATCTTGATTACATTTTCTAATGAATAGAACTTGGAAAAATGTTTCATACTCAGAAGGGAAAAAAGAGTCTTTGTAATATATTTTATTCACGCAAAAATCGAAGTGTAGCTGTGATAATTTAATGAACACTATTAATTTAACTTTCACATTTTATTTTCAGAACTTGAAAAAATACTCTAAATATTTTGTGCTCAATTTTCATTGAGATAAATTTTGATACGCTCCATACGTGTCAAAAATGGTTTTAATTTTATAATCTTTAATTAGACTATTAATTCAAATGTATTCTTGGGCTATGAATTGGAATGCTCCATGCAAAACAATTATGGGTATTTCTAGCAAAGGTAATATACAGAGAACAAGGCCATAGATCTGGAAATGGAGTAATTATATGCATAGTCAGACATTTTCAATTGATTAGATAATATCATTGGATTAAAAATCACTAAAGACTAAAATGAAATTATATAAAATTAACACTAGCTTCCTTGTGCCTCTATGGAGAAAAAAAAAAGCTAGTTATTCCTTAATATTCTAACAAGAAGTATACTACATCAGGATTAGCTGTTTCTTTGAGCCATTGATTCTGCTCTATTGTGCTTGCAACTACTAATAAACTAATCATGAAAAAGGTAACCAAAAGGCATACTAAAAATTAGCTAATATTTTGAATCAGTAAATTTGGGGGAAGAGCTTACACTGGGGAAAATATATATTTATTCTTTCTGGCAAGAAGGCACTCCAATGAAAAAATAGATGAAGAGTTTAAGAAAGTCACTCACTTAAGATTCCTAATAGTTTATATTTTCTCAAGCTGTGTCAACTAGCAGGATTATTTTAGTCCACCTTGTAAATTGTTTTCAAATAAACCCATAAAAGTGAATGTTTGAGGCAACTCAAAATTATTTTTAATGTTCAAATAATAAATGAGGAGACAATATGTACTTATTCTGTAATGGTAAAAGTACACAAATCAAATACTGAAATGCACATTATTTTTTAATATCTAATAATGTTACTGTGAAGATTTTGCTCAGGCAAAATGAACAATCTTTTAAAATTTTTTGATACATGATTTCTTTCATGTTTATGTGCTATTTATTTCTCTTTTTAAATTTTTTAATTGACAGAACTCTGCATGTATTATGTACAACATGATGGTTCTAACTATATATGTACATTGTGGAACAGTTAAATTCAACTAATTAAAAATGTATTAATTCACATGGTTATCATTTTTCTGGTGAAAATATTTAAGATTCACTCTGTATTCTTCAAGAAAACAATACATCATCATTAACTAGAGTCACAATGTTGTGCCATAGATCTCCTGAATCTTCCTCCTATCTAACCATAATTATATATCCTTTGACCAGTATCTCCATTCCCCCAACAACCATCCCACGCTCTGGTAACCACCATTCTACTATATATTTCTATGAGATCAAGCTTTTCGTAAAGCTGTTAAATGCTGTTTATATTTCACGATCATAACAGCTTCTATTTTTAAAAATATGTAATTTAGTTCTCACCAGGAACACTTGAAAAGAAATAGAAATGCTTTCTATAATGAGAGACAAACCCTGAATATTGAGTCACACATACATTGATGTTTCTTGGTGCCACAGCACAATGTTCACTCACTTAATTTACAGTTCAGCAGCCTTTATAGATTTTAATAAATTATAATTTTCCAAACAATCCATCTCACTGATAGCATGCTTTTATTATTTTTCACAAAAGCTTTATTTTTTGTAATTCCGTATGTTCCGCTTCAACTGATTATAACTTTATCGCTGTAAAGTGTATTTCTTTGATCTTTTTACTTTGTAATATATTACATAAACTTCCACTCTATATTCCTATTTTATAAATTTGTTAAGATCTTATTAAAAATCCCTTCTTTGTTTCAGGTCATTAATAAAAAGTTATGTCACTCTGGACCTAGCATCGGGAAGTTGATACTTATATTGATATTTATCAGTAATGTTTTCCCAAGCACTGTTGGTTGACAATCCATTACTATAATGCTGATATGGGTTTATAGTGTGCATGAAATTATTTTTATGAATTCAAGCCTATGTATTTATATTTTTAAAGATCCTACAATACCTTGTAAAATGTTAACAAATCAAAACAAGTGTTATTCTTTTTAATACTGAAAATTAGTTTAATTTATGAATAAATTTTGCTCTTAAATACATTTTATCTATTATGTATGAGTCATTTGCCTTGTTAAGGGTTAAAGTAAATACATTTTTATAAGCTCCAGTGTATGTTGTTTTTTATTAAATAAGGCACTACATTTTCTTAGTTCATAAATGTTCACATCTTCTAAAGCATACTTTGTGTCATAGATATTTTGGTATGGAATTTTGATAGTGTTCCAATAAATATTTTAATAGAGTATCATATAGATACTTATCATTTTGTTGACTTTATATTTCACCTCTTTCCAAAGGAGACTAAAGCATTTGGTTAAATTTTGATTTAGAATGCACATCAGTAAATCTGGAAGAATGTATATTTTCATGTGTTTGATTGCATAAGGCTAGCATAGTAACTCTTAAAATTTTCTTCATCTTAAGAAAATTTTCCAGAATAATTTTTGTTTCAAGCAACATAAAGAGAATAATGCATTGAAAGGACTTCACTAAGAAATGAAATATTAAAGGAAAATGGAATGGCATGGCATAGTACAAAAAGCATAGGATATGGAGTAGACAAGAGTTGATGGCTGTGCTGAATTATTGTAGTGAAGTATAATTAATCATGTAGGTATGACTTGATTGTTATACAGTATAAATGAGAATAAATGTTCAGAAATTGACAGCTATTTTTACTTTTTACAATCATGACAAAAATGATATCCCAGAGTAACTAATAATTTCCCACATTTTTCTATCTTGATTTGTCTTTGTTTCATTTTAATTGTTCTCTTTTACATCTCCCTACTTACTTACCATTGTGATAACTCAAGCAAAAGGGACAGTAATAGAAAACAAATTGAAGGACACAATTCATATGAAATATGGACCTTAACATTGTGCATTCCTAATTTCTCTCTCCCATATTTTGGTTTAGTGCTATCATACATTTCTTACATATGCCATTAACACAAAATATATTGCTATGAATTTTCTGAGCATCTTCGATACATGGTTTTGTGTTGTGACTTTCTCAATATATCTACATATTCTTTCCCCAGTGAATGGTTACTTAAATCAGGGATCTAGTTCTCCTTAGGAAAAAAAACGAGGAGATTCATTACCAAAAATCTTTTGTTGTTCAAGAGCTTCTTTTTTACTTTTCTTGTGTGGATCAAGCCTCTCCTCAAAGGTTTCTGTGTCTGAAAACTGGCTCAGATCTGGACTGGACAAAGGATCATGACCTTTTATTGCTACCACTTCTCTCAGTTTCTTGATCATTCATGTTATCAGATGACTCAAACCCCTCAGGCGTAAGGGTCTTGATCACCCCAACAAGGGAGCAGCCTAAATCTGCAGAGGCACAGGCCAAATTTAAGGGAAATTTAGAATGGCTAGTAGAGGTGAGGAGGAAATAAATGATAAACAACAGTGGCAGGCTTATCACCAGTGCTGTATTTTTGTCACAAAATGTTCTAGTGTATGACTCCCTAGAGGGGTAATAAAAATCTACAATGACAAAACTCCAGAACCTGAAGAAACTGTTTCCAGATGGGATAAAATTACTGTGTGAAGAGAGAAGATTTGAACACAGCAAAGAGTAGACTGTAGTGTATGCTGTGATCTGACAACCTAGTCTCCCCTTTAGTTATTCCCAGCCACACTGCTGTTTGCTGATAACAATTAGTTGAGCGCTTCTGTGGAATTTGACCTTCAGTGGGGATAAGGTTACAGGCCTTACCCAGCTCATATTAATTCATTTCGCATTGCTATAAAGGAATACCTAAGGCTTAGAAAAGAGGTTTATTTGGCTCATGGTTCTGCAGGCTGTACAAGCATGTCACCAACATCTGTTTGGCTTCTCGAGAGGCCTCAGGCAGCTTTTACTCATGGTTGAAGGTGAAAACAGGAGAAGGCATGACACATAGCAAGAGACACAGAGAGCAAGAGATGTCCATTTTTTGTTTAAACAATCAGATTTCACAGTAACCCATAGAGTGAGAAGTCACTCATTACTGAGGGGAGGGAACCAAGCCATTCATGAGGGATCCACCTCTATAACCCAAACGTCTCACACAAAGCTCTATCTCCAAAATTGGGGATCACATTTCAATATGAGATTTGGAAGGGACAAACAAGCCAAACTATATCATGGCTAAACAGAAGTATACCTGTTGATTGGTTGATGCAGGGTACAGTAGCTGATATGGTTTGACTGTGTCCCCACCCAAATCTCCTCTTGAATTATAGCTCTCATAATTCCCATGTGTTATGGGAGGGACCCAGTGGGAGATAATTGAATCGGGGGGGGGCGGGTTTTTCCCGTGCTATTCTCATGATAGTGAATAAGTCTCACAAGATCTAATGGTTTTATAAAGGGGAGTTTCCCTGTACAAGTTATTTTTTATTGTCTGCTGCCGTGTGGTATGTGCCTTTCATTTTCCACCATGATTGTGAGGCCTCTCCAGCCACATGGAACTGTGAGTCCATTAAAACTCTTTCTTTTGTAAGTTTCCCAGTCTTGGGTATGTCTTTATCAGCAGCATGAAAACAAACTAGTACAGTGGCCTACCCTTCTTATTTAAATTCTCAGCAATTTTGAGGCATCATCTCAGCTCCAGAGTTCCTGGTGAAATTGGCTGAGGCCTCTGGTACTACTGAGTCACAAATCAATGTCTCCTTCTCTCCAAATCTTTTCCATTTATCCTCTTACATGCATTGTTTTTAAGAGTACTCTACATAACTGACTGGCTTGCAAATCTCTGCCTCACAGTTCATTTCCTAGGGAAATTGGCCTAAGATGCTGTACTAGTAGGCAAAGTACAATTTTTCTGGCCTATATATGATTTCAGTGTCTTGAATAGATTTTCTGCTTCATTTACTTTTAAGTCCTAATGAGCCTTGAATTATGTCAGCAGGAAATGTTATGCCAGTGGAGTTCAGCAGACAGCTTCTGAAATTCCCTTCCTTCCAAGTGATCAGAATTTCTTCATTTATTCATTCATATTTTGTATTTCTTCATCATTTATTCCCAGGTTTTTGTTTGCTTGTTTTGAACAGTTAATACTTAATGGCAATTACAACACTTTATCTTGATTTCTTTATGCATTAAATAAGCATAATAGTACTTGCAGGAGTGTGGTGAGGAATAAATAAAACAACACGTGCAAATCATTTTTAAGAGCATGACTCGGAGATATCATTGTTATTCTATATCTCCTCTTTTCTGTAGTTCAATATAAGGATGTTCTTGTCCTTGGCACAAGAGACCTTCTATGGTATAGTAACAGCAACTCAGCAAAACATTTATTGTAGATCTGTTAAGCCTATTCTGTGGTACTAGTATCTCCAAAAAAATCAAGAAAAAGATTGATAAAAAGAACTCTCTTTTGAAAAAGGAAGATTTTCTGTTCCTTATCCCTACGTAATCAAAATATTTATAGAGAGAAAACAATTTGAGTGAGAGAAGATGTACATTTTTTGCTTCCCCAAATACACAAATACAGGTACACACACACACACACACAAAAATCCTGATAGGTAGATTAGATAAACAGATATCTAGAGGAACAGATGATAGGTAGACAGGTAGATGACAGATAGGCACATGGATGATTGACAGAGAGATGATAGATAAATAGATAGATAGATAATTAGAGAGATACATAGATGATAGATGGGTAGAAAGGTAGATGACAGATGGGTAGAGAGATGATTGATAGAGAGATAGATGATTGATACATAGATGATAGATTAGATAGAAAGAAAGAAAGATAGATACACAGATACGTAGATAGATAGATAGATAGATAGAGAGATAGAGAGATAGAGAGATAAACAGATGATAGATAGTGGATTTGGGTCCACTTTGCTTATGGGAACTTAAAGGTAGACAGGATAGGACCAGGAAAAATATATTTGAAAAAAATACAAATAACTAGGTGCTGCGAATTTTATTCACTCATCTTTTCAGTGGGAGGACTTTTGGTTGTATTCTTTCTTTCCAAACCAGTTAGTAACCATTGAAAAACTTGAGAGTAATTAAAAACAAAACAAAACAATAAAACCACACACAAAAAAATAGTCTGTGCAGTTTGACAGTTTCTTACAAAACTTAACGTACTTTTAACATAGGATCCAATAATCACACTCCTTGGTGTGATTGAACTAAAATGAACTGAAAACTTACATTCACATAAAAACCCGCTGTTTTATTCATAATTGTCAAAGCTTAGAAGCAACAAAGATGTACTATAGTAGATGAATGGATAAACTTTGGTACATCCAGACAATGGAATATTATTCAGCGCTAAAAATGAACTATGAAATCATGAAAATACAAGAAGGAAATTAAATGCATATTACTAAGCGAAAGCAGCCAATCTGAAAAAGCTACATTCTGTTTGGAAATGGCAAAACTATGGAAACAGTAAAAACAGCAGTGGTTGCCAGGAACTAGGAAGAAGAGAGAGATGAAAACATAGAATACAGAAGAATTTTTAGGACAGTGAAAATACTCTATATGATGCTATAACAATAGATGCATGTCATTATACCTTCATCCAAACCCATAGAATGTACAACACCAAGAGTGAACCCTAATGTAAACTACAATGGGCATTGGGTGATATGCGAAATTTCTGTACCTTGTCTCAATTTTTTTCTCTGAATCTAAGATTGTTCTAAACAGATAATGTCTTTACAAATGAGTTTATGAGTGAAAAATTCACTACTATTTAAAGCAGAAGTCAGAAATTTTTTCCCCTAAAGGGCCACATAGTACGTAATTTTGGCTTTGCAAGCCAGCTAGTCTCTTGTGTGTATTATTTGCTGTTTTGTTTTTGTCTTTGCTTGCTTTTTACAACTCTTTAAAAATGTTAAAACCATTTTTAGTGCATGTGCTGTACAAAACAGGCCATGGCTGGATTGTACTTGTGGGCTTTAGTTTGCTAACTCTGATTCTAGAGTTTTCTCTGTATTGTATATTGTGTAAATGTAAGTGTAATGAAAAATGAACAGACATGATATGGGTCCAGCAAATGAATAAATAGTGCTCTATGTTAATAAACATGACGTCTGTCAATTTAATGAAATGTGGTTTGTGTGCATAGCAGAGTATACTTCTTGTCTGAGCGGTAAGTGATCAAGTGAGTCTGGATGGGTAAAATTGAAGTGAGTGCCAATGTACTCACCATGATTCGGCACCACTGATTTTAGACAGAGTGACACCTTGAGCAAAGAAAACCAAAGATAACCAAATTTTTGGCTATTTCCTCTTAAGAAATCACTTCAGAACATCTTATCATTTTTTGAAAGCTAACAAAAAACAATAACAATAACAAAACCATGGACTGTAATGATGGTGACAGCTTAGATAATTATATTGCTTACATTTTCTAAACTTCACTGAACTAACACTGGCCCGTTGACAGAAATGATAAGGTCTTGGCATTCCGTGCCGTAAATTGTTGATACATGGGTATGAAATTTGAATAATGTTATAAAATAAAACCAAGAATATTCATTTTTTTCTGAGAAATACCACATGAAAGAATTTTTCCTAAAATTATGATAAAAATAAATATAAATTTTCTTTAGCGTCATCAGAAGCTTAAACAACAACAAAAAAAACTATATGCCTTAGGCAATTTGTAATGATTAGCACAATCCATGCTATATTCTTTAAACTTATTTTCAATACCAAAGTCTAACCAACATGGTGACATAACGATGATGCTGATGGTTAGAATAATAGCCTAATTTACCTATACAATGGATCAATTTTATACATTGCAAGAATTGCAAATAACTTGGATTTTGTATCCTCTGCCACCTCCAAACACATTTTCAGATTAAAGGGAAGCAGAAATCAATTTTATGTTTGGTGCATTTATCCTTTTCATTTAACTACATGAAAAGGTAGTTCAAGAATCTGTTAAAATCAAAGTAAAATTTATAATGATTAAGAGCTCAGGGCCTGTGCCTTAAAAATTGCTATTACAGCAATGAAGACAAGTGGACAGTCAAGTATTTAGACAATACCTTAAAATATAAAAATACACATTAACCTGGAATAGGAGAAGCCTTAAATAACTGACCTTTAGAATTTACAATAAATCCTGGAAAAATGTGGGCAAGAAATAGTGTCTATCGATCTGTTGCAATATTTTTAAAATGTGCTTTTTCGATATCTCAGCAGTAGTGTTGACTCAACATTCCAGAGAGTAGGTTTAGGGTAGTTTTCATAGTTGAAAACACAAATTCTGAATAGCTTAACTATTCATTTTTTAAAGGTTGGGTTTTGTATTTCCAGAATTTAGTGTAACATTTTTCAAGTTGTCCTTATATGTATATACCATTTTTTCCCTGTAAACCAAGAAGAAACAGGAACATGGAGAAATTATGGATCCTCCCTTCAGAGTGAGTCAGAGAGAAAAAAAATATATAAAACACAGACCTCTTTTCTTTAAGTTTTAGGTGTTATTCACTGAAGGATGTTATATAACTTCTGTCATTATTGATATTTCATACACATACCAAGAAAAATTTGATCTCACAAGTATTACCATATAAAATCACTAGAAAGGTGTATAAATAGCAACAAAGCTATCTTTTTTTCTTAGCATGAGACAATTCAACTTTTGCTGCTAAGAAACTACTATAATTTGAGTAGTCATAAGTATTATTATTACTCAGTTTTGAATGATGCTGTGCATTTTTTCTTTTGAGAGACATTTTGGGTGTCAAAACTTTAGTTGTTTGCTTTAGTAAGTTTTGAAAAGCTTAGTCTAATTAGTGCAATTGAATTATAAGCAATGAATTCTTAATACAAAAACTATTTTTAGGAGTCAAGACTATTGAATGATTTGTCATATTGAGTTTCCATTGTGGTACATTCCAAATAAGCTCTTGCGTATACAATTATTTTCCATCAGCTGCTTCTTAAAAGCATAAAGCCAATTGTGCATTTAAGCTAGAAAATGAACCTCAGGGTATGCCCATCTGTCTAAACATATAAGCACATTTCCAACAGAGTTATAAGGACAGATTGTTCTTTAACTGAGGTGATGGATGTGAATGGTTAAGAAAATATGAATTATGAAGAGTACACAGTTTTAATGCATTGTTCTCCATTTTTACAATTATATTTTGAAGAGATTGTCAACTTTGGATAATTATTACTATTATTATTAAAGCGATATTGGCATTAAGGTGTTTACAGATTAAAAAAGGTAACTACAATCACAAAAAGTGCATTAAAGAGACAACTAAACATTGCAGAAATAAAGATATATACATGGCTGACAAAGTCATATGCTTATCTCTTGTAAATTTAAACAAACTTACGGTGCATGAATTCTGTTTTATATAAAATGTATATGTCAAAAATAAAACAGCATCATTGCTGTGTCTAATGCAATTAAATACAGTAATGAGTCATTCTTATAATGACATTTTTACCTCACTAGTAGCCCATGATACTCATAAAATGAGAAATAACATGGGCTACTATGAAAACCTGTAAGGTAGTTATCTTATGATCTCACTCGTATGTGGAATCTTAAAAAAGATGGTCTCATAGAAGTATAGAGTAGAATAGGAGTTACCAAAGGCTAGGAAGTGTAAGGGGGAGAAGGCAATAGGCAGAGGTTCTTCAGCAGATACAAAATTATAGTTAGGTAGGAGGAATATGTTCTAGTGTTCCATGATATAGAAAGGTGACTATAGTTAATAATATCATGTATTTAAAAATAACTAAATGAGACATTTTTAATGTTCTCACTACAAATAAATGATAAACGGATAAATATTTGAGGTGATGGAGATGCTAATTACCTTAATTTGATCATTGTACATTGTGTGTATATATATATATATATAAAACATCACAATGAATCCCATAAATATGCACATTATGCATCATTTCAAATAAAATAATACTTTAAAAAGACAATTTATATGTATAATACTGCAGAATAAAAGAAATTATCTCTACAACTAAATTAATCAGCTAAAGGGTTATTCTAAATTGCGAGGAGCATCTTCATCACAGTATCTTACTCAGAAAAAAATAAGTTTCTGTGAGTAGAGTAAATGTTAACTAAGAGAAAAATGTTCAAAGTTTATGTTAAACAATCACTTGCCTTCTGCTCTGTGAGGAAACAAAAGGCTTTCTCTACTATGAATTTTCTTTTGAAATACAAAGGTCAGTATTTGAATTAAAAGAATAGGGAATTGTTAAAAACTGTACAGCTTTCAAGTGAGGGTAAAAATTGGAAGGGGTAGGTATGTTAATGACAGCAAGAATTAGTTCAGAAAAATGTGAGCATACAAAGTATTTTTTTTCTTAATGTTTGGAAAAGTGGTTCATGAAATTAGGAGTAATCATTTAGGTTTATGGAGTGGTACCCAAAGACTTGCAATGATTTCCAGTAAGAGCAAGCAATTTACATATACTTCTTAAAATTATCCTGTTTATTTGCATATGCAATTTTGTGCACCCCAAATCATTTTGACCTAAAAATTTCCTTCTGGAATCAAACAAACGAATATCTCCCTGTGTTTACAGTCCTCTAGTTATGGATTGAAAACGTAGGCTTTTAATTGTTTTATTATCTACTTTGTATTATTGTAATTTAGAATCTTTACTAGAATAAAGATTGCCTTGTTGGTTCGACTGATTTTTAATTTTATAGAAAATCAAATAACAGTTTCTACTCTCTTCAGTGAGCTTTTCCTATTTAATATTATACATGTGGGATTTATCCATATTGCAGAAAATTATTTTAAATATTAATTATATATTTTTATTTATATATTGTTATGGTTAGCAATACATGTTAAAGAAATATTAGCTATCATTAGTAGCGTTTCTATCCTCCTCTTTTTTTCTTTCCACATTCTTCTTGTCCTCTTTCCCACTGCTTTCTCATTCATAGAGCAGGATGTTCCCTCTTTTCTTGGTTTACACTTCTTCGGGGGAATAATATTCCCCAGCTAATTCATAAAAGTGGAGCCATGGGAATTATTTCTTTGAAGCTATTGTCCATCAGAAATGAATTTATTCTGTAATCTCACATGATTAAAATAGAAAGTCAACAAGAACATGTACTGGGGGAAGGATACCCTTTTCAATAAATGGTGTTGGAAAAATTGACTGCCATATGCAAAAGAATGAAACTGAACCTCTATATCTCACCATATATAAATTCAACACAATGTGGATTAAAGACTCAAATTCAAGACCCCAAACTATAAAAATACTAGAAGAAAACCTAGGGAAACTCTCCTGGACAATGGTCTAGGTAAATAATTCATGACTAAGACCTCAAAAGCACAGGCAACAAAATCAAAAATAGATAAATGGGACTTAGTTAAACTAAAATGTTTCTGCACAGCAAAAATAATGATCAACAGAATGAACAGACAGTTTGCAGAATGAGAGACAATATTTGCAAACTATACATCCAACAGGCAACTAATATCCAGAATTTACAAGGAATAAAAACAACTCAACAAGAACAACAAAAATAACCCCAAATAATGTTACTGAAAACTGTGCAAAGGACATAAGTAGACATTTTTCAAAAGAAGATATACAAATAATGCAAAAGCATATGGAAAAATGCTCATTGTCACTAATAATGAGAGGAATGCAAATCAAAACCACAATGAGATATCTTACACCAGTCAAAATTGCTATTATTAAAAAGACAAAAAAAAAAGATGTTTGTGAAGATGTGGAAAAAAGAGAACACATTCATACACTGTTGGTGGGAATGTAAATCAGTACAACCTCTATGGAAAACAGTATGGAAATTTCTCAAACAATTACAAATAGAACTACTATTTGATTCAGCAATCCCACCACTGGGTATCTACCCAATAGAAAAGAAATTATTATACCCAAAATATATGACCTGCACCCATATATTTATTGCAGCACTATTTACATTAGCAAAGATAAGAAATCAACCTAAGTGTCAATCCATGGAAATTTTGATTTTTTTAATGTGGCATATACACACAATAGGATACTATCTATCCATAGAAAAGAATAAAATTGTGCTTTTTCCAGCAACATGGATGGAACTGGAGGCCATTATCTTAAGTAAAACAACAGAGACACAGAAAGAAATATACCAAATATTCTCACAACTACCACGTATTCTCACTTATAAGTGGGAACTAAATAACGTGCACACATGGACGTAGAGGGTGGAATGATAGACAATGGAAATTTGAACAGGTGGGGGGTGGGAGGAGGGTTAATGATGAGAAATTACTTAATGGGTAAAATGTACATTTTTCACGTCATGGATACACTAAAAGCCCTGACTGCAACACTATGTAATATATCCATGTAACAAACGCACACTTGTACCCCAAATTTATACAAATACAAATTTTAAAAAGAAATCGACACTATACATTGTTTTCACTAAGAATTTTGAAGCTGTGGCTCCTTTGTCTTCTCTCTTTTCATGTTTGAATTTAGATGTTTCATTTTTCCTGTGTACTATTTCTTTCATGCTGGAAGGATTTAAAACCTTTATTTTATTCCAGGTGTTTTGAAAATTCATTGTTATATTCTTCCGACTGGCTTTTTCTTTTGTTTACCTCCAGGGTTTTACCTGGGTCCTTTCACTCTTGGGATTTATTACTTATAGTCCGAAAATATTTTCTTGTATCATTCTTTGAATATTTTCTCTTTTGTTTTATACATTCTTTTTCAGAATACATCATTAGTTTGATGTCAAATCTCTTGAATTTTATCTATTTTTTCTCTTTTCTATGTCTTAAATTTCCTCCTATTTTCAGTGATGTCATCATTCAATGCTCCAATACTTCTGTTAAATTATTTACTTTGACCATAATAGTTTTTTTCTCACATTCAATGTTTTTTATTTTTTATTTTTGTTGTTGTTGTTGTTGTTGTTGTTGTTTGGCAATCTGTTTTTTGGGGGATCATAGATCCAATAACTTTTCTCTCTGAAGACAGTAATCATAGTTTAAATTTTTGACACTTTATTTTACAGTTTTTACTGTCTTTTCTGCTCTATATTAATATTTTTGTTTTGGTTTGGTTTCACCTTTGCCTTTCCTGATGGAGTTTTTCAGTAAATTCTACTGATTCTTTTTGCCATTTAATATGTAAGAGTTAAGTACTAAAAAAGATGACTGGCAAGGACAGGTTTCCTTATCTGATGAAATTAGGTGTAGGATTTTCAGGGAGTGAGAAACTTTTTGTGGAGTTCTCCTAAATGCCAGTATCCATAGGCTTACTCTCCGAGACTTTAATTTTTCCAGATAACAATCATCTAACTGACGGACTACGGGAAATCAATCCTGTCAGGTTCTCGCTATTTAGCTAATTTTTATTTACTAGCTTGCTTTCTCTCTCATAGTTTAATTCTGCCCTTTACTTTGCCTCTCAGTTCAGATATGTTTGCTTCAATTTCTCCAATTTATGTACTTCCCTATCCTAGAATGAACTGTTTAGAGAACTTATTTGGGTTTTAGAATTGTTCTGGCTTTCTGGCACTTTAACTGTTTTTTTTGTATCTAGTCTTTACAATAGCCTCCTGCCTTTGTGCCCGTTCTCATCCCTTTACTCCACAGTACCTCATGTCACTGCTTTCTAAGTATTTCAAGAGTTCCTCGGGGAAAACTCCTTGTTTCTAATTAGCCTCCCTCTCTGCAGGTTACTACCATTTCACTCTACTACCACTTAACTATATGCAGTGAAGTCATTTCCAACTCTCTCCACTTCCAACTACTATGCCTTAAAGTTACTATTCTTGTATAGTCTCATGAAATATAAGTTTTTTCTGTATTTGTTTTTAATGATTTTCAAATAAAGGAATGAACACAGATTCTTTACACTGACACCTTAAAATTGTATAATTTTTAATCAAATAATTTTGATAGTTTGATAATTTCTGATATTTACATAAATATTTTCCATACTTTAGTCTTCTTTTTGTTTGTTTTCATTAAATTTATATTGCCAATATTCATTCAGGTATTTGATGATTGTTGCAGAATCACAGTACAACTGAGTGATATGAAATTGTATTGCAAAATATATACATTTGTCTGTTATGCTTTTAACAGAAACTTTCAATATCTGAGTACAGATACATGCATGCTTTTCTTCTTATCTGTTTACATACCAGGTAACAGTTTATTACAAATTATATTGAAAAATATTATTAAAATGTCAAAATTACTAGCGAGTATAGTGGTAATAAGTTAGCCTCTTAAATTGAACATCATGTCCCATTAGCCTAAAGTTACAAGCACCCACTTGTTATTCTAAATTAAAAGCACTTTGGACAAAATCACTCATAAAATAGACATAAGAATATTGGTTAACTGCACTCACGCAAAATTTTTGCACCTGAATTTATTGACTTGAATTACATATTTTAAAACTTGGTTTGTAAATATGACCCAGAGATTGAAATTTGGGGTAATTTTTCAAAATCTTTTATTTGCTACACATATCACCTCCATCCATGTATTTTTTCCAGCTTTTTCTATTATGGGTACTATTATGGGTCCTTGAGCTCAGAGAGAAGTATCCCTTAAACTCACATGTAGTCATACATATTTTTCTGTTAGATGTTACCAATATCACGTAAATTGTTCTGTCTCATCAGTGTTTAATCAACAAATTTTATGGTTTCATGCTTATCTAATCACAGTTGAGTGCCTTACACAGAGGCAGAGGAAAAATATACAGACATTCTAAAATGCACTGAATAATTCTGCTGTATTGTTATGTTTCAACTTTTCCAACACAGACCACTCTGAAAAAAATGTAACGCTTTGTTTCAGTTATTTCTGAAGAGCAGTAAGAATTTTATGTTTAACTAGCTTGTCATTTAAATGTACTTTTACTTTTCTTATACTAAACCAATAGTTAAAAATTCCTGAAAAATCCCATCATTTTACAAAAATGCCCTTACCGACAAATTAGATATAAATACATCTTAATAAATATTTATATTTGAGAGTTAATTTTTCATATTTTGAGTCATTTGATATCATTACATAGTAAATATTTCACTGAGCATGCCTGAAGGCTCAATTTTCTGAACCATTGCTCATGATATAATTCTTAAAATGTAAGAAAATTAATTATTGTATTTGGATGTTTTTAATTGAAAAACACTGCCATAAGGACATTTCTTTATATAATATATTTTAGGAAGGTTTGTGCAATCATAGGAGTGTATAAATATTTTCCTAATTGAAATATAACTAAATTATAATCCTAACTTTATCCCATATTGAAAAATCCCATCTTGTTTAGAAGCATATCCTCATTAGAGATGTAACAATTTAATCAAAAGAATTAAATCTATCAACATGACCAAACATCATTAATGTATAGTCAGCTAGAATATATAATTTGATATAATGTAAACAATACTCCAGGGGAGCAGGAAAATAATTCAGTTAACCATCTTTTCATACTTAGGGTCACATCTAAAATTGATTATTTTTTATATCCGAGGAACAGCTTGCTGCTGCAATTCACACCATTTCAAAATTTGTACCCAAAGCAAATTTTTATAGTACAATTATCGAGAGGATATAAAGGAGTCAGTAACAAAAAATGCTGACACATCCCTAACTAGGCTCCTACAACCAGGCTTTGCTATAATAAAGCACAGTTTTATTAAGTACTTAATTAATTGCCACATTAAAATGATAGGGGCCCAACTCATAAAAATGACTTATGAGAATGTAGGCTCCTTTTGCTGTGTTAACTGAAAATGCAAACTGTACACACCATTTAATTAAGAAAAATGTAATCAAGCAGCAGATAGTGTGGGTGTTTAGCTTGGAAGCAAAACTTGCAGGTGTGAGAGGATAAAGAAATGCAATGATGACATCATTAGTTGACAGTAGCATTCACTGGAAGTGGCTAGTAAGCTAAAGTTTCATGAGCATACCAAACTGAAATCAATATAAATGCTCAAAGATTTGATGTTGCAGATTTATTTATTTTTATTTTTCAGTTTAGAGTTGCCTCTAAGACATGTATACAGCAAACCTAAATTCAGACCACAGGCTCAGTGTCATTCGAGGCAATTATTTCAAAGGCAGCTTAATAATAAGAAATATTTAACTTCTTATTCTATTTCAGATATCATACAAAGGGTTTTATATGGATTAAATTTTTACTTCTCTCATGAGTCTTTTCATGTTCATTCCAGTTTTGCAAATGGAGGCTTAGGGACATTAATAACTTTTCTAAAGCTACAAAACATGTAGTGGGAGAGACAAATTCCCAACAGAGCCAATATGCATGACTGCACAGCCTGGGCTTTCAAAGTTTACGCCCAGCACCACTGTTTTTAATTTAAATGTCACCTTTAAGATAATGGTCATTTCCAAGATCTATTATATAAGATCTGGGCCAGAGCCTTATGTATAAATTACCCTAATTATTCTAAATTGCTGTCTAGGAAAAAAAAAAAAAGGAGAATTGTTCATATCTGTTCCGATGTTGCAGGTCTGATTGGAGAAAGGACAAGAAATGTGGTTTTCTCTGATGGTTAATCTGGAACCCAAATAAAATTATCCTTTTAAAAGTTGGCCAGATTTCAAAGCTTATCCTTGTGTATTTTTGAAAATGCCGGATACTATCTACTATACTGTTTATATTAATAAAATCAAAGCTATAGCTTATTTTCCTAAAGAAATAATATTCTTTCACTGGCCTTCCCAGAGGGCTATTCATTTCCATCGTTAAATTATACTACAATGGGTCATCTTATCCACATAAAATGTTGTAAAGCAGAAGTGAGAAAAGACAGACATTATTATGGGATTTGACATCATAGCTAATCCATTGGGTTCTTCAAATTTTTTATTGATGGTGATCTCAAAAAGTTCTAGTATATTTTAGTCATTTAATCATCATACAGATTTCTTACTAAGTTTCACCTTTTTTTTCTTATTTTACCAGGAAAGCATACCTACTTTTTAGCTCTAACAGATCTGTGAAGTTTGATTAATGTAATACTGTAGTAAGATAATTTAATTATGTTTTGCAGAATATATTATTTCCCAAACTCAAAAATATTTTATATTGTAATAAAGCGCTAGATAAAATAATATTTAATGTTAAAATGGCATATTGTTTATCAAGTATTTTTTCGATATAAACTTTTTTATTTACTGAGTACAACAATAAAACTTTAAAATTAAAATTACAACTGTTATTTGTTCTTATGTCTTAAACACCAAATAATTAACTTTTTTTCATAAGATATAGCTAGACATTTGAAATAGGGTACTATCTAGATAATTTTTACTACATTAACTATCAATATACCAGATAACTGAACAATAAAGATTTACTAAAAGAAAATTACAAAACATTTAAAAATGTGTAATGTAACATACTAGAAACTTAATGAGGAGCAACTTGAGAGCCATAACATAAGAAGTCAAGCAAAATAAAATTTGAGAACAAAATTAACATTTTTCCAAGAAGGAAATTTTAATGAGAAATTTACGATGGAATTTATAATTTAACAGTATAGAAAAAAAAACTCTGAAAGTTAGTTGATAGTCAATAAAGCATCTGTCCACAGATGATCTAAATGAAACATTGTAAAACTGCCATTTGATTTTAAGCGCCTCAAGAATAGGTCAGGTGTGGTGACTCACACTTATAATCCCAGCACTTTGGAAGGCTGAGGCAGGAAGATCACCTGAGGTCAGCTTCCTATTGCTTATAATTCATACTTGTTTTTGCACTTGTGACCAATTCCTGTTTCAAAACTAAAGGTGCAGGAGGGTGAGCTCTCTTTCCCAGAAGTTGAGACACTTATCCCTTCCAAATTTGATTGAGTAGTCAAGGTGGTAAGATACTTTGTGGAGGTATCAGGATGTTTATCCATGACGTGTGTAAGTCTCATAGAGCCTCTCCACAAGAATACCTGCAGAGACTTTTAGCTCAGCTTGAAGGTGCACATCAGGGTTGGCACCTTGAGCACTCTGCTGCTGCAAGGCAATTAGAGATTCCAAGACATGTAAGAGAGTGATTCATGATTCAGATGACACCACGTCAGGTGACACTCACAGGCAGCACACTTTGACCCAAAACATATTTCCACCTTGGTCACTTTCAAAAAGTTCCTAAACTAGGGGAAATCAAGTTTCAGAATCCTAACATTCTTCTAAGGGACAACCTCCTTTAGAAACGTCAGCTGTTTTTATGTACAACACATAAGGAGCTTCCTCTTGTAAATACTTATAAAAATGTGCTCACATACCCCAGGATGGTCATAGCAGCAATGGTTGAAATGAGAGTCCTTTAAAATGGCTAAAATTATTTGTGTGCACAATTGGAAAATTTCTGGTTTTGGAAACAAATTGAATGGGATACTTACTGCCAACCTAAAAGCCTCTAAAAGAAGTTCTGAGAAAATTGTCTTCTTTCAAGAAGTAAACAAAAGTATATCTGAAACTATATCCAAATTTCAACGGTATCAGAAGCCTTCACTCTTCCTTCTCCAACTATTCCTCCTCCTCCTACACTATGCATTTATATCCTCTCTTATCTGGACTTTCCTGCTCTGATTTGCCTTCCCTTCTATAACTACCACCATCACCTAAGAAAACCATAGATTCCTGACACTCCTCCCTGAAGCTCCTATTTTGGCTGCTCCTTTCAACATAAAACTCACAAGAAGAGATGAGCCTGCTATTGTGTATAGCCCTTAGACAAAGAACAAACTTAAGAATATCATAAAAGACATCCCACACCTGCTCCAAAATCCCATAGGGTTTGCAAAAGAATTTAATTTAATTGTCTGGACTTACAAGCCTGGATATTATCATGTTTATCAGTTAGTTCATATGCTGGTATGAGAAGGCAGGGCCACTGAATGGTTCAAAAAGGAAAGCTGGTATAATCTGTTGGTAGATTTTCAAAAACAGACAAGCCAACCATGAAATGATCTGCACTTTAGCCAAGGCTTTTTATGATGCTATTCCGTAGGTCTTTTCTAAAAAATGTAGACTGGAAGATAATTCAACAATATACTCAAATGCCAGACAAATCTGTGGTTGATTATTTTGAATGATTTGAAACAAATCTTTAAATGATATTTTGGAATGGCTAAGGCTAGCATGATCATCAGAGTGATTCCCTTATAAATTCTACATGCCCCAGTGGCTTAAATGAGGACTTAATTACCTCAGTTAAAAGACACCAGCTTACGGGCATGGTGGCACATGCCTGTAATCCCAGCTACTAGGGAGATTGAGGCAGGAGAATCGCTTGAACCTGGGAGGCGGAGGTTGTGGTGAGCCGAGATTGTGCCATTGCACTCCAGCCTGGGCAACAAGAGCGAAACTCCGTCTCAAAAAAAAAAAAAAAAAAAAAAAAAGACACCGGCTTAATTGGGCAAATATATAAACCCACAAATTAGTAACCATGGCAGATCAACTTTATAAAACTATTCAGAAAGAAGTAAAAACTAAGGCCTCAAAGGTTATAAATGTACAACTACAACTGACTAGTAAAATCAAGCCTTTTAAGAAAAGACAGGTGCCTCATTTTAACTATTGAATGGATGTTTGCCTCTATTGTAAAAAGCCTGGCCATTTCAAAAAGGACTGTAGAAAACATAAAAGACAGCAGGACCAATAAAAAGATAGGATGCCACGAGATGAATAGAATTGCTCATAGGATTAAAAGGAGGTTTTACCCTTTCTCCTGACTAGTGAAATAGAAATTTCCATAAATGGAAAACAGATATATTCCCTAAGAGACACTGGGGCTGCTCTTTCTGTCCACAACCCTACCAAATTAACTTGTTCCCTTCCTGAGAGTAGTGATTTTGTACAAATGGAAGGAGTATATAATTGGTCTATGACTGTATACAAGTTCAAACCCTTAGAATTCCAGGTAAGTTCACTCAGTGGCCTTCATTCTTTTCTGCTGATTCTCTCAGTTCCCATACATTTCTTAGGCACAATGTACACATTTTCTTCTTTCTAAATGGAGAAATGTGTTAAATTTGTAACAAAAGGAGCAAACAGAACAACTACAGACAAGAACAAAACTATTAAAACTATGAAAATACAGACTCTACAAATTTTTTTTCTAAACTAGGTTTAATGAGTGATATTGATGGCTTTTTCTCACTTAGGGTCTCAATTTTCCACTGACATTGGTAAAATACATTCAATCACCCCATTTAAGTGGAAATAAACCTGAGTAAACCTTTATCAATAACATTCCCTAATGCCTAAAGAAATAGAAGGAATCAGACCCACAATAAAAGACTATATTTAAAAGGGTCTAATTATTTATTGCTCTAGCCCATATGGTACTCTGATCATTTCCATAAGAAAATCAAATGAGTAGGGCTGACATTTCTTACAAGATTTGAGAGCTATCAACATTTTGGTCCCAAGACATCTGGTGTTACCAAACCTCCTTACTCTTGACAGCAGTCACCACTTAAAGTAAGATATTTACTGTGGTTAATGTATGCAGTGCTTTAAAAATATTCTAGTACACCCAGTGAGTAAATACTTATTTGCCTTAACTTGGGTGAACCTCCGAATACCTGGACCATCATACCGCAAGGTAACACTGAGAGTCCTACATATTTTTATCATATATTGAAATATGACTGGGCTGATAATACATTTCTCAGAAGTACCTATGTTCATCTAATATGTGGATGAGCTCCTTTGTCGCCTGACTATGCACATCACAAAGGATGAGAGCATGAAACTCTGAAAACAATTGGCATTTCAGGGATATTAAGTTTCTAGAGAGAAACTACATTTTTGCCAGATGCAGGTAAAATGCTTAAGACATTTAACTTCTAAGAAAGGACTGTTTATAAATGCAGAAAGTATTAAAGGCGTTCTAGTATTCCCCAAGCCCTTGACAAATAAGCAATTTTAAGGATTTCTGGAAATGGTTGGATACTGACAGAATTGGATACCTAATTTTTCTTTAATAACTCAGCCTTTATATACCTTACTGAAAGTGGACAGCCTGATCTTATTGTTTGGACTCTAGAGGGACTCAAATCCCTATAAGTTATCAAGAAAAATTTTACAATTGCCCCTGCCTTAGGGCATCCCAATTATAGCCTTCTGTTTTCCCTGTACATTCATGAAGACCAGGGAAATGGCTTGGGAGTCCTAACTCAGAAAAAATGATATTACAGCCAGAAACTTGATGCAGCCAATAGAAGGATGCCACTGTGCTTAAGAGCAACCTCTGGCACCACCTTGTTCTTTAAAACCATTGAAAACATAGTTATGGGATCCCGTCTTACCATCTATTTTTCCCACTCAGTGAAAACCTTTCTGAACTCACATCATACCCAACATTACTCTGTTAATAGACTTATTTCCTATGAAGTTCTTCTGTCCTCACACAGTTTTATTATTTCTTGCTGTAATAATCTTAACCCACCCATTCCTTTGCTTTTTGTCTACTGATGAGATGCCATATGACGGCATCACTCTGACCAACCAACTTCTCACACGTAGATAGGACCTACAAGAGACATCCACAGATAATGCTGATGTAATTCGATTCACTCATGGTTTTTATCTGAAAGATCTGTTTGTGAGTTATCAGGCTGGTTATGCCATAGTGCTTCTAAATGAGAATAAAGAATAATACTTTTCCAGATATAAAATAAGTTAAGCAGGAAGAATTTGTTGCTGTAACTTGAGCTTGTCAACTAGCAAAGGAAAGACTGGCTAACATTCATAATAATGGTATACATGCATTTAGAGTATCCCATGATTTTGGCATGCTTTGGAAGCAACACAGTTTTGGACCTCATCAGGTTAACCCACCAAAAATGATCAAAAACTCTCTGACCACTTCAAAGCACTTTCCAAACCCAAATTTATTGCTATCATCAAAATCTGTGGTCACTCAAAACTAGATATTTCAGTGAGTAAGGACAACTATTTCACTGATGTCATAGCATAGAATATATCCCAGAAGGTTACATCATAGAATAAATGTCTTGAAATGTCTCCACAGACTTATTGCTCGTTTAGAACTTCATTAAAAGAGGCATAAACAGGAGTTCCCAAGAAGGAAATAGACCTCTAGAAAGATAAAGGAGGTAAGTTTCCTCCGGAAATAGGCTTATGTTTTGAATCAATAGTCTGATCTTTCCTTACAGCTTCAGTTACAGTTTTTGCAATACGTTCATGAGCTGACTCACTGGAATTCAGACAAAATGATAGTATGGAGAAAGCAATATTACTGAAAATCATTCTCTACTGCTGCACAAAATTTTATTCTCACTGCACTCTTTGTTCCAAACACAATTCTGAACAATCCTTTTATAGTTCACATGGACATTTTCCTTTATTTTCCTGACCTTCTGAGATATGGCAATTGGATTTTATCCAGCTGTCTCCATCTCAGAGTTACAGATATATTCTGGTGCTAATTTGTATGATCTCATTGGGTTGAAACATTTCCTTGCTGAGGATCTATGGTCCAAATATTAGACAAATTATTATTAGAAAAGATAATTCCTTCATGGGGAGTTCCATCTGATCTCCATAGCAACTGAGGAACACATCTTACTTGTCTATTAAGTTGATCCATTTGCAACATTTGGCCTAACTTCCAACATTTCTATGGTGTCTATCACCCTCAATCCCCTGGACTGGCAGAATGCACCAATGATTTAATAAAAACTCAATTGGCAAAAGTAACTGAAGTTTTTAAACCTTCTCTGGTCAAAGGTTCTCTCTTTGGTTCTGCCCAACCTGTGATCTATTAAATTTGGAAAATACCAGCTTTAGCCCTTTGAAATAATAACAGAAATGCCCATGTGACTAGACAAAGGAGCTTCTGAAGCTGCACTTGTTAAAGGTATATTCTTCATTGTTGCCAAAACCTCCAAAAACTTCTCTCTAGAAACTCCAAATGCATAAAGGATTCCTTTCATAGCAAGCTCCAAGGAGATGAAAACATCAAAGATTATGGCCTACAACATGAAGACTGTGTTTACTGGGAAAAACATCAAACAAAAGCTTAACTCCAACTTCCTTAAAATGGACCACATCAGATATTGTTGATCAGTCTCTGTGCTGCAAACTTAAGGGCATTTACTCATAGATTCATGTTTCTCATTTTAAAAAGGCATCCCAACCAAAGTGGAAATCTTGCATCACTGAGACCTTCACTTGAAACTGACCCTCAGTCTTCTTGACCATGATGTCAAGTAGGTGAAATCTGTTTTATTCTAATTTCACCCAAGACACAGGACCAGCCCTGTAAACTCAGTTCTGATTGACTGTAATGCTTACTGCACCTAAAATGTTTGGTCCTTTTCTTCCTTCTTCACTGGAGTATTTATGCCTTTAGGCCTCCTTCATACTGTGAGGATCCTCTCTTTGTTGTTTTGGTAAAATCGTTTCACATATAATATACTCTCTTACATGATATTAGTCTTATTCATATACGTTAAAGTACATATACAGATGCAATTTAACAAAATGCCTATAGTCAGGTTTCTGTTTTTGCTCTCCTTGATACATTTGACCGTAACATGGAGGGATAATTCTCTGATCATAATCTCACAGACCATTGCCACTTCCAGAAATTTGACAAGATGTTGACTTGCCACCCTAAACTGACAGACACTTTTGACAACAGTGATACGTTGATACATCCTGGTTTAAATTGCACAGGTATTCTTAATTGTACTCGCAACACAACTTAGGGGTCACATAAAACAAAACCTCTTTATGGGATCTGCCTGACTCATCCTAATCTGCTTGCACCATCTTTCAGTTTTCCTCATCAGAGTCCTATTGTCAAAATGATTGCAGCTTTGTATAGAAATGATAATGCTGAAATGTATGATGCTGTTAGAAGTTAAAAGAAAAACAGTCTCTCCTGTCATTAGAACCCAATCTGCCTCTTGTTTAATGTGTCTGAGCCATTGTTTAATAGTGTCCCAAAATGGATGAACTCAAATTATAATACATTTACCTGTGCTCTAATAGGATTTATTTTTGTCTGTAAAGAAGTTTACCATCCATAAGCCTATAAATATCTAAGAGCATGGAATGAGGAAGAGCAATGTCTCAGGATATTTGATCATCCCTCTATCTATATATAGCTTTAAAGAAATCTCAAACTGGACTAGTTCCCTCAAACTTTTCTCTAGGCTAGCCTATTGCTCTCCGTATCTATTGGTCAATAGATCTATTGCTCTATTGGTGACTGCTGATCTAGTTTATCCAAAGAATTTGTTTGGGGAAAACCTTCCCATTATCTGTGCAGCCATCAAGAAGATAACTCCATGCACTTTATTAGGAGGGCACTTTTGCTTTGGTGAGGTGTCACTTCCCATGAACACATGACCAGAAGACTTTCTATAACCTTAGAAAATATTGCTAATAAAACCACTGCCTCCATCACAGCTCAAAAAAAGCCAGTGATTCACTGGCTAAGGTTGTAGTAGGCAATCACATCACTTTAGTTTGTATATTAGCTGAGCAAAGAGGTGTATGTATGGTGGCAAATACCTCCTGTTGTGTATACATGAAACTTCCCGTGAAGTAGAAACTCAACTAGGACAAATTAGAAAAGAAGCCTTTTGGTTATAACAAGTCTCTAAAGAAGAATCTGGATTTATTTTAAATTGGCACCCTAATGGAATAGATTCCTTTTTAAATTCTGGCATAGAGATTCTTTTTTATTATCCTCATATGCATTATATTTCTACTCTTCAAATTATTAATGCTATGCATCCCTTGTTGTTTTCTTCCTTCCAAGCAAACTAAAAACCGGTATTCTGAAGAATAGAGATGATTCAACAAATGACAACAGCTGTGTAAATCAATGACTTGATTATAATCCCATTTTTATCACTCTGTGATGTCATTCCAGTTTGGCTTTTGAGCACTCTTAAACTTTCTCACTGAGATGTCTCCTCTTTTCCTCCAATGTGGAACAGTACTATCTGGGAATGAGCTTTCCTGGCAACAAGGAACACTCAGACTTTGATCATCAATACATTTAAAAAGAAAGATTTTGATCAAGAGGGGAAAATGAGAAAGAAAACAAACTTTTATCTGAGAATACAAACATCCTTTAAATTATCAGGCCTGGAGACACATAGCAATGAGACAGTCATCACATCTCATTTTCCCTTTTGAGCCAAGTAATCATCCTTGAAGCTGCTTGTTATTGCTGCAAGTAGATGCCAATTAACCTAACAATGCTACATGCCCCACACCATAGCCCACACCTTATAGCTCACTCATGTATAGCCAAGCACTAATCAATGTTATTTCTATAAACCAATGAGAATTTCTAACAAACAATTTTGCATCAAGCCACTCATCTGACTTTTTGTCTTTAAAAACTTGCATGTAACAAAGGCTAAATGGAGCTCATATCTAAGGTTACTTAGGTCTGAGTCTTCCAGGCAGCCATTCTTATTATGACTTAAGTGAACTCTTTAAAACTTTATTTTGTGCCTCTTTCTTCGTTTAGTTCTACATTTCCTTCCTTCCTTCCTTCCTTCCTTCCTTCCTTCCTTCTTCCTTCCTTCCTTCCTCCTTCCCTCCCTTCCTTCCTTCCTTCCTCCTTCCCTCCCTTCCTTCCTTCTTTTCATACTTCTATCTTTCTATTTTTTTTATTTTATTGTTTACAATATGAACAACTATAAAAGTTATTCCTAGCTAAAAAGGCATGAAACAAGCAACTTCTATTGGCCATATCTGGCCCACAAACTAAACTTCCTGAATCCTAGTCTATACAAAAATCACTTCTTCAGTATGAATATGTTTAATTAAATTAATGAATGCATACTTTCTTATTTCAATTATTTTTAGCAGGAGTTAGCAAATTTTTAGAAGAAACAATAGACAGAAAATATCTTAAACTTGGAAGTCATACAATTATTGCAATTATTCAATTATGAAATAGGCAGAATTGCAACATGCAAGCCGCCAAAGATAATAGGTAAATTGGCTGTGGCTGTTTCCAAAAAACACCTTATTTACAAAAACCTGTGGTTGTTTGGACAGAAACATAAAATTAATGTTCATAGCAGCTTTATATGTAATAGCCAATAACTGGAAACTTCCCAGATGTTGTTCAATGGATGAATGGTTAAGCAAACTGCTGTAAATTTATCTTTGGGCTACTACACAGAAATATAAAAGGACAAACTACTGGTACAAACAACCTGGATAAATCTAAAGAGAATTTTGTTTAGTGACAAAATGGTATGATTCAGTTTCTACTGCATCCTTCCAATGACAAAATTATAGGGATGGAGAATATAGTGATAGCCAGGGGCATGGATTTGAAGTATGTTTTGCTTTATACAGGTAGTATGTGGCACCTATTATAAAGTTAAAATACTAGAATAAGAATAAAATAGAGAACTCTAATTATAATAATAGATGATTCCAAAGCAAAATTCAAATACAGACTTTACCAGTCACCTGTGTATTATTGGAAAAATTGTAAAAATAACAACAACAAAAAAGAAATTATAGATTTTTCCTTATGTATTTTTTCTATTTGCAATCTATATTTTCCCACATTTTCTTAAGGCCATGTTTCAGTAATAATTTTTAAATGAATCCAGTAAAAAATATCCTAGAAATACTTTTACTACTGAAAATACTTAACTAGTTTTGGGTCAGTATCTAACAGTTTCTATATTGCACATGTGATTTAGAAACTACTATGATTTAGGAAACACTGTTTTCTTTGATTCTCTGATGACTTTTTATTTTAATGAGACAAAAATTCTGAAGTGATAAGTGATGTAGACTGATTTTTATCTGACACAAAACTTTTTTAAAAACCTCAAGTGAAATAGAAAGTGCTAATTTGGCCAAAGTTTCCAGCTTTGGGGCAAAGATAGAGTTTGTCAATTGAAAAATTCTGAGCTTCAGAGTAGGAAAAACTATATTGTTCATAGTGGCACAAAATTAGCAATCTGTTTTCAATCTGGAGTCAAGTTTCTACAGGTAAAACAGGACAACTACTTTATTAAATGGAAATAAATGTTGGCCTTATTTACTCTTTGTCCAAAGACATTCCAAAGCAATTTTCTTCTTCCAGTATATGGAATGTAATACATAAGGTTTTTTCTTTATAATTATTAAGGAATTATTTCATAGAATCAAATTCATCCAGTTTAAATGTATAGTTGGATAAAGTTGGTAATTGCCTACAATTGCAGAAACAGTACCAAAATCAGAACCTAGGACAGTTCCCACCTCTAAAATGTTTTCTACCACTTTGTAACCCCCTCCACCTTTTGCCTGAAAGCCCAGGCAGCTACTACTCTGCTTTATGTAACTAGAATTTTTCATTAGTACAATTTAACAGGAATAAAATCACAGAAAGTTTTTTGAATTTTGCTTTTATTACTTATTTTGATGTTGTGTGATCTACCCATATATTGCACATTGATATTATGTGTTTTGTTACTTCTGAGTGGTAGAACACATTATGGTAATACCATCAGTTTATCAATTTCACAATTAGTGAATATTTTGCTTCCACTTTTAAATAAATAATGTTGCTAATCGAGAGTGTGTTTGTGTGTCTGCACATTTGTATGGACCTGTGTGTTAATTCCTATTGGGTAATGACTTAGGAATGCAATTGTTGGGTCTTGAGGTACAGTTTAAATTTAGAAGATGCTTCTATACTATTTTCCAAAATGGATGGACCATTTTTTAATCTCACCAATGACACATGAGAGTTCCAGTTGTTCAAACTCCTCATAAAAATTTTATATTGTGGGTCTTTTTAACTTCAGTCATTTTTAATGGGTTGAAAGTAAAATATAATTATGGATTAATTTTAATTTTCCTCATGACTAATAATACTAAACATATTTTTGTGCTCATTCACCATTTGTAAGCCTTTTATGAAATAACTATTCCAGGTTGTTTTCTATTATCATATTGGATATAAGACATTATCATATACATGGTGTATATGCACCATATTTTCTTTATCCAATTTACCATTGATGAGCACTTGGGTTGATTCCATGTCTTTGCTATTGTGAATAGTACAGCAACAAACACCTATGTGCATGTGTCTTCTTGGTAGAGTGATTTTTTTCCTTTGTGTATATACCCAGGAATGAGTTGATAAGTCAAATGGTACCCGTTTTAAGTTCTTTGAAAAATCCCCAAACTTCTTTCCACATTTTTTAGTAATAGGCATTCTGACTGGTGTTAGAATGTATCTCATTGTGGTTTTGATTTATATTTCTCTGTTGATTACTGATGCTGGCCATTATTTCATGTTTGTTGGCTGCTTATATGTCTCCTTTTAGGAAATATCTGTTCAAGTCCTTTGTTCATTTTTTAACGGAGTTGTTTTTAGCTTGTTGATATATTTATGCTCCCTATAGATTCTGGATATTAGACCTTTGTTGGGTGAACATTGAAATTTAGGCAGAAATTTAAAAATTATTGAAAATTCATGAAAATAGGAACACAACTTACCAAATCTCTGAGATGCAGCCAAAGTAGCCTTAAGAGGAAAGTTTATAGCTCTAAGTGTCTTCATCGATAAGTCAGACAGGTCTCAAACGAGCAATCTAACTTTGTACCTAATGGACATAGAAAAGAAAGAACAAACCAACCTCGAAGCTAGCAGAAGAAAATAAATAACTAAAATTAGAAAAGAAATTAATAAAATTGAGATGCAAAAAGCCATACAAAAGATCAATGAAAGCAGTAGTTTGTTTTCTGAAAAAAAATAAATAAGATTGGCAGACTGCTAGCTAGATTAACAAAGAAAAAGAAAGAGAAGATCCAAATAAGCACAATCAGCAATGACAAAGGTGATATTACCACTGACCCACAGAAATACAAAGGATCCTCAGAGACTGCTATGAACAACTCTATGCACACAAATTAGAAAATCTAGAGAAAATGGATAAATTCCTGGAAAGACACAATCTCCCTAGATCTAATCAAGAATAGATTGAAGTGCTGAATAGAACAATTTAAACTTCTAAAATTGAATCAGTGATAAATAACCTACCAATTTAAAAAGGTCTGGGCCAGATGGATTAACAGTCAAATTCTACCAGATGTACAAAAACTGATACCAATCCTCCTGAAACTATTCTGAAAAACTAAGGAACTCCTTCCTAACTCATTCTATGAAGCCACCATCAGCCTGATACCAAAATCTGACAGAGACACAAGGGAAAAGAAACATCTTCAGGGTGATATTTCTCATAAATGTAGACACAAAAATCTTCAAACAAATATTAGCAAACCAAATCCAGCAGCACATCTAAGACAAACTCTTAAATACTTGGAAATGAAATAAAATATTTCCAAATAATACAAAATGTAAACGTAAAATATCTAGAGAAATTTTTAAATATTATGAACTAAATGAAGGTGAAAATACAACTTATTAAAATGCATGAGATGTAGTGAAAAGAATGCTTAGAAAAAAATTCAAGATACAATGCGTATATTAGAAAAAAAGAAAAATCTAAAATTCATAACCTAATCTTTCATTAGGAAACTAGAGAAAGGAGAACAAGTTAAGTCTTAAGCAGAAGAACATAAATAATAAACATTATAGCATAAATCAATAAAATTAAAAATGGGAAAGCAGTAGGGAATTTCAACCAAACCAAAAGCAATTTCTTTCCAAATGTTTAAGTTTCTACACAGGATAACAAAGATACAAAGAGAAAATACACAAAGGACAAACTTCAGAAATGAGACACTACTTATAGAAATTAAAAGGATAACAAATAATATTACAAACACCTCTGTACTTATTTGGTAAATTAAAAGAAAATAAACGATAAATCGCAAGACAAAAATGAGCCCAGGAGTTTTAGAGCAGCCTAGGCAATGTAGGGAGACCTTGACTCCACAAAATATAGAAAAATTAGCTGGGCATAGTGGCATGTGACTGTGATCCCAGCTACTCAGGAGACTGAAGTGAGAAGATCGATTAGCCTAGGAGATTAAGGCTGCAGTAAGCTGTGACCACACCACTGCACTCCAGCCTGGGAGACAGAGGGAGACCCTGTCTCAAAATAAAAACGAAATAAGAACAGAAAATATATGGAATGCTTCAATAAAGGCACCTTCATCTTAATACCAAAACCAGATAAAGAGGTGACTAAAAAGGAAAACTGCTGACTAATATCTTTCATGAACACAGACACAAACATCCTCAACAAAATTTTAGTCAAATACAGCAATAAGTTAAAGTAATTATAAACCTTGGCCAAGTGAGATTTGTTCCTGTGTTGTGTCATACTGGAATTGGCTCTCAAATACAAAAAAATGGTTCAACATTTGAAGAATAATCAATCTAATCCACCACATCAACAGACTAAGAAGAAAATATATATGTTCTTAAGAATTGATGTAAGAAAGCATTTGGAGAAATTCAAGAATCATTCGTGAAAAAACTTACCAGAAACCCAGGCATCAAAGGGATCTTTCTCAGTGTTATTTAAAAAGAAATCTATAAAGAAGCCCTTCAGCTGCCAGTAAACTTAAAGACACTGATCACATTCTTCATACTATTGAAAAGATAAGGATGTCTTCTCTCACAAGTCCTATTAAATATCATAATCAAATTCCTAATTAGCACAATTAGAAACTCCTAGAACAAATAAGTTATTCCAAGTTACAAGGTACAAGGATAATATATGGATGTCAGTCGTTGTCCTACATAGTAGCTGTAAACCACTACAATTTTTAATTTAAAATATTTATAGTCACACCCCGAAACCAAAATACTCATGCGTTTTGACTATGACATAGATTCACCACAAAAAAAAAGTTGACTACAAAGATAGTCAACTGATATTTGACAATATATCAAAGGAAAACAAAAAAAGATAATCTTTTCAACCCAAAGTACTAGAACCATACCAATTGGGCAAGAAATTTAACATACATTTAATTTAACAGGGACATTACATATTACATGAAACATTACTCAAAAGTAATCATAGACCTAAATGCTAAACACAATGCTATGAAACTGCTGAAGATAACAAAAAAACCTACATGAGCTTGGATTTGGTAATGAATTTTTATATACAACACCAAAACAATGCCCATTAAAAAAACAAAAAAGTTAGACCGTATTAAAATTAAGTCTAACTTAATTAAATTAATGACTTTCTCTCTGACAGTCATTGTGAATAGAATAAAAATATTAATCACAGACTGGGAGAAAATATTTGCAAAATATGTATCGGATATAAGACTGGTATCTAAACTATACAAATACCCTTAAAACTCAACAATTAAAAAAAAAGCAAAACAGATTTTTTTAAAAAAGCAACTATCTGAACAGACATCTCACCAAAAATTACATACAGATGAACAATTAGCCTACATAAAAATATTCAAATTATTTGGCTTTAAGGAATTAAATATGAAAACAGCAATGAGTTACAACTACACACCTTTTACAATGGCTAAAATGGAAAACAAATCATAGCAAAAACTAACAATGCATACTGAGAATGGAGAGCCACAGGAAGTCTCATCAGTTTCTGGTAGGAATGAAAACTGGTAAAGCCACTTGGGAAGACAGTTTGGCAGTTTATTACAAAAATGAAACAATCTTACCATATGATCTACTAATTTCTGAATTTGTACACTGATTTGAAAACTTACATCAACAACAACAACAAAAAAAACTGCATGTGAATGGTTTTAGCAGCTTTATTAACAATTGCCAATAAATGGAAGCAATGAAAATATGCTTCAACTGGGGAGTAAACAAACTGCAGCATATCTGTACAATGAAATGTTATTCAGTGATAAAATATTAATTGATTAAAATATATAGATAAATCTTAGATTCTTATTCCTAGTGTAAGAGAAAAGGTAGATTAATAAAGATGAATACTCTATGATTCCAATTATATGTCATTATGGAAACCTACAGAGACAGTAAACAAATCAGTGATTGCCAGGAACCTGGGTGGTAAGAATTGATAGATGAAGCACAGGAAATATTTTAGGGCACTGATGCTGTTCTGTATTACACTGTAATGGTGAATACAAGAGATTAAGCATTTGTCAAAACCTATGGAACTTTATAGAACAGAAATTAAATCTCATTATATATAATTTTAAAAAAAGCATGTAGGAGGACAGGGATTTCCTGAGTGGAATACAAATATGACACAGAATCTAAATACATTACAAATGTATAAAACAACCTCACTGAAAGGTGGGGGGATAAGGGACTAATGAGTAATTTTGGAAATAAGTGAGGTCTATAAGAGTAAAGGCAAAAGAAACTATACTTAATACTGTACTGCAGTATTAAGTCATTCTCATGATGGTATGAGGTTACAATGTTAACCATTCTGAAACTATTATACATGTATACTCTAACTGAACATTTACATAAACTGACGGCACATGTTTAGAACCAGGTTTCTCATTGTTAGACTGGGAATTTATGAATAAACAAGCGGAGAAAGCTAGAAAGATCCATTGGGTAATAGATTTGAATTTGAGACATCAGTATGAATGTCCATAAATGTTCCATTTACTATAGATACAGCTGCTTACGCATGGAAATGTTTAGAAATATGTGTACTCATACACATTTTTTGTTGCTATGTCAGCTAGCAGAACCTAGATGCATCTCAGAAGCAACAAGCACACCTAGCTCCCAAATCTTGGTTTCTAACATAATTTGCCAATAAAAGAAACCACAGCTTATTGGAGAAATGACTAAGATTGGGGGTGGGGAGGTAAAATATACAAAATGAGCAAGAAACATCTTGTATTGGCAGATAGGATGAAAATACTGATGAAAAAGCAGAAAAAGAAAAAGAAAATCCAGAAAAATAGACATATATATCTAAGGAACATAGAAAGCAACTGAAATCGCTCCCATTTGACCAAGCTGCAATAATTCAGCTACAAAATAAATGAGGTATTATGGAATCATAATGCAAAGTATTAAAAAAATGAGTCTGTACTGATATAAATAAATGGTTTAATAAATAAATAAATCTCTTAAAAAATACAGATAATACATGTTGATATTTCACCTTTAAGGAGGAGCTCATGACTCCTATTCATTAAGTGTGGGCCGTGTACAGTGATTTCGTTTTAAAGAATAAATGAGAAAGGGATAAGAAATAGTAAGTTTATGGTGGAAACACCTAACAAACATTAGTTTAAGCTATATGATTAATGCTAGTGTCAATAATGATAAGTCATGTTGATAGTGTTTACTCTTAACTAACGTGATGAGAATATCACTTTTTACATTTGCAAACTTTTCCAAAAGTACATGACCCCAGTGTAATCATTAGAAAAGCATCAGACAAATCCCAGTGGATGACAATCTATAAAATATCTGACCAGAATTCATCAAAGGTTTTAAGGTCATCAAAATGTGAAAAGTTTGAAAAACTGTTACAACCAAGAGGAGCCAAAAGAGACAGAACTACTAAATGTAATGTGGGATTCTGGAATCGAAAATGAGTATCTGAAGAAACAACAAGGAAATCTGAATAAATATGGGCACTAGTTAATAATATTTTAATATTTGTTAATTAATTTGACATATATCATACAAATGTAAGATGCTAATAAAAAAGAAATTAAGGCCCAGTGCGGTGGCTCACGCCTGTAATCTCCGCACTTTGGGAGGCTGAGGCAGGTGGATCACCTGAGGTCAGGAGTTCAAGACAAGCCAACATGATGAAACCACATCTCTAGTAAAAATACAAAAATTAGCCAGGCGTGGTGGTGGGCATCTGTAATCCCAGCTACTCAGGAGGCTGAGGCAGGAGAATCGCTTGAACCCGGGAGGCGGAGGTTTCAGTGAGCAGAGATCGCACCATTGCACACCAGCCTGGGCAACAAGAGCGAAGCTCCATCTCAAAAAAAAAAAAAAAAAAAAGGAAATTAAGTGTAGTATATTAGAGAACTCTTTATACTAGTTCTTTTAAACAGCTTTTGTAAGATATAATTCATATACCACATTATTCAACAAATTGAAATGTCATTCAATGATTATTAGTATATCCACAGATATGTGCAAAGCACCCACAATTTTAGAACAGCCTCATCACCTCAAAATCAGACTCACACACTTAAGCTCCGACCCACTATGCTCCCATCCTCCTTCCCTAGCCATAAGCAGCTACTTCTGTCTCTACAGCTTTCTCCATTCTGGACATTTCATTTAAATGGAATCATACTCTGTGGTCTTTTGTGACTGCCTTTTTTTTTTTTAACCCAGAATAAAGTTTCATCCATATTGTGGCTTATATTAGTACTTCATCTTTTTGTGGTAGAAAAATATTCTATTGTATGGGTATGTCATATTTTATTTATTCATTCGTCAGTTGATGACCATTTCTGTTGTTTCTGTCTTGAAGCTATTATGAGTGACGCTACTATACACATTTTCATGTGGACATAGTTTTCAACAGGTTTCTAGTTTATTTTCTTCATTTCAATCTCCTTGTTGTAATTCTTTTGATAACTAATTATGTTATAGGCTGTATATTTTATTATATAAATGATGTATATATTAACAGAATGACAATACAGTAAACTTTTTAATATATTGAGCAATATTTTAAAATACAACTTACATCATGGCATATGCAACTTTTGTATTGTACGGAATGCATAAAATGTGATACATAATTGCCTTACCTGTGTTAGTAAGAGCTGAGAAACCCCAGATATAATTGATTAGATATCTATATGCAAATGAGATTCATAAATTTTAAGGCAGAGCTTTTGGAAATATCTGTCATATCTACTTCCTTCTAGTGTTATCCTAATTATAAGTATTTGAAATAAAGATTTTGTATCATATGATTCATATCCCCATCAGAAATGTTAATTTCCTTTTTCATGATTCTGACATGTGTGCTATACAGTTCACGATGATACTGATGAAAATGTTAAAAATGTATAAGTTGCCCTTTCCCTTCTTTTTAAATTAAATAACACCACTCAAATGTAATAATGCCTAGAGCCAAAAGAATTCCAGTTAAACCTGTAGCAGTTCTCAAATTCCTATAAATAACAACACACATTATTAATTAACAAAACGGTCCAATTAACATTGATGCCTAAAAACCAAATAAAGTTGTGTCTTAAATCTTTAGAAAGTAGGACGATTTGACACCCTGTGGACTACAAATTCCAGGAAATAAATTTAAAAGCAGAATTTTTAGTTTCTTTACATTTCTTGGTCATTCCTATCATTTTTATATACTCCCAGAAGATAGTGCTTCCTTTATTATAAACTTCACATACTTCCCCAATCAGTGATAGTGCTTCCTTTATTATAAACTTCACATACTTCCCCAATCAGTGTAGCGGAATGATTATATGATCACAGATATAATATAATAAGTGAAGATCAGTTTTTATTCTATAAAACAAAAAAAGCTGCTTAAAAAAATCTATGTCAATATTCAACACAAATTTGAGTTGAAGATGGCTATAGTGTAATTTAGATCAAAGACATTTTGATTTCAAATGAGTTAAAATGTTTTAAACTACCTCCTCATTTGTTATACCATTGCTTCTTAATAGGCAACATATGCCAGAATGTTCTCTATTGCTGTTGTAGTTTTACCAAATGTAATTTTTAGTAAATTTGTTTAGGCAAAAAAATAATTGCTGTTATGTTGGGTGCCTTCCTTTCCTTAAACTGGAGCTCTTCTTCCTCTGTTGTTATATTGGGCATGAATTAGCAGTTAGCTACTTTAATTCACTAATTCATCCATTTATTTGTCCACAGCACATATGAAACATCTGTTACGTAGCACACACTGAATTTTGTTAAGCCATTTTTTTAAATCACAGAAAATGAAGGCTCACAACACTGACTGATATCCTTGGTGCATCCTAGAAGCCTCTCCTGTTAACCCTTTTAAAATCATTTTAAAGTAAATACGAAGTAAAAACTATTACATAAAGTATTTTATGCATTTTAGGAAATAGAAATAACAAAACTAAAATATTCGAGAGAAAAAATATATGACACTTTTCACAAATAAACAAGATAATGTTGACTGGCTATCAGGCTCAAACCTAATGCTGGATCTCCTCTTCCTTTTCTACTTTTTTCTTCTCTTCTCAATCAAAACATTTATATTTTTTCAATAATAACTTCCTAAACCATATCATTGATTTTTTAAGAGAATATTTGATAAATCAAATGCCTATTTATGACTCAGCTAATTTGTGACAGCCATTGTATAATTAGAAAAAAAGGGAGTAAAATTTCTCATAAACTATTGGATGACAGGAATGTATGTAAAATTATGGCACACTAATACAGTACATAAATTCTATTAAACTATATGGTGCCCCCAAAAAGATATGCCCATATCCTAATTCCTGGAACCTATGAATATTAACTTCTATGGTAAAGGGTGATTGTAACATAATGGCAAAGTATGTGATCCATCAAGGATTTTGGAAGGAAGTGCTTACACTGGATCATACAAGTAAACCCTAAATCCAAGGACCAACAACCTTACAAAAGTGAGGCAGAGGGAAATTTTACACAGGAGAACACAAGGTAATGGAACCACAGAGGTAGAGACTGAAGTGATGCAGCTACATATCAAGAAACATCTTGGGCCATCAGAAGATGAGATGCAAAGAATGAGTTCTCCCACAGAAACTTCAAACAGAGAATGGCCCTGCCAGATTTTGGCCTCTAAAACTGTAAGATAAGCTTCTACTATTTGAAGCCAGCAAGTTTGTGGTAATTTGTTTATGCAGCCTCAGGTGTGTAATAATTATATACATATATGATTACACACACAAACACAATAGTAACCAATACTCAGAGGGACGTACAAGAAAAGATTGGCTTCCATGGAATCGTTTAGATTTCAACTCAGTTTTAACCTCTCCTATCTGCTTCCTTTCACTCTCCTTTATATTTCCTAGTTTACTAATACACATGTCAATTATTACCTTTGAATATCACTTGTTCTATTTATTTGTTTCTCTTTTTTGTTTGTACATTTTGTTTCTCACCAAGAGAAACTAAGCATCATACGGGCAACAAGCGTATCCTTGACATAGAGATTGTTAAATAAATGCTGAGTAAATAAAATAAATTAGGCTTAAAACCTTGTATTGGTTTTTCTGAAGACAAACATATGAAGATATTATTCTTAATATACCCATTATATTAATTTGAATCATGTATTTTAAGAACACATACTAAAATGATTATGTATTGTTAAACTACTCCTTCCTACCAAAAACTACTTCTTTCTCACACTTTTTCTTTTCTCTGCAAGGATCTATTTTTACCTACGTAGGCCAAAAATTCCTGTTATTCTTGATCTATTTTCCTCTCTCAAGTCATCTATTATCAAATCCATTACCAAGCTCTAATGAAGTCATCTAAAACATCGATGTATATAGTATAATTCTCTATTGAAAAAAGACAAATAATCCTCAATATATGGACACAAATGTCTTTATATCTTTACTTATACAGAAATAATAGAATATAAAGTTTTACACTAGGTGGTCAAAAATTGATTACCTCGAGGACATGAGACAGGGTCAAGTGTATATCTGTGTGTATGTGTGTGTTTGAGGAAGAAACAAGGAAGAAAATTAACTTCACATCTCTACATTCTGTGTTAAATTTTAATTGTTAAAATATGCATGAATTAGTTTTATAATTTTAAATAAAGTGAAGAAAATTTAAAGACAAAATCTTTTGAATTTTTTAAAATCTCATTTTCATTTTTTACCACCATTTTAATGCAGTATAGAGTTCTCTCATTCTTGAACTAATACATTTTATTTTCTATCCATCAGTATCCTATCATTTTAGTCCATCCAACACACTTCCTAGATTTATCTTTATATAACTCAATTTTAAAACTTATACTCACTCTATGACCCACAAAATTATTAACAAAGATGAACATAATACCTGTAATGTTATAAATGAAACTCTAAATATTCCAACATACTATTATATTATTTTCCTTTCCTTTATGGAAAAACTAAACTCTCTGTGTCCAAAATAAAACTTGGGAATTTGTTTTTCCAATCAAGGTTGTATCTCCTATGCTGTCTCTAGTAATAGATACAGCACTATTTTTAACCATATGCAATTATCTAAGTCGACATAACCTTTCTGATACTAAAACAAAATTATATCTCTATCTTTAAAAACATATGATTTTAATATATTCAAGATATGTGTAAACTTGCCTTTTTAAAATAAATAGTAATGCTTGACTTTCAACAGTGGATTAATCAACCAGGCAGAAAATATTGGACTTGAACCACACTTTAGACTAAATAGACTTAACACACACACACATACACACACACACACAAACACACACACACATATATAATATTTAATCTAACAGCAGCAGAATACACATTCTTCTCTAATGCATATGAAATATTCTTCAACATAGTTCATATATTAGGCCACAAAACAAGTCTTAACATATTTAAGAAAATTGGAATCTTATCGTGCATTGTTTTCAACCACAATGTTATAAAACTAGAAATTAATAACAGGATAAATTCTGGAAAATTAACAACTATGTGGAAATTAAACAACATGTACCCAAACGACCAATGGGTCAAAGAAGAAATCAAAAGAGAAATAAAAAATGTTTTGAGACAAATGACAATGAAAACAAAATATGCCAAAACCTGTGAGATATAGCAAAAGGAATTTTAAGACGGAAATTTACAGCAATACCCTTTAAAAACTTAAAAAAGAAGAAAGATCTCAAGTAGCCCAATATCACACATTCAAGAACTTAGTAAAGAAAAACAAAGTAAAGCCAAAGTTAGCAGAAGGAGGGAAATAACAAAGATCAGAACAGAAATAAAAAATAGAAAAACTGTAGGGCAAAAAAATCAGTAACACTAAAATTGTTTTTCTAAATAAACAAAATGACAAATCATAAGCTAGACTAAATAACACCGAGAGGAGACTAAAACAAATAAAACAGAAAATGTAAGTGGAGACATTGCAATGGATGCCTAAGAAATAAAAATGATCATAACAGACTATCACAAACAGTTACATGACAACAAATTGAATAACCTAGATAAAATTAATAAATTCTTAGAAAAATACAAACTCATTGAGATTGCCTCAGGAAGAAATAGAAAGCCTGAAGAGACCAACAACAAACACAGAGATTGCACTGGTCATTAGAAACCTCTCAACAAAGAAAAGCACATGACCAGATACTTTTACCACTAAATTTCACCAAACATTCAGAAAAGAATTGATACCAATCCTTTTTAAACTCTTCTAAAACATAGAGCTAGAGAAAATAATTCTATGAGGCCAGCATTGCATTAATACAACACCAAAGCCAGACAAAGACATTGCAAGATATGAAAATTATAGGCCAGTATTTCTGATCAACATAGGTGCAAATATCCTCAATAAAGTACTAGCAAACTAAATTCAACAATACGTCAAAATAATTCTACAGTATGACCAAGTGGAATTTATCCCAGGCATGCAGAGCTGATTTAACATATGCAAATAAACAATGTGATACGTCACATTAACAAAATGAAAGAGAAAAATTACATGATAATCTAAATGCAGAGATGACATTTGATAAAGTCCAGCAATGTTTCTTTACAAAAACTATCAATATTTAGGTACAGAAGGAAATGTTCCCAACATAATAAAGACCGTTTATGAAAATCTTACAGCTAACATCAAAATCAATGAGGAAAAACTAAAAGCTTTTCTTCTACAATCCAGTACAAGGCAAGGATGCCCACTCTCATCACTTTTATTCAACACAGTACTGGAAGTACAAGCAAGAGCCATCAAACAAATAAACAAACAAAAAAGAAGGCGAACAAATATAAAATTATCTTCACTTGCTGATGACATAATTCCATATATAGAAAACTCCAGGCTGGGCACAGTGGCTCATGCCTGTAATCCAACAACTTTGGGAGGCCGAGGCAGGCAGATCACAAGGTCAAGAGATCAAGACCATCCTGGCCAACATGGTGAAACCCTATCTCTACTAAAAACACAAAAATGAGCTGGGCATGGTGGTGTGCGCCTGTAGTCCCAGTTATTTGGGAGGCTGAGGCAGGAGAATCGCTTGAACCCAGGAGGTGGAGGCTGCAGTGAGCCAAGATGGCGCCACTGCACTCCAGCCTGGTAACAGAGCGAGACTCCATAAAAAAAAAAAAAAAAAAAAAAAAAAAAAGAGAGAGAAAAAAAAGAAAACTGCAAACAGTTAATAACAAAACTGTTAGAACCAACAAGTAAATTCAGTAAAGTTGCAGGATCAACTTACAAAAATTAATTGCATTTTTTTCCATAAATAAGGACTTACTCAAAAAATAAAAATAAAGCAATCTCATTTACAATAGATGAAAAATACTTATAATTTAACTGAACTGAAAAATCTATAAATCTATACACTGAAAACTATACAGTTTGAATGAAAATAATTGAAGACACAAATAAATAAAATTTCCCATGTTTACGAATTGAAAAAAAGATGTTAAATTGTTTATACTACCAAAAGCAATAACAAAATTCAATTCAATTCTCACCAAAATTACAACAGCATTCTTCGTAAAAATAGTAAAGAAAATCTAAAATTTCTGTGGAACTACAAAAGACCCTGATAGACAGAGTGATTCTGAGGAAAATAAAACAAAATTGTGGGCACCACACTTTCTGATTTCAAATTATGTTACAAAGCTATTGTAATCAAAAGAGTATTTTGCTGGCATAAAAATAGGCACAAAGACCAATGGAATAGAATACCGAGCCCAGACATAAACTGAAGCACATATGAACAACTAATGATTGACAATTAGAAGACACAATGAAGAAAGAAGAGTCTCTCTTGAATAAATGACACTGAGAAAAACGGATTTATATACGCAAAACAATTAAATTGGACCCATATCTTACATCATATACAAAAATCAAATCAGATTTAATAGAAGACCTAACTGTAAGACCTGAAGCTATACAACTCTTAGAAGAAACTACAGGAGAAAAGCTCTTTGACATTGGCCTTGGCAATGATTTTTTAGATATTGCACCAAGAGCTCATACTACAAAGCCAAAAATAAATGAATGAGACTTCATCAAACTAAGGAGGCTTCTGGACAACAAAGCGAACAATCATCAAAGTAAAAGGCAGCTTACAGATTGCGAGAAAATTCTTGCAAACAATATATTTGATAAAGAGTTAAAATTATAAGGAACTCTTATGGCTCAGTAAAGAAAAAACACATTACATCAATTTTTAAGATGCACAAAGAATTTGAACGGACATTTCTCCAAAGACATATAATTGGCTCACAGGTATATAAAAAGATGTTCAATATCACTAATTACCAGGGAAATGCAAGTCATAACCACAGTGACATATCACCTCATGCCTGTGAAGGAAAGCTATTATCAAAAACACAAAATAAGTGTTGGCAAGCATATGGAGAAATTGGAACTCTACAAAGTTGGTGGAAATGTGAAATGGTGCCGTTATTATAGAAACAGTATTGAGTTTCCTCTAAAAAGTACAAATCAAACTGCTATGCGATTCAGCAGTCCACTTCTGGGTATATATCCAAAGGAAATGAAATCACCTCCTGAAGGTATTTGCAGTCCCCTGTTTACTGCAGCACTATTTGCATTAGCCAAGCTATGGAAACAACTGACTAAAAGTGTTTGTTGATGGATGAATGCATAAAGAAAGTGTGGTACATATACACAAAAGAATATTACTCTGCCTGAAAAAGGACAGCGTGCCATTTAAAAAAAAATACAGATGAATCTGGAAGACATGTTAAATGAGGCACAGAAAGAAAAATAATGCATGATCTCACTTATAAGTGGAATGTTTTTTAAAAAAGAAGAAGATAAAAATGAAATTCACAGAGATAGAAAATGAAATGCTGGTTATTAGGGGTGAGAAAATGAAAGATGAAATGAGGATACTTTTGCTCAAGGGTAAAAAGTTGCAGATATGTAGGATAAATAACCTTAGGAATCTAATGTACAAAGTGAATACTATAGTTAATAATATTGATTGCATTCCAGATTTTTGCTGAAAGTAGATATTTTGTGCTCTTGACACAAAAAGAAGTGAGGTAACTGTATGACATAATGGCCATATTAATTTTCATGACTATAGGAATCATTTCACTATGTAGATGCATATTTTAAAAACATTTTATTTCCCTATGTATATGCATATTTAATAACATGTTTTTCACTTTAAATATATAATAAAACATAAAAATCTTAATATTCTATGAAAACAAAAAATACAGTAGTTATATTTTGCTAGTACTTTACACACTTTCTCCCTATATGAGCTCATTTGATCCTGACTATAGCTGTGTTAGGGAGATTTTATTTTTCTCATTATATAACTGAAAAACCTGAAGCTCATAAACATTAAATTAATTTGACCAAAATTATACAGCTAGTAAGTTACACAATGGGCACTTGAATTTGGTTTTCTGACTATAAAATATATACTCCCTTTTTTTCCATTATACAATGATGCATCTCTTCCTACCTAGTTCATTCAAATTCTCTGCAAAATACTCTGATTAAAAACCAACCAACCAGACAAACAAACAAACAAAAACAAAAACAAATCTCCTGGCATTATTTGTCAATTTGTCATTGTATCCTCAAAATCAATGGCAAAATACTTTCAAATAGAATGTCAATAAACAATTTTGAAATACATGGTTTATATTTCAGACAAACTGATAATATTTTTCATGACATTTTTAAAAGATGACTAGAATATGTGGCCACAATATTTACATGGGCTTTTAATCAATTGAATAAACATACAATAGGAGATATAAGTTTTTGTTCTAAAAAGTTTTTGGTATACCGATACCATGGGCTAAGATTTCATAGAAATAACATCAAGGTATTATGTTTTGTTCCGAAACAGTAATCACTGAAAAAAAGGAGGTAAAATAATGTGTGATAATTGTTTAAGAATGTTATATCATATATGTGTGCGTGTGTATATACATATATATATATTTATACACACACACATACATATAATAGTTTATTCTAGGTAAGAGAGCTGAAACAAAAAGACAGGACATCACCTTGTTCAGCCTCAGATGCAAACCTGAATATTGGATGATGCAAATTTTCACTTCTCTGCCCAAGTCCATAAATGACATGAAGTGAAATCACCGTAAGTATTGATTTTGGGGTCACAAATACACTTTAAATAGCAAATATGGTATTTCCCAATAATTAGAATTAGCTGTATATGTACAAATACTTTTGAAATTCTAATTTCCTTTAAAAATGTTATGTTGATAATGTAGGATTTATGAAAGCAAATATGTTCATAGTTACCTTTCTTTTCTACTATTTGAGCATCTAGAAGTTCGTGATTACTTTCTTGATAATTGGGCAGATTCGGGGAGCTTATGAGGTTTTGGAGCCTGATTCAAGTTACCTATTTTTCCCCAGAAGAAATGTTCATGAATATACTAGCTCGTGTATAATTTCAGGTAGTTCATGGAGAATTAAGGAAGATAAATCACACCATTGTATGTTTCCTTGTCCTAGAAAACTGAATTCAGTTCTAGTAAGCAATTCTAACAGGCTATAAAATTACAAAGGAAAACAAAAATAAAATGAAAACCAAGAGCTATATAGCATGGTTCAAAGACACAGAGATGGTAAAACTAAGGATTTTTGATAGTAGTCTACATTTATACTAAAGGCTATCATATGGAAGGCACTTTATTAAACTTTTGTGGTAAGGATTCAGAGGCTAGAACAAGAATTAATGGAGAAAAGCTACAAGAGACTCAAAAGTAACCTTTTTTCCAACAGAATTGTTCAAACATCAGTAAACTTCCTGAGAACATAGATTAGATACCTGTCCCTATAGATCTAATCAAATTATGAATGATTATTTGTGGATATAATAAAGATATTCAAATATTATATAGTATTTAGATGGGATACTTGATAAATATGTAGAATGTAAAATTCTAAAGTTTATGAATATTCAATTTTATTCTTTTAAGTCAAATACTAATAAGCAAAAGGAAAATCTTTCTTTTTCTTTTTTCTTTTTTTTTTTTTTTTGAGATGGAGTTTCGCTCTTGCTGCCCAGGCTGGAGTGCAATGGAGAAATCTCTGCTCACCTTCACCTCTGCCTCCCGGGTTCAAGCTATTCTCCTGTCTCAGCCTCCTGAGTAGCTGGGATTACAGGCATATGCCACCATGCCCGGCTAATTCTGTATTTTTTAGTAGAGACGGGGTTTCTCCATATTGCTCAGGCTAGTCTTGAACTCTTGACCTCAGGTGATCCAACCACTTCAGCCTCCGAAACTGCTGGGATTACACGTGTGAGCCTCTGCACCCGGCCCACAAATCTTTCTTAAGGAAAAATAAGTATTTCCCGTATTTAAATGAAAACTGTTTTTAAAAACAGTTTATATTTTATGTTTCATTTGAGTAGAAGTGTATTTAGAGGTGTAACATTTCTAAGCATAGTTCAAGTAAAAACTCCTTCTTACTATAAAAAGTTCCATCTAAGTAAACTCTTCTTATTTTTTAAATATAAATGATTTTAAACACCTTATATTTACTAACAGTGTGTCCGGAATTGCTGGGTTCTTGGTCTCACTGACTTCAAGAATGAAGCCGTGGACCCTCGCGGTGAGTGTTACCTTTCTTAATGACGGTGTGTCTGGAGTTTGTTCCTTCAGATGTTCAGATGTGTCCAGAGTTTCTTCCTTCTGGTGGGTTTGTGGTCTCACTGACTTCAGCAGTGAAGCTGCAGACCTTTGCAGTGAGCGATACAGCTCATAAAGGCGGCACGGAACCAAAGAGTGAGCAGCAGCAAGATTTACTGCAAACAGCAAAAGAACAAAACTTCCACAATATGGAAGAGGACCCAAGCCGGTTGCCACTGCTTTTATTCCCTTATCTGGCCCCGCCCACATCCTGCAGATTGGTCCATTTTACAGAGAGCTGATTGGTCCATTTTACAGAGAGCTGAATGGTCCATTTTGACAGGGTGCTGATTGGTGCATTTACAATCCCTGAGCTAGACACAGAGTGCTGTTTGGTGCATTTACAATCCTCTAGCTAGAGATAAAAGTTCTCCAAGTCCCCACTAGATTAGCTAGACACAGAGCACTGATTGGTGCTTTTACAAACCTTTAGCTAGACACAGAGTGCTGATTGGTGCATTTACAATCCTTTAGCTAGACACAAAAGTTCTCTAAGTCCCTTCTAGATCAGCTAGACACAGAGCACTGATTGGTGCATTTACAAACCTTGAGCTGGACACGAGGTACTGACTGGTGCATTTACAAACCTTGAGCTAGACACAGAGTGCTGATTGGTGCATTTATAATCCTTTGGCTAGACATAAAAGTTCTCCAAGTCCCCACCAGACTAGCTAGATACAAAGTGCTGATTGGTGCATACACAAACCCCAAGCTAGACACACAGTGCTGATTGGTACATTTACAATCCTCTAGCTAGACATAAAAATTCTCCAAGTCCCCACCAGATTAGCTAGATACAGAGTGCTGACTGGTGCATCCACAAACCTGGAGCTAGACACAGAGTGCTGACTGGCACATATACAATCCTCCACCTAGACATAAAAGTTCTCCAAGGCCCCACCCGACTGAGGAGCCAAGCTGATTTTGTCTAGTGGATACCGCACCAGGATCGGGGGCGGAGCTTCCCGCCAGTCCCGCGCCGTGCGCGCGCACTCCTCAGCCCTTGGGCGGTCAATAGTAGCCGGCGCTCTGAAGCAGGGGGCGGCGCCCGTCAGGGAGCCTCCGGCGGCGCGGGAGGGAGGCGGGGTTTGCTCAGGCAATGGCGGGCTGCAGGTCCCAAGCCCTGCCCCGCGGGGAAGCGGCTGAGGCCCGGCTAGAATTCGAGCGCTGCGCGGGCAGGCCGGAAGTGCTGGGAGACCCAGCGCACCCTCTGCAGCGGCTGGCCCAGGTGCTAAGCCTTTCACTGCCTGGGGCCAGCATTGTCGGCCGCCTGCTTAGAGTGCGGGGCCAGCCGATCCGGCACACACCGGGAACTAGTGCTGGCCTGCGAGTGCCAGCGGGCAGTCCAGGTTCCGCCTGCGCCTCTCCCTCCAAACCTCCCAGCAAGCAGAGGGAGCCGGCACCGGCCTGGGCCAGCCCAGAGTCGGGCTCCCACAGTGCAGCGGCCTGCTGAAGGGCCCCTCAAGAGCGGCCAGAGTGGACACCGCAGCCTGAGGAGGTGCCGAGAGCGAGCGAGGGCTGGTAGCACGTTGTCACCTCTCAATAGCTAGCCCAAAGCTTACAGACGTCCATTATGTAAAAAGGTAAGAAATATCTGGTTCTCTTCTTTGTTGATAAGATTTTCAGCATTTTTTTGTGTTTTAAAAGTATTTTGTAGTTTACTTGCTATATGGAATAAACTTTCATTTTCTTATTTCTTATTCAGGCTTTTTTATAAGTCACTATATGAGAAAAGTCTTAAAATCCTGGTTTCAGAAAGCAATGTAAGCTCAACAAATGGAGGGTATCTAACTTCTATTGAAAACAGCACTGATAAATTAACCTGTTTGGATTGATTTCCTCATTGATTGGCAGTTGTAAAATTGGGAGTAAGAAAAGCTCTCTGAGCAACTGTTATGCGGATTGTCAGTCAGTCGAAAAATATCAGTGTCATTTGATAACTTTGTCTAAACATTTTTCTTTGAAAATAAAATCAGTTTGGCTTAAAGATATTCAAGCAATGAAATAAAAAGTTGATTTTAGGCAGTATAAAAATATAGAGTGTAAAAGTAAAATCATAGTGATTAAAATATATTTCAAAGTTATTTCTTATTAATGCTAGGTCATTTCAAATCTGATAGGAGTTTGAGAGTATTAAAAATCTGTTGTATAACTATATAGTAATATTTTATGTATTTTAAAATCCTACCATCCCTTCTTTACACACATATACAAAAAGCTTTCACCATCAGAGGCAATTGTGGGAAGATTCTTTATAATTTATATATTGCATTTGTACAATGAATCCCTTTTACAAAGTAAAATCATATAAAAACCATTGTGGATTTTTTTTCTTCTATTTCATCAGTGGCTATGTGGAGAAAGGGTGACAGTTTTGCAGAAGTTGTCATTCAAACCAACAACTGAACATTATATCATTATATGTGTGTCTTCTATGTAAAAGCATCAAGAGAAATTATAATGATACTATATCCTAACATACTCCAATTGAGATGGAAAGATTAGACATTAGTTACCTCTAAAAAGTAAAAAAAAACAATTTTATTAATAAAATTTGATGATTGGAAGGAGTATGTTATAATTTCTAGAACAGTGTTTCTCAAACTTGAATAATGTACAGATTTATTTTAAAGTATTTTTAAGAACCCTCATGTGTATAGATCTATAGATCTTAGATCCATAGATCTTTAAAATGCTGCAGTCAAATTCAAGAAAAGACCACTATGTTTATTTCAGCATTTTTCACAATAGCCAAGATACGGAAACCAAAACGACCATCAGTGAGTAAACAGATAAAGAAAATGTATATACACACAACTTTTAAAAAATAAATTCTGTCATTCCGACAACATGGGTGAACCCGAAAGACATTCTGGTATGTGAAATAAGCCAGGCGCAGAAAGACAAATACTGCATGATTTTACTCAAAATGTTGAACTCATAAAAGCAGAAAATAGAATTTGGTGACCAGAGACTAGGTGGGCAGGGAGTAGGGAAAGAGGAGATGCTGGTCAAAAGGCACAAAGTTCTACTAGATAGAAAATACATTTTAGAGTACAGCATGATTACCATAATTAATAATATATTTTATATTTCAAAATTGCTACATGTAGATTTCTACCATACTCACCACAAAACATAATATGTAGGTGAGGTGATAGATATGTTAATTAGCTTGATTTGCTCTTGCTGCAATGTATATGTATATCAATACATCATAATTATGTACATCTATTATTTTTCAATTAATGTATTTAAATACTTTTAAAGATCAAGCAAAGAAAACCAAATAAACAAAATTAAATATCATATCAGTTGATCGCATGACATCAAAGGGATGAAAACAAACCTCCAATAGATGTATTTAAAATTGTATATCATGTCCATCATTAAATTCCTACCCCGTTGATCTAGAATATGCTCATATTTACTTGTAATTACAATACAAAATCAACTGAAACATTTCCACCCAAGTTGCATACATAGAAAACCTGTGTGTAGGCGCTCACCTAACTTGTAAAACAGATTGAGAAATCAATAAAGAACAACATGAGAACATTTATATACTTCTGTTGTGAATTTCAACAAGAACTCTCAGACTCTCATATGTTTATAATATAACCTAGATATTGATTAAAATTAAAAATACATCTAATGTTACTTACTAACTATATCCTAAGTTACCTGGTTTGTTCTTCAACATACTTATTATTCAGAGTATAATCTTTTATTTTCTTTTTACATAATATTGTTTGCTCTTTCTGGGGGCTGAAATGTGATATATAATAAAGCAATAAGTACAAAAATGCTGAGTCCTCAGTATGGGGCACATTAGTATTAGTATTTTTTAATGCTTCCTTAAAAATCTTATTAATTGTATTTCTTGTCTTGCAGGGCTTGTTGAAATACTCTGCTGGCCCTTTCCTCTGAATTAGAAATCATATTAGAAACACATATCGAAATGAGATAAAGGTCAATAAATATGTCCATTTAATGACTAGCAAAGATAGTTTGGAGAATGTGGTTTTGAACAGGATAGCTAATCCTTCCATCACATTCTAAATTGAACTTATCACTGATCTTCCCAAGGTAATGAAGTCTGACTCTACCTACAGAGTCTGTCCTAGTAGGCACAAAAATAACAGTAATAACAACAAAACCTTTAAAAGCATTGATTTGGTTTTTTAGGTAGACATTTGAAACAGGCTGAAATAATTAAATCATATATGTTCAGGTCCTTTCTTTCAAATTCATCAGTTACATAACAAGTAATTACTACTCATATAAGAAAGAAATGCCACTTGATAAAAATGTGAATGTTACCTATAGTCAAAATGATGAAATTGCTATTTACAAGCCATCAGGAACATAGTAAAAGGAGAAAGAAACATGATGTGGTTTCATTTTCTTTGTATTAACATTTTGCCCCACATTAGGACTCACCATTTTTGTACTTATCACTTTATTATATATCACACTTTCAGCACCCATAAAGAGCAAACAATATTATGTAAAAAGAAAAAAAATTATACTCTGAATAACTAAGCAAGTGGTGAAAAATAAACACTTTCTCAAAAAGCCAATGACTTATTTGAAACTTATGGTTAATTAAATAAAAATACTAAACCCCAAGAAAAACATATAGTTCACTAGATCATGACCTTTTGCAAGGATGATATATCTGTATTATCAATACATAACTTTATGTCTGTCAAATTAGCAAGTTTTGAACATATGCTATTATTAAACATTCATTTATTTTAATTCATTTTTATTTAATTTCCAAAAGAAGCTGTAAAGAACATGCAAGGTTGTACATACTTATTTTGTTATGATACAATTGACTTCCACCTAATAGGTATATACACATATTTCTTCTTTTTAAGAATAAAGAAACAAAAATTCTCTTGTAAATTATTAGTATAGTTAAATCCCAGTGGATAAAACAGGACTTTTACTTACCATTTCTCCATTCATTTATTCCAAATAAAATGCATGTCTGTGTTGCGCAAAATTAGAATTATATATTATGGCTACAACAAAATTAACAAGAATTTTTTCTCCCTGCGTGGAGATGATTTTCTAGTGAATGAAATACTTATGTTAAAAATAATATAATGGATATTAATCAGAGAGATGTACTAGAGATGGGCAACACCCTATGAAAACACAGAGGTCCACAGCTAAGGTATTTTGGGAATGTTGTATAAATACATCCCAGAAGATGATATTTTAAATGTATATTAAAAATGAGTGAATACACATGATTTTCCTAAAAAAAAAATAAAAGTAACGTACTGGGGGAAGAATTTTCAAACAATATAGCTAGAATGTATGTATATTATTAAGGAAAAACATGAAACTTGACCCCTACCTCATTCTAAACATAAAAATTAGCTCAAGATGGATCATAAACTTAAACATAAAAAAATAGGAAAATATGTTGTGACTTAGGAGAAGGCAGTATCTTCTTCAGACAAAGAAAACAACAATAAAAAAGCCAAATTTGTTTTCATTAAAACTAAAAATATCTGTACATCAGAAAACATTAAAATAATGTAAAGTAAAACACTGAAAGAAGGCATTTATAGAATATGCATCTGACAGAGAACTATATAAAGGCTGTATAATGTACTTCGGCAACTGAATTTAAAAGAAATAAAAAGGCAGAAGTTTTAAACAGATGTTTCACATAATGAAATATATGAACATCCAATAAACATATTAAAACAAACAACTATATTAATACTACAGAAATACATATTAAAACCACCATGAGATACCCTCCCCAACAGAATAACTTTAAAAAAATGGTAATACAAAATGTTTGCAAAAATAGAAGGATGTGAAGCAACTGTAACATTGATAATTTCATCTGGAGACTGTAAAATGGGGCAATCTTAAGAAAAGATGTAGCCTTTCTAATAAACTAAATATATACCTACTCTATGAGCTAGCACGATCATACCTGTGTATTTACCCAAGAAAAAATGAAATCTCCACAAAAATACTTTCACATGAGTTTTCATAGGAGATATATTCATAATGAGCAAAACCCAGTTCCAGACAAGTGTAACTGATAAATTGGATAATTGGTAAACTGTAGTATATACATAAACTGATATATCACTCAAGATGAAAAGAAATAAATTGCTTATGTACACAGTAACTTAGATGAATTTCAAAGTCATTATGCTAAGTAAAAGAAGTCTAACAGAAAAGAGTACAGGTTGTGTTATATTATATAAAGGTGTAGCACAAGCAAAACTAGTGTATGGTAGAAAAAATTACAAAGCAATGTTTGCTTCCAAGGTATGGGGAGGGAACTGACTGAAAAAAGATATAGAGAAACATTCTAGTGTGTTGGCAGTTATATATACATATATATATATGTATATATATATATATATATATATATATATATATACATATAGAGACAGTTTTGCTCTGTCGCCCAGGCTGGAGTGCAGAGGCGCGATCTCGGCTCACTGCAAGCTCCGCCTCCCGGGTTCAAGCCATTCTCCTGCCTCAGCATCCCGAGTAGCTGGGACTACAGGCGCCTGCCACCACGCCCAGCTAATTCTTTGTATTTTTAGTAGAGACAGGGTTTCACTGTTTTAGCCAGGATGGTCTCGATCTCCTGACCTCATGATCTGCCCACCTCAGCCTCCCAAAATGCTGGGATTACAGGCGTGAGCTACCGTGCCTGGCTGGCAGTATTTTATATTTTAATAGTATTTTAACATGCATTTAAGTGAATATTTTAATACACATTTTATTGTATATACGTTTTTCCTCGAAAGTACTGACTAAACATAGAGTGGTAACACAAATTAATTACATTCACACTGACATATTCAGCAGAAACTATCCCAATGCCTGTAATTTACTTGCAATGTGTCAAAAATAATATGGATTCGGGGGGTAAATGGCAGGTGTGGATACATGGATAGATTGGAAAAATTAACAGTAGGATCTAGGTGTTGGCTGTATGAGTATGCACTATAAAATACTTTCAACCTTTCCTTGTGTTTGATGTTTACAATAAGATATCAGAAAAAAAAATTAAAAATCAAAGCACAAAACTAATGAATTTCATTCAGAAAGGATAGCATTCCCGAAAAAGGAACTGACAAAGAGTGGCAAGTGCATTTGAGAAGAAATTGTTCTTTTTTGGAAGTATTTCTTTAAAATTAAATTATTGGAGTCTTACTACTAAACACTGTTGCTTGTCTCTATATCAGAAATTTATTTAATCTTTAATTTGTTGTTAGGACATTCACAGGGGATGAAATTGATTAAGATGTGGCTATTACCCTAAATATCTTACAGATGGATGTAAGAGAAAGATGTGTAAACTATATGTATATATACGGTAGAATTAGTGCTATAACAAAGAATTTGCCTGTGCTGTCAACACAGAACATGGATTTTTCAGTAGGTCTGGGTAGTCAGAGAAGTATTCTCAGAAATAGGGGGCTTGTGGTACATATTGGACAGTAAATAGAAGTTAACCATTTTGATAAAGGCATAGCGTTTTTCTAAAAGCTTTTCTAAAACAAAATATATGAAAGCACAGAGGCGTGAAATAACTGTGCTTTCTGATAATTGAAAATACTTCAAAATTAATATAGCAAATTTGGAAACAGAGGTGGAGGAAAATTCATTCCTGACTGCTAAGCCAAAAAATTTGAAAGGAACTTGAAAGTTATGGGAAAATAACAAATTATTTCCTTCGTTGAGTTATTCTGTCCCTACATTTATTCGTTATTAATTGCTATTTAAAGTATAACCACAAACTTAACAGCTTAAAATAAAGTACATTTACTATCGTATAGTTTCTGTGGTCAGGAATCCTGAGATTGTTTAGATGGGTAGGTGTCCTGCTTCAGGCTCTCTGATCAGTTATGATCATTGTTTTGGTCAAGGTTAGGGTTTCAGGCAGGCTCCGTTGGGAAACTGACTACTGTGGTATACTTGTATAAATCAAGGTAGTCTACTTATCTGAAAGCCCATAATTAAATCACATTTGTAAACTCCCTTTGCCATGCAAAGTAACATATTAACAGGCTCCTGAATTAGGACATGGGTATTTTTCCATGAGTCATCTTTCAGCCTACCATATCATCTAAGAGAGAGAAAACCTTGAGGAAAATTTGTCCCTGATAGTATTAAAGTTGCCTTATAAATAAATGCCATAAATACTGTTTTGGCAATGTATACGATATCTATATATAATAGTTTTATGAAACATTAATTTGTATTAACATTCATTATAGTTTTTTTAAGACGTGTTAAAGAGAGAAGAGTATTCAATGATGAGTATTCTGAGGAACTTAGTTTAGCAGCGTATAAAGTTTCAAGAATTGTAAAATCGAAGGGGATATACGAATGTCGCAGTTAACAGAAGATCTGTGGTAGATACATTACGAATTAAGCCTGCAGAGAACAAAAGGAAAAAAAAGGAGGCCTAGAGGAAGATACTAGAAACAGGAGTATGGAGCAAGTCTTCAGGATTGTGGGGAGATGAAAGTTTCAGGGACCAACAAATTGGTTACAAGAATAATAAAGTAGAGAAATGGGCTAGGAGTAAGTTGGGAACTGACCTTATTATTCCTAAGGGTCTTTAAATGGTATTTCAATATGTAGAGGGCTAGCACAAACAGCAAATAAAGAAGTCTGAGCTCAACTTCCCCATTATTTTGTAATATTGAGGACACATACTGTCATTGGATGTCATCCAACAAGCCAAATATGTTACTAGAAATAATTAATCTATTCATTCAAATCATCCTAGAGATTTGTATGCTAAGTACATTAACTTATCAAGTAGTACACATATGGATATGAGAAATTTGATTATTCACTGTGGTATTTAATATTTAAACTTTTGATGTTAGAATGAAGAGAAGTTCGGACACTGAGTTAACATTTGGATGTATACAGATTCCATAACTTCTCACTTTATGAAAAAAGATCTAATATGTTTTCCTAAATTCCTAAAATAGGACCGGCAGTGGTATGGAGAGATACTCACTTCTATATTTACAGCTATTTTAGCACCATCACATGGTAATATTCAGTGGCCCATGACAGAAGGAGTATTTCCCCTTCCCTTTTTCAAAACAGCAATAAAAATTGATGAGTTCTCACTATATTTGTTCCCTGACACTGGCTAATTATTAACTCTGCAGAAAAAATTAAATTTTAATTTTGATGTCATTGTAAAAGACCAGGAACTGTCTCAGAATGATAAGATGTCATAAAGGTTTAAGTTGTTCTTGTAAGTTGGCCACATGTTCAAATGTTAAAAATTTACACACTCCAGCTTTACATGTGCCCATTCCTTATGCTAATATATTGTATAATAGTCACTATGTTAATATGATTTGAAATAGTACCTCTTTAAGATGTCTGCCGAACACGTAGTTTAAACTGCAAATGTTATTGAAATCTTTCCAATTTTTTTTGTATTATTCTATGTGATACTTTATAAAAAGTACCAACAAGTGGTTACAATTTATTGAAAGGAAATAGCCTAGAATTGGAATAATTTAAATATAAAAATATGCTGTAAACTCTGGGTTGTAATTAACATCAACATATAAAGTGACAGCAGATAAAGCACATCGTCAATTAACCACATGCCTCATAATAAACTTTTGACCAAATACTTTGTGAATTTATTTAACCTAATGGTCTCCATTAAAAAAAAAAGATGGCTAGTTGGATAGTTAGGGAGTGTTTTAAGTAACTATTTTCATAAAAACAACCAGGTTACAAAACCACTCATATTCTATCTCAAGTCAAATGTGTGTGTTATTATTAAAGATTTCCAATGTTTAATTGAACCAGAAGTAAGACATTACAGCCACAGACATCATTTTTATAAATGTATTCATTTAGATATGAGAAGATACAATTACAAATGGGTTCTAGTTTAAAGATAGACACTTATGAGATGCTGTTTTAATATTTAATACTTTTAAAAATTTATTATATGTAAACTATTCATAGAGGATTCATGAGACAATACAAAGAAAACAAGACAAATCCTCTGCTGTCATGTAGCCTATAATTTCAATGAGGTTTTACTTCATGGATATAGAAAAAGTTATTTAGCTACATTTGTTTTGAAAACAGGAACTCTGCAAAAGAAATTGTCATTTTATGGAAAGTAAACCACATCAAGAAATACCGAGTCAAGTTTGATGATGAGGATGAGGAAAACCTCCTGGGATTAAGGGAATGTTAATAGAAGGATAAAGGTTTTATGTTAGGTTCAAACATTAATTATTTAATTCAGCAAATATTTATTAAGTCTCCCACGTATCAGGAAATTTTCTTCACACTGGAGATGTAACAATGAACAAGACAGACACAGACTATGCCCTTATTGAATTTAGAATACTAAACTGTTGTAAATGCAGTGATAGGAGAAGTAAAAGGCACTATTAAAATCACCTAAGCAGGGAAATTTCCCAAGCCGGACAGTAACAAAAACTTTTAAGAAATAGTTATAATAATATAAAACCATAATAATGGCAATAACATCACTTAAGCACATGCTCTGTATGAGATATTTTTGTATGTACTTTGGAGGTATCAAAGCATTTAAACCTCCTAACATTTTAAGGCAGCTAAAGTCATGTCCTTTGCAGGGTCATGGTTAGAGCTGGAAGCCATCATCCATGGCAAACTAACACAGGAACAGAAAACCAAATACTGCATGTTCTCACTTGTAAGTGGGAGCTAAATGATGAGAACACATGGGCACACAGAGGGGAACAAGACACTGGGGAGTTTGGGAGGGTGGAGGTTGGGAGGAGGGAGAGGATAAGGAAAAATAACTAATGGGTCCTAGGTTTAATACCTGGGTGATGAAATAATCTGTACAGCAAACCCCCATGACACAAGTTTACCTATGTAACAAACCTGCACATGTACCCCAGAAATTAAAATAAAAGTTGAAAAAAAGGCAGCTAAGTCAGGGATTGGTAGCATCATGATTTTACTGATAAGGAGACCAAGAAATACTTAGGTTAAGTCAGTCGCTGAAGATCCTGTGACAAGTAAGTGTCATAGCTAGGTCTCAAGCCCAAGCTCTCTTTCTTCGGAGCCAGTGTTCCTAGCCTTCTTATTCAGTGAGAATTTTCTCCAATCAGAGGGATGTCAGTTGTGAACTGATTGGAATGGGAGAGGAACATGTCAGTTGATGCAACATTTTACAAATTTTAGTATATATTTGAAATTCATTTCTGCAGATTTTTTGCTCCTTTCACTACTTGTACATGTCTGATCATATAATATAAATATATCATAATTTTTCTATTATTATAGCATTAAAAATTATTATCTCTACAAAACTTAATTTTAAAAAATTAAAGATATTTATTCGGTAGATATACCTTAGTTTTAATAACCATTTTAATGTAAGGTGACAATAAAAATGATTCTAAATTTCTACTTCATATTATTTTAGATTTAATATCTTTCTTTTTTAAATGCTATTCCTGAATTCCAGGTTATTTTCTAGTAACAAAAAGTATTGTGTCACATTTGCTCCATTTTTTTTTGGAAAGGGGCTGTAATAATTTGTACTCTCTTTCACACGGTATTGAAGGCCCATTTCTTTGAATATTTTATTTTTAATATTATAATTTTTAAAATGTTTGTTATTTGGCAAATGTTTACTATTATAATTTTAAATGTTATTTTAATTGGCAAAATATTATATGTTTATAATATTAATATATTTATATGTTGTTTTATTTATGTTACTTTGGTGAGCTGGAACGGGTTTCTAGGTTTCTGTTTGCTATTTTTCCAATCTGTATTCTTTTTCTGGAAACGGTCAACATTCTTGGCCCATTTTTTAAATTGAGATTTTGATTTTTTTTTTTTTCACAATTACTGAGTACTCTGCATTGGTCACTGTTAATACATAAGCATTGTCTCTAACTGTGGAGGGGAAGTCAACAGGTAATTAAAAGCAATCACAGAGTACTGTGATTGAGTGCTGAGTATGATAAGAGCAAAGACAGAGTCAAATATCTCATTTCTCAGAGGCCTGGATGAAGTTATTTCAAAACTGCTTGGTGAAGGGATGGAACTTAGTGGTGAGGTAGGATTGTTTTTGCACTCAATTTCGAAGGTAATGTGTTCAGCTCCAGAGGATCAGGAACATGGTGCTTCCAAGGAATCATGCATGGCTAACACAGAGCATAAGAAGAAGGATGTGAGGAAGGATGAGGATTGAGAGGTGAGCAGGGACCATAAGGTGAAGGCTGTGCATTTTAGGCTAAAGCATACCTCAGGGATGTCTTGGCTGCTTTTATCATGTTTATATTTTAAATGTTATAATGACTTCATATACTTTCCCAATATGTTTGCTTCTGTTTTCAATATGTTAAGCATGTATTTTGTCAGAAAATCTGTCTACTTTTTCTCTGTCATTTCTTTCATTTTTCTACATTATTTTAACATAGTTTTAAAAGGTAAATGGATAAGACCATCCTGCACTGATTACACTTATTTATTTGTCCTTGAATTAACTCATCATATTTCAAAAGAAATGCACTTACAAGGAAAACTACGTATTTGTTGAAATAGAATAGCAATGATTGTATTTATTTTAGTAATTATGTGTGGCCATATCTAGAATGGTAATTTCAAGAAATAGCCATTGTTCCCAGCAGTATCTTATGAATATTTCATCAGCTATTGGAAATGTAATTCTATAAGACTTCACAGGTGGTTTGGAAGCCTCTCTAAATGGATAGGTCTTCACAGTAGAATTACAGCCAGTTGCTGATGCAGCCAGCCTCTTCGCAAGTTGAACCAGCTGCTTTATGGGGGAGTTTCGAGGGTTTCCACAGCATAGGGCCATTTAAAGCTGTTTATGCTGCCGCCAATTCTCTTTATAATAAATGCACTTCTTGGTACAATACTTTCATCTAAATCCAAGTTGTCTTTGACACAAAGCACAGAATGTAATTGATAGGTTCACTTGAGACAATCATTTGCTTATATTACAGTTAGAGATTATTATAATGCTTACCAAAAATTTTCAAAAAATATATTGATATGCCTAACCCCCAATATTGAAAAATGCAAAAATAACGGAGTACTTATATTTAAAGTGAAAATAATTTATTCTAGGAAAACCCTATACATTCAGTCTTGTTGCTCAGGAATATAGCTTTATTTTTCTTTTCTCTCTCTCTCTCTTTTTTTTTTTTTTTTTGACTTATTAGTGGCATTTGATGGCACTAAACTAGAAAAGTAGAGGATGCACTACTGGTGATCACCATTATTTTAAAAACTTTTATTTTTTAAGACAAGGGGAATTAGATGAAAAGAAACATTTATTGATTGCCAATACCTATAATGATAATAATTTGTGTTTCCTGATTATGACTATGTTTTGGACACTATTTTAACCATTTTACTTGTATTAACTCAGTTAATGTTATCACAACTCCAGAAAGTATGTACAATTATTATCCTCATTTTATATGTAAGGGAACTGAGGCAGAGGCATATTTTTCAACTGTTGCAAAGCTGTGAAAAATCTATGTCAGAATGAGGACTCGAATGCAGGTACTGTCTCTTACCCGTTATAATACAGGACAGAAACCACTTGCTAGGTATGTTACACACATGAAGTTATTTACTTCTTACAAAAGTATTGTGAAATCATTTTTACACTTATGTGACAAATAAGGCAACTGAGACTTCAGAAAATTTAATAACACTAAATTGAACACAGTGGATTGCAGAGCAAGCACCTGTCTATCATGACCGTAATGGCCCCTTTTACCCTGTGCTACACTCCCATAAAGAGAATTGCTCACTCCAAAAACTATAGTAATTGTGATACCTAAAAAAAATGAAAAAATTGAAAGGATTGTTGAAGTCATTAAATCCTAATTTTATCTAATTCTTTTATTATTGACCTCATAAAACTTTTACTAGAACAATAATAAAGTTTACCTTTGTGCCTTAGCTCTTTTTCATTTTTAAGAAAATCATCAGATAGACATGATAATTATTAGGGACATATTGCCACAAAAAAAGAAACAGGAGAACAAAGGGCTTGAATAATTCAGAAATGATAATTAAATACAAAGTGATAAGGATTTGCCCTTCGGTGAACTATGACTGGCTTGAAATCGATATTAATTTTATCCTGTTAAATATATACTGTTAGAAAAGCACCCACAATTACATAAGTACCTGGGTTTGAAGGGCATTTTTACCTCTAGATAGTATATTTAGCATGTGATCTCTGATTTGAGAGACATAATCTAAATCATGAGCACTTGCTATTATTCCTCAAGTTTTTGCTTACCACCCACACAGGATATAAAATTAACAACTTAGTTAATTTATCCTTGAGTAATGTAGCTGCATTATTTCACTGCTTGAATTTTATTGTCTGATAATTAATGGAGGTCACATTTCAACGTATACAAAGAAAGTGCTAAACACTGCTAAAGATTTTGATGAGAGTTCAGAGCTAAAAGCTCTCACAGAGATTCCTTCCCCAACCCCTGTTTAAAAAAAAAAAAAAAAAAAGACTATCAAATTATTTCTTCAATTTAAAAATAAATAGAATATTTACCACTAATCTGGCAATAACTTAAAAAACATATTTAAAATCTTTGAATCATTGGCTCTAGTCAAATTCATCTTATGATGCCCATTAGCAACACCATAGCCAACTTCTGACTGTAGTTAAGATTACCTGCCAGCCTTAGTGAACATTTGGATATGAAAAGATTTGCAACAATGACAAATAAAAATAGTCTCTGAAGCAAATAAAATATTGAATAATTTTTTAAGATTATAAGAGTAGAAAATCATGCCTGTAAATATTTGACTATGTACTCTCAAGAAAATCTTCTAATTTTAAAATATAAGAATAATTTATCACTTAAGAAATATAACAATAGTTTATTGATATCATTAAACATCCAGCCAGAATTCAAATTTCTCCACTTGTCTCCTGAGTGTGTTTTTACTCTTGGTTTGCTGGAATCCCCATCAAACAATGCTCATATATGTTTGTCTCTCATTCCCTTTTTTAAATATATAGGTTCCACCTACTGTTTCTTTTTCCTGGAAATATATTTAATAAAGAATTCAGGATATCTGTTCTAATGAATTCTCCACATGCTGGATTTGGTTAACTGCTTCTCTATGATGTGAGTTAATGTGGTCCTCTTTTCCTTGTATTCCTTTTAAACTTTTGGAGCAGGAGGCTTGGTGAGATCAGTTTTGATTTATTGGCACGGCTAATTTAATGGGCAGTGATGTGTACTTGCTGTTGCACTACATCAGGAGTCACAGAATGTCTCTGTCTCTCTGAGTACTGTTAAGATTGACTAAGGGTTTCAGGTGTTGCCATCCTAATTTATACAATGGTTATAGCATGCCACTTCACTTGGTAAAGTTGACCGTAGACAGACACTGACAGGCTCCAGACGCCACTTAAATTGGTTGGCAATGCACCCAGAGGCTTCAGTCCTCACACATTATGCAATGAATGATGACAAATAAAAAGACTGCATTCTCAGTTGCCTTACAAGTCCAAGATTCTGTGATTTTCTAATTTTCTACATCCAGCTGTCTTAAAAGTGATACTTTCCATGGTTGATTGGTTTTAGTCAGAGATAATTTTGTTTCTGCTCTTCACCCTTCATATCGAAAGATTCTTAGACCCAGTAAGTAAAGAGTGCCTATATACCCATACACATATGTGATTTTTACTCTGTATTTTTTGTACGTGGTATGCTCTTTGAAGCAAGCCTAGTGTTCTTGCATATGATTTTACTGTATTTTGGGGTAATTGTTTTTCCATTGGAGTACTTCACTGAAAATTACATAGAAAATACTAATCAGCATACAACTTGTACATTGTACACAAATTTTCAGTATTATATGCTTAAAATTAGTGAGATTATCCAAACAGATATTTGTTGAGCACCTTTTAACTGCCAAGACTTCTGTTCAGCATAAGGATATACCATAAATTAATGAAAGACTCCTGCTCTGAAAAAGTTTATATCTCTGTTCAATTGTGGGTTACTTTATTTTGTAAAACACCCAATAATTTTATGGCATTTATATCCTATATTTTACGTACTTAATATACAAGCATACTGATCTTGGACAACCCAATTTACCTCTATAATCTCATTCTCAAGAGGCTCTAAAGAAATTGAAAGCTGAGGAAAGTAGTATATTAGCATGTTTTCAATGTGGAAAAATGGCAAATCTTAGTCTGAATACATCTCAAAATCACAATATTATTTTTCCTTATGTGATATATATTTATCAAACTTTAACATATAAGTGTTTGGTTATAAATATTAAAATTCACCCTGAAAATATAATAACTTATTTATGCTTATGCTTTATTATCCTAATAGGTAGTGACATTTTTTTTTTTCTTGGAGAAAATGACTGGAAAAATGTGGAAATAGGAATTAGGTAAATTGTGTTATCCTTACTATTTTCTCCGAAAAGAGATTAAATTTTAGAACAACATTCATATGTTTTCTTCAGGAACTAATAGAATAAACTAAACTGAGAAAAGGAAATGTAATTGTTGACCCTGCTCAAAATCTGAATTTGTATAGAGGCTGGCCCCACTCTGAGTAAAATTATCATAGTTATACATTAAGATGAGAGGCCGGGCGCGGTGGCTCACGCTTGTAATCCCAGCACTTTGGGAGGCCGAGGTGGGCGGATCACGAGGTCAGGAGATCGAGACCAGGGTGAAACCCCGTCTCTACTAAAAATACAAAAAATTAGCCAGGTGTGGTGGCGGGCGCCTGTAGTCCCAGCTACTCGGAGAGGCTGAGGCAGGAGAATGGCGTGAACCCGGGAGGCGGAGCTTGCAGTGAGACGATGGCCCGCCACTCCACCCCAGGCGGGGAGAGAGAGAGACACTCCCTCTCAAAAAAAAAAAAAAAAAAAAAAAAAAAGATGAGAAGCAAGATTAAAAAAAACAGTGACTAATTAGCCTGAAAAGAGTACCCTTAATGTTAGCTATGCCTCTTTATAGTTGTAGGGGCTAGTAAATTATATTAAACCACTTCAGATGAGACTATTAAAGTGTAAGATCCAGTGTCCTACTCTCAAGATAATGTAAAAGAAAGGCATTATTCTAAAGAATTTTGTAATTTCACCTGCTGCTCTTTCTGACCTTGACAGCATTAACATTTCTTCCCAAATTGTGTATTGAATTCAGATTTATTTAAAAGGTTACATACAAAATTTTACGTAACAAATTTCAAATATCACTAACAATTCTTGAGAGGGTTAAAAATTCTGTTCGCCTCTTGGACTAAAGACGCTGATGGGCTAGTTTATTACTGAAGCATTAACTCAGTCATACTTCATTCTTCACCTGCCATATTTGCTTTCATAGATTTGTCAGAAAGAAAAAAAAAAGTACTTGAAATGTCTAAGACTGTGTGACTCATGCAGCACACAGGACAATGTTTATGATAGAATTAAACAGTCAAACCTTGAGCTGAGGCAGAGTCAGTGGCAGTCATGAAATCCACGTTGCACTACAAAAAAAATTTAGGTAATGAACATTTTATTGAATGTGGTCCAAACTCCACATGTTCTTAATCTCTGCTTAGTATTTTTTAAAGAAAAGGTTGTTTTAATAAAACACCAGATTAAATTCAACATTTATTTAGTGCCTATATACTAGGCACTGCACTAGTCAATAGAAGAGACTACCACAGTCTCTGTCCACAAAGAGTTTCAATACAAGAATGGAATAGTCACGTAAAACACTGTCAGCCTGGATGATGAAGATAAATACTTGTTTTAAGGAGTCGCTTAACCACAATTAGGAAGAGGGAAATAGAAGCAGAATTAAGGAACTTCTAAGAGCAGGTGAAGCTTCAGATGAGTAGAGCACTTGTAGTGTGAGCCAGACAGACACAATCTCTCCAAGTTTTAGTGCATCCTCCCCACCACACGATATTGTCCTTAAGAAAAACAATCATCCCCACTCAGGTTTCTCTAAGGGGGGATTTTTTAGCTGGAGGAATACTCCTTGCACTCTCCCTTTCTAGGCTCTTCACTTGTATTTTCCCATGGTAGAAGTAGTGAGTTATCTGACTCATGAGTTTGGAAGAACACTCCCCTTTGGAGCAAGTCTGCCTTACAAACAGATGGGTGCTGGCCTGCTTTCTCAGCCTGTGGTGAGCTTATTGGTCATGCTCTGGTGGAGTAGCCTGCAGTTTTCCTGTTTTCCTAATGACTGGGTAAACAAGTTGGCCCAATTCTAGGAGGGGTTCTCAAGTCCATTTGGCTGTGAATCTAAGCCATGTCCTTTACCCCTTTGATCTATTTTTTATCAGCACCAAAGCTGACAATTTGGTCTCCATCTGTCTGACTTCTGTGTTTAATTCTCAATTAATTCCAAGCAAGGACAGTAAAGAGGCCTGTTATTTAGAGATTCATTAAAACTTCAACTATCAGTTCCAGTATATTCTCTTAGGTGGTTGTTTAAATACATGGTTTAATTTTGCTGATTAGTTTAGAATCCTAAAACCTAGTTTAAATTCACCCCAGGACATGGTAGCATCACTTGTCCAGAGTCAGGGCCAAGAACTACACATGTAATAGTAGTTGTAAAGTCTTAATGAATACATCCTTATAGCTTGTTTTCTTTGATAGGTCAAAAAAGTAACAATACAAATTTCTCTTCGTTGAAAGATAACTGTGAGCACACAATATTGTTTATGTGTTCTTTGCATTACTGTCTTAGGCTGCTCAGGTTGCCCTAACAAACACCATAGATGGATGATATCAACAACAAACATTTATTTTCTCATACTTTTCAATGCTGGAAGTCTGAGATCAGGATCCCAGCACAGCCAGTTTTCAGTGAGCTGCTTGTAGGCAGCTGCCATTTTGCTGTGTGCACACATGACCTACATTGTGGACACATGAAGAGAGAAGGAGCAAGCTCTCTGGTATCTATTGTTATAAGGACACCAGTTCTATTATCGATAAATTAGGACCCCACCATTCTGACCTCACGTAACCTTATTACCTCCTTATAGGATATATAGACAAATACCATCCCCTTGGAGGTTAGGGCTTCAGTATACACGTTTTGGAAGGGGCACATCAGTATATAGCTGTTACTTTGTAATGAAGGAGTAATGATGACTAATTCACCTTTTCTGAGTGCTTTTTCTGTGCCAGTCTGTGTGCTGAGTTTAAATTTAATCCTTGATTATACTGTATTACTGTTTTAAGAAATTTAAGCAAATATTTAAAGAAAATATCTAAGAAAATAAAACTAAAACTAATGCTATTACTTTTCCAAGGTCACTCAGTGAAGGAATTAGAATGCAATTCTTCAATTAAATGCTGATCTGTTTATTGTTGACTTTCAGGCAGTGATGGTTCATATTACTTTTATACTTTTGTATGCTTGTTGCTAGAGATTTAAAGATGGGGTATGCCTATAGAAGTAGGAAGTAATGCAAACAAGCAATTGAAAATAGCATGTTGGTTAATTGTTTCAGTGGTATTAAATCCAAATTCTTCACATATTTACTATTTTACTTAATTGTAATTGTCCCTTTTTATAAACATAAATATTTTCTGTGATAAAGGCTAAAAAGAACCCAGGACTAGAATATTCTGACAAGAAGAAGAAGAAGCAAATGTTTAGTGTAAACTATATAGATTCTTAGTAAGCATATATGTAATATTTCCAGAGTGATATAGTTTTGGGCATTTGAGTAGAATATAATCTAAAAAAAATACACACGTAAGTTATAGAATTGAATTAAAATTATACAGGCAGTATAAAAATTAGAATCTTGAAGAGATTTATTCACTTTTTCAAATTCTAGGTCACCGTAACGTATTAAAGCCATGTGCATGTCTGAAGAAATTAATAAATTAATTTGTTTGCACATTTACTTATATATTTAATTTCCTGTGACTGATACTCCAGGCATTGTAAGAGTAAATAAATCCTACAAATTTCTGATTATGCCAAGGGATTAGTTTATTTACTAAATATGTCTAATATGTTCTTGCTTTGACGCTGTAACACCGATTCACATAAAGACAACACTGAAATACTCCTTTTGTTTCCTATTAGCTTATTTTTATTTCCTCCTAATAGTGTTATATTTCACTAATTATTTTTGGATTCATTTATAATTCAATTTATCTTATTAGGTAAAATGAAATAATCTCTAGGGTTATTTTCATTAATATTTCAACAAACATCTGTCTTACTAATGGAGACCTTTGCATGACCCAGGAAAAACAATATGCTATCAACTAGAATTAATATCATTCCAATAGGTTGTATAGAGGCAACAGCAAGAAACTAAAGAATAGATAAAATTATTTCCAAGCTGGTACTGATAAGAGGTAAGAAAAAAATAAAACAGATGTGTTGCATTCTTTTTGGTGTTCTTCTCAACGTGAAGTAAATAGCCCCATAGAATATGCTATGCTGTTTTGACAATACTGATAGAAATTTTCTTTAAAAGTTGGCATCTGAGGAAGTAAGCTAGGAGATTTTATAATAAATTATTTTATTGTTCCTTCTTGGAAAAACAGTATTACAGTGAAAATTGGTATACTCTTTCATTGCATCTCTTACCAGAATGCTTTCAAGAGTTGCTTTTGGTTTATCAGCAGCAGTGTGCTCTTGGCCCTACTCCCCTCTGTTTCCCCTTTAGCAGAGCACCAGATTGGTTCATAGATCTTCAACCAGAACAAAAGCCTACATTAAAATGGCTTGGGTATAACTCAGACAGTAGAGCCAGAAAGTACTGTGAACTTTTAAAGCATTTTCACAACAAAATGCACATTTCAAATTGGAAATTTCTGTAAGATAAGATAAAGCTCACAGTGTTCTTTTATTGATGCACTATGCAATGCAATTTTTATACTCTCATATCTCCTGTAATAGAAAATATGACCTGAAGCTACACATAACACCAGTATTTGGAAGCATTACAGGCCTTAGTAAAGTGTATTATGCCTTGGTGATACATTCAGAAGAAATCCAAAAGCATATAAATCTAACTATTGCCCTTAAACTACACCTTTGGGTGAGATTTCAAGTTTTTAGAATCTGAATGCTTCTTAGCAGGTTAGAAATTTAGAACCATTGGCTATTTCTCAAACGAATGCTTGACCTCTTCCCAGATGGGAATTAGAAGGGTTAAGAGGATAGCATAAAGATGCAAAAGCTATTTTTATAATAGAGGCATCATAGTAATATTAAATAATATATCATCTATACATATATAAACACACACATTCATAAGGCACATATATAAAAGCCTTTTATCAAGCTTTCTCCCTTTGTCCTGATTCACTTTTCTAAACATCACCCTTTACCACTTGATATATTGAATGTGTATACATTTGTTTTCTATCTTATTTATCTATCAATAATGAAAAAGTGAATACAGAAGGAAACTACATGCTACTTTCCCTTATTCCATGACTATGGCTCTCAAAATACAGGCTCAATATCAATTTATTTTATTTTAAAGCGTTTGTGCACCTACTGTATATGTAACACCTACTTCGTACTTGTGAGGCTATAATAAGATGAGGAACTGTCAAACGTATGGTTTTCTGAAATCGCTCTTCTGTGGCAGAGAATGAAATGTCTCTTGTCATTTCATCTGTTGTTAGTGGAGAAATAATTACCATTACCACAGTGTTACATAATAAACAGAATTTTCTTGCTTTTTAAGGAAGATAAAAAATATCTTTAAACAACCAATTGGTTAGTTTTTTCAAGAACATAAATACATGTAAGTACATTTATATAACTTATAAGTAATGAAACATTTATATAAATTTTTAATTGGTATATATTGTAGGTAATGAAAAATTTATTATATATTAGAAAAATATATGCAAAGAATCAGAATTAGTGTGAAGATGTGATAACTATAGTATAATATGATATGATATAATATAATATAATAAACACCTTAAGGTTTCAGTCAATTCAGTTTCTAGATTAGGAACACAAATCTAAAACCTTTATAGATCAGTGTTTAAGATATGGAAATTAAAAGTCTAACTTAAAATGAGAAATATGTAAAATTAGAAAGGTGATTTTCTGTCTTGGATGAAACAGTACACTTAGGACTGGAGTTAGAAACTAATTTTTTGAAGAAGAAGATTAAGAAAATATGTTTTAAAAATTCTTCCATACAATGATTTATTTGTATATTCAAATATTTTGAAAATATTTATATATAATGCTATTTATTATGTAGATATATTTGTGTATTTCTAAAAATGTACTGCCAGCGCATAGATGTATAGTGTTAAGTTTGATTTACTTCTATGATTTATGCTATATTGAAATTTATGCTGATATATGAGCTATAAATATTTAATTTCTAGAGATTTTTAAAACAAGAAAAACATACTTAGTAATAATGCGTTAATATAATGATACAGAAGATTATATGATTACAACAATTATTTAGTTAAAATAGATGGTGGATTTTTGCACAATTCAGGACTGAAACTCATCATTACAATATACTTCCCAGCTTTTTCCTTCACTTTTTGCTAACATATGATGCTTGTGTTTTGAAGTAAATATTTGAGTAGTGAAATATTTTAATAGTATTTTTATATTTATTTTTAAAATAAGAAAAAATTACTTCAAAAACATTCTAAAAATCTTAATGTTATTAATAAAAATAGTCAATTTTCAAAAATATGACTGAAGTTGTCTGGGTGCAGTGTCTCATGCCTGTAATCCCAGTACTTTGGGAGGCCGAGGCAGGCCGATCACGAGATCAAGAGATGTAGACCATCATAGCCAACATGGTGAAACCCCGTCTCTACTAAAAATACAAAAATTAGCCGGGCATGGTGGCAGACGCCTGTAGTCACAGCTACTCGAGAGACAGGCAGGAGAATGGCTTGAACCTGGGAGGCAGGGGTTGCAGTGAGCCGAGATCGCGCCACTGCACTCCAGCCTGGCAACAGTGCGAGACTCTGTCTCAAAAAAAAAAAATAAAAATGACTGAAGTTATTTTAATAGTGATAAAAATACAAAGTAACCCCCAAAATAGAAAAGTTGCGAGGATTGACTTTTAAACAAATAAATCATAAAACTGCATATCTTCTAAGACACTCTCGTAATTGCCCTGTCAGCATCAATTGTATTTTAAGCATGTCACTAAAAATGCGGGTGTAGTAATTAATTATTTATTAATAACCCAATATAAGAACCAGGAGATCACTATGTGCATGGTTAAGAATTGCAAAGCATGGTGCTGTGGATGACGAAGTTTTACACTGACCAGGTGAAGACCTGTAAAAGGTTCCAAGTATAGAAGTCATTTGTGTGTGCTTGCTTAACTCTAAAATATAGGTTAAAAAAAAAAAAAGAGAATGTGGAGGTTGAAAGAAAAGTCACACAAAGTTTGCCATGCATCGCATTAAAATAGTCAAGAAAATTTATTTACAGCAAACAGTGGAAGCTACAATTCAATTTCTATATTTTCACAAGCAAATGGATCATTGAAGATTTTCAGTGTTTCTAACATTTCATCTTTAAAGTCATGTTGATTAATTGAGTTATTTTCTGCAGACATTTCAAATATATTAACCTATTGTTTCTCTGAGCCGAAGTACAGTCCTTAACAAGCCAATTTTCAACCTAATTTCTCTTCCTCTTCCTCCTCTTTCCCCACTTCTTTCTCCTTTTTCTTCTTCTCTCTCCTTTTCTCTTTTTCTGTTCTCCTCACTCTCTGTCTCTCCCTCTCATTTAATCTCTCTAACCCCTAATCCCCAATCAGAGTTGTTTCCAAATCCCTTAGCTGTTTTTGTTGTTTAGCAATATCAAAAGTATGGAGCATGGGACAAATCTAGATTCGCTTTGTGGACAGTGGAGGAAAGAAAAAAGAATAAGATAATTATTCAAAATATGATATCTACCAAAGGAAAATGAGAGTTTGCAAAACCTTATAAATATAATTAGCTCAATGTTCTAAAAGTAAAAATGTACAGAAAAAGAGTGGAAAAAAAGTAACAAGTATAAAAAAAATTTAAATTATTTTAAAAATACAGGAAAAATGTACACAAAAATATAGAAAAGAATTGACTGGGAAAGTGTGTAACTATGCTTACAAACTTTTTCAAGTAGAGAGATCATCACGAGTAATTATTTTCCTTTGTATTGTTTTCTACGTTTCAAAAGACTCAATGCACATAGATTTATTTTTTTAACTTAGAAAAATATTGGGTTATTGTGTAAATAAGTATTAACAAATATCTCCATTGTATTACTTTTTAAATGTCTTTCAGGGTTAAAAATGGTCCTTACACTTTTCTTTAAAAATCATTTTTATTGTAAGGATATAGTTATTCTCAATTGTGAGAAGTCAAAAATTAAACTACAAACTTAAATATAAGAATTTTTGTATTTGTATTACCAAACAATTCAGTGTTTTTTTAAGAAATCAATGAAAGACAAATTAAAGTAGAAATGCAACTTAGAAATTTAGAATACCATTACACATTTTTTAAGGTAATTTACACACCCCTTCAAAATTAGTCTGTTTTCAAGAGGAAGGCATGTGTGTGGGCTGGCACCCATGTTTTAGAAACTCTATGGAGGGAAAATAGTGGTATTCAACAATAGCTCAAATAAAGTGACCTATGGAGTAGAAAAAAAGAAAGACTCAAGCAAATGTAAATAATTGTTCATTACATTTGCAAGGAAAGAAGAAAGTATATTAATAAATTAAGAGACAATGTACTCATTGTTATGATAACGTATGATTCAAAATAAAAAAAGCAAACTAAAAACTATATTAATAGGGAAAAAATTATGCTTCCGCCCTTAGATATTAAGAAAAAATATTTTAAAAAATTTTCTAAATTATTTAGTTATTAGCTCTGTTGGTAAGTGACAGTTGCTTGATTGTTTAGTTGGAAATATTTTTAATGTGAAAGGAATACCCAAGATAAACATTCAGAATATAGAAAAAAAAAGAAAGAACCATGATAAACCACAGCACCCACAAATTATTACTCACACTTTGGTGAGTGACATGCAAATATACACCAGAGGTGGTGAACTAGAGAAATAACTGCTCTTTGGGCAAACACATCTCTCCATTTTCTTTTAAAAAGCTCTTCAATCACAGATATAAATTTTATTTACATAGGCAGAGAAGTTTTCTTCCTAATATTCTCATATTGATATATTTATTTCTATGAATCAATTTTTTATATTACCTAATCGGTTATTGTGATAGTGACAGGGGGCAGAGAAATTCTAGGCAGACAGGGTCGGGTCTCTGGCAAAACCCCACCTTCAAGCCAAAAAGCCTGAAACCCATGGTCCAAAGTGAGAACTTCTATCCCTGTTTTCCTGCTCAAATAGTGTCTTTTCCTAAACTACACATGGCCTGCCCCATCCCTCATCCTGTGCCTATAAAGACCCCAGACTCAGTTGGAGAGAAGCAGAGAAGCAGCTGGACATTAGAAAGAAGCAACTTGACTACAGAGGGATGGCTTGATGGAGAAGTGTCTAGCCAGAGACTGTTAGACTTGGGAAGATTACCTGCCTGTCCCATCCCCTTTTCTGCTCCCCTTCCCACCGAGAGCCACTTTCATAGTTCAGTAAAATCCTCCACATTCACCATCCTTCAATTTGTTCATGCAAACTCATTTTTCCTAGATGCAGGACAAGAGCTAGAGAGCTATGAGTGCTGATACCCAAAAGAAGGCTTTCACTTTACCTCTTTGCCCTCTCACTGAGCTATTAACACTTAAGCCATCTGTGGAGGGCAGAGCAGAAAGATCATTGTAACGTGACTTCTGTGGCTTCAGTGGTCACAGGGACCTCCACAAGGTCATTGCCGCGTGGCCCACACCGAGTTTGCACCTGCCGGCACCCAAAAATGGTCAGTCAGATCGCACACTCCCTCACCTATGTGCTCCTTCCAACAAGGGGTTGAGCTTGGCGAGCTGAGTAAATGGGGTTTGTTCCTGCCAATTCCCAAAGCACTCGCTCAGGTTACTGCACTCATTAGCTCGCAGGCTCCCTCTTGCAAAGGGGGCAGGCTGACTAAACGAGGTACCTCTGTCACGAGTCCCAAGAAAAGGTAAAGAAAATATCCTGCATCAGTTGTATGTTGAAGAAAATTATTTATTAACCTATTATTTATTAAGTTTATTAAGATTATTAAGATACTGTTTCATAATTGAATTAGTCTTACAAAATGTTTTATTTCATCAAATATTCAAATGTATTAAACTACATTGTAATGTGCAATATACTTCCTTAAGTTATTTTTACTTTCTGCTATGTGTGGTTTACATTTTTATTTAAGCTTTAACATGTTTATGTTTCATTTTGTTTTGTTTTGCTTTATTAAGCTAGTGATTTCTAAATTTGTATTTTTAAAGAGCATATATTGATGATCTAGAATTATTTTACATGGTGTATTTATTTATTTACTTGTGTTTTTTGTGGGAATGTCAACAAAGTGAAACCCAGTCTCTACTAAAAATACAAAAAATTAGCTGGGCGTGGTGGCGGGTGCCTGTAATCCAAGCTATTTGGTAGGTTGAGGCAGGAGAATTGCTTGAACCTGGGAGGCGGAGGTGGCAGTAAGCCGAGATCTTGCCACTGCACTCCAGCCTGGGCAACAGTGTGTGACTCCATCTCAAAAAAAAAAAAACTTCTTAGCATAGAATCTCAAAAGTGGTGCTATACACACACACACACACACACACACACACACACATATACACACATACATACATATACACATATATGCATGTATATTTAAATGTTTTAAATGTAGGACTGAGATGATAAGAAATTGAGAGAAATTACAAAGTAATTACAATTTGTGCTGTTGGGTACCACAAATTCAGAGAAACAAATAAGCATTTGCCTTAGAGACATCTGCTAATTCCTGTGTTTTAGGGCATGCATTTTTAAGGGCTACATGGCAAATTACAGGAGACAAAGCTTGAACCTCAAAAAATGTAAAGCCCTATGGATTTTCATATTAAAAACCAAAACCCTAACTTAATATCCCAAGTGATTAAAATACAGGCAAATGAGACTCTTCAGTCTGGTTACCTGCAAATAGAGCAGAAAATGGAAATTAAATGTTTCTTCTGAGAATTACTAAAAACAGGACTATGATTTTGTGTCTAACAGGCTCAGTATTCATTCTGCATCTCTAGCACTGAAATCTGTATGCCATTAATTTAGTTTGTCTTCAGGAACGTAGCAGAAGCAAGCAAATCGAATCTAGAAGAATACCCTTTAGGCCGGGCCACAAAAATAAAATTGCAAGACGTAGCACATAATAAAAAATTCCAAAGTCATGAAGACGTAAATCAGCATGAACAAGAATTGACAAAAAAAGAAAACTACAGAATCAAATCCATAAACACAGTCTATATTAGAATACTGGGCAAATTCTAAAATGAACAAAAGGCCCTCCTAGAACTGAAACGTATAATAATTAATATTAGTTGCTCAATAGGAGGGTTAATGACAGTTATAGACAATGGAGAAAATGAATAATTGGAAAATAGAATTCAGGAAAGCTTCCATACTACAGCATAGAGATACAATAATATAAAAATATAAAAGAGGGTATAAGAAGCATCAAGGATAGGGTGGTTACTTTTAAAACTGGAAATTAGAAAATAAAAAGAATGGTAAGCAATATTAGGTGAGATTTTTCTCAAACTGAAATTTCTAGAACCAATTCTCAGATTCAAAGCCCAAAATATCTAAAGTAGAAGTAAATAAAAATAAATATATCTCTAGATACTATATTGAAACTGAGGCTCAACAAATGAAAAAACTAAAAGATGATATATGAAGAAGACAGATTACCAACTGAGGAGAACAATAGAAGTCAGTATAAGTTTGTTGAATTGTCAACAAAACAATGGAAACAGTTAGGATACATCCAAAGTTCAGATAAGTTGTATACTCATTAAAATTACCTTTCAAGAATAAGAAAAACAACTCATTTTGCAACAAACAGAAAGTGAGGTCATACATTACATGCAAAACCTAGTTATAGCATTTCTGAAAGAAAAAGAATAATGCCAGAGAAAAGCTACAGAAAAGAAATGTATGAATAAATCTAAAACATTGTCCTTAAAAATAATGACAAAAACAATATTTAGTGAGTAGGACAAAAAAGAGAAATATAGCTAAAATGCTGCACAATAATAGCAAATATATGAAGAGAAAGCTTTTGAAGCAGTCCCGTAAACTCTAGTAGTAATTTAAGAATGGGTGATTATTGATTAATTTTAGACTTTGATAAATTTAATCCTCCAAAGGGTAAGACAACAGAAATTCAGGATATAATCTCCAAAAGAATAGAGAGAAAAAAATAAAATGAAGAAAACAATATATCTCAATCAGTATGAAATAAGGCAAGAAAGGCAAGAAAAAGAAGCAAAATATCAAGACTTATAGAAAGCACAAAATAATATTGTAGAAATAACCCAATTTTATGACTAGTGACAATAAATAAAAAGCAAATAAAACCAACAAAATAAAATCTGCAAGATTAGCTATAAGAAATATAGTTATTTACATGAGATTCATATAAAGCTCACACATACAAGGAAGGATTAGAAATAAAATTTTAGGTAAATACAAACAAAAAAACTGAAGTGGTCATATTAGGAAAATACATATTTAACATGAAAAATTATTACCAGGTATAAGTATGTCACTTCAAGTGAAAAAAAGAGAAATACCATGATTTTAAACTTGTGTACATGTAAAAACATAGTTTCGATGTGTTTTTTTTTTTTTTTTTTTTTTGCTAAAAGGAAAAGAAGCTGGTAGAACCATAAGAAAATATTTCCAAATAAACAAAACAGAAAATTTTAACTGAATTCTTTCAAAATTTTTAATATCAGAGAAAAGTAGAAAACATTCAAAAGTCTTGAATAGAAAAATTGACAAGCTTAATCTTATCAGTATATTTAGAATAGCATGAAGCAACTTCAGAATACACATACTTTTTAAATACAAAAGAATCCTTAAATAAAATTGGTCACATGTTAGGCAATCAAACATGTCACAACAAATATCAAAAAGGCAGGCTTTTAAGGACCATATTTCATTACCACAACTTAAAAGGGAAAAAGATAATATATTAATACTACAAATGTTAATATTTCAGGAGACTTGCAGTCCCATATTTTTTTCTGGAAACTCTTAGATGTGTCCCATAAATAGCAAACTTACACTCTGAAGTAACATGAGACCTCCCAGCCCTGAATTTAAAGAGTCCCTGGCCCAGTCCCATCTCGCAGCAGCCTGCTTCCCCTTTCCTTTCAACATGACAGATGATGCTGTGTCCTTCAACAGGGACTTCCTGGCAGGTGGGGTGGTCGCAGCCATCTCTAAGGCAGCAGGAGCACCCATCGGGTGGCTCAAGCTGCTGCTGCAGGTGCAGCATGCCACCAAGGAAATTACCACAGATAAGCAATACAAGCGCATTATAGACTGTGGTCCCTATTCCCAAGGAGGAGAGAGTCCTGTCCTTCTGGCGCGGTAACCTGGCCAATGTCATCAGATACTTTCCCACCCGGGCTCTCCACTTTGCCTTCAAAATAAGTACTAGCAGATCTTCCTGGGTAGTGTGGACAAGAGGACCCACTTTCGGCAGTATGTTGCAAGGAACCTGGCATCAGGCAGTGTGCTGGGGCCACATCCTTGTGTTTTGTGTACCCTCTTGATTTTGTCTGTACCCATCTACCAATGGATGTGGGTAAAGCTGGAGCTGAAAGGGAATTCAGAAGCCTTGGTGACTGTCTGGTTAAGATCTACAAATTTAATAGGATTAAGGGCCTGTACCAAGGCTTTACCATGTCTGTGCAGGGTATTAACATCTACCCAGCTGCCTACTTCAGTATCTGTGACACTGCAAAGGATGCAAAGGGAATGCTTCCAGATTCCAGGAGTACTCACATCATCATCAGCTGGATGATTGCACAGCCTGTCATTGTCATTGCAGGGTTGAATTCCTATCCATTTGACACTGTTCACTGCTAAATGACGATGCAGTCAGGGCACAAAGGAACTGACATCATGTACATAGGCATTTTTTTTTTTTTTTTTTAGATGGAGTCTCTGTCGCCCAGGCTGGAGTGCAGTGGCATGATGTCAGCTTACTGCAACCTCCACCTCCCGGCTTCAAGTGATTCTCCTGCCTTAGCCTCCTAAGCAGCTGGGATTACAGGCGTGAACCACCAAGGCCAGCTAATTTTGTATTTTCAGTAGAGACAGGTTTTCACCATGTTAGCCAGGCTGGTCTCGAGTATACAGGCATTTTTGACTACTGAAGGAAGATTGCTCATGATGAAGGAGGCAAAGATTTTTCAAGGGTTCATGGTCCAGTGTTTTCAGTGGCATGAGTGGTGCTTTTGTGCTTGTCTTGTATCATGAAATCAAGAAGTACACATACGTTGTTTCCTATAATTTTCCCCCTGTGAAGAGGTATGTTGTGTTATATAATATATCAAGAGCATTCTTGATAGACTCATGGCTGTCAATTTATCAGTGGCAACTATTTACTGGTTCAAAATAGAAGCAATAACATTCATCTAACTAGTTTTTGTTTGTTTGTCACCCAGGCTGGAGTGCAGTGGTGAGATCTCAGCTTACTTTAACCTCCACCTCCTGGGTTCCAGCAATTCTCTTGTCTCAGCCTCCTGTGTAGCTGGGACTACAGGTGGCTGCCACCAAGCTGAGCTAATTTTCTTTTGTATTTTTAGTAGAGACAGGGTTTCTACATGTTGGCCAGGCTGGTCTTGAACTCCAGACCTCAAGTGATCTGCCCATCTCAGACTTCTAAAGTGATGGGATTACAGGCATGAGCCACTGTGCCCAGCTACTAGTTTTCTCTTAAAGACATTTTCATGATATGATGATGGGACTCAATTATATTTTTTATTTCATGGATAGGAAGAATCAATATCATGAAAATGGCCATACTGCCCAAAGTAATTTATAGATTCAACGCTATTCCCATTAAACTACCAATGACATTCTTCACAGAATTAGAAAAAAAACTACTTTAAAATTCATATGGAACCAAAAAAGAGCCTGAATAGCCAGGACAATCCTATGCAAAAGGAACCACACTGGAGAAGTCACGCTCCCTGACTTCAATCTGTACTACAAGGCTACAGTAACCAAAACAGCATGATACTGGTACAAAAACAGACGCATAGCCCGATGGAAGAGAATAGTGAACTCAGAAATAAGACTGTACCTACAACCATCTGATCTTCAACAAACCTGACAAAAACAAGCAATGAAGAAAAGACTCCCTATTTAATAAATGGTGCTGGGAGAACTGGTTAGCCATATGCAGAAAATAAAACCTGGACCCCTTCCTTATACCTTATACAAAAATTAACTCAAGATAGATTAAAGACTTAAATGTAAATCCTAAAACTATAAAAACCCTAGAAGAAAATCTAGGCAATACCATTCAGGGCATAGACATTGGCAGAGATTTCATTACTAAAATACCAAAAGGTATTGTAACAAAGGCAAAAATTTAACAAATTGGGTCTAAATAAACTAAAAAGCTTCTGCACAGCAAAAGAAACTATCATCAGAGTGAACAGAAAACCTACAGAATGGGAGAAAATTTTTGCAATCTATCTGACAAAGGTCTAATATCCAGAGTCTACAGGGAACTTAAACAAATTTACAAGGGAAAAACTAGCAACCCCATTAAAAAGTGGGCAAAGGATATGCACAGACACTTTTCAAAAGAAGACATTCATGTGGCTAAGAAACATATGAAAAAAGAAATTTCAAAATCACTGATCGTCAGAGAAATGCAAGTCAAAACCACAATGGGATACCACCTCATGCCACTCAAAATGGTGATTATTAAAAAGTCAGGAAACAATAGATGCTGGTGAGGTTGCAGAGAAAAAGGTATGCTTCTGCACTGTTGGTGGGAATGTAAAATAGTTCAACCATTGTGGAAGATACTATGGGAATTACTCAAAGATCTAGAAGCAGAAATACCATTTGACTCAGCAATCCCATTACTGGCTATATACCCAAAGGAATATAAATCATTCTGTTATAAAGATACCTCCATGCATAAGTTCATGGCCCCACTATTCACAACAGCAAAGACATGGAATCGACCTAAATGCCCATCAGTGATAGACTGGATAAAGAAAATGTGGTACATATACACCATGGAATACTATGCAGCCATAAAAAGGAACAAGATCATGTGTTTGCAGGGACATGGATGGAGCTGGAAGCCATTATTCTTAGCAAACTAATGCAGAAACAGAAAACCAAACACCGCATGTTCTCACTTACAAGTGGGAGCTGAACGATGAGAACACATGGACACATGACAGGGGAACAACACACATTGGGGCCTGTCAGGGGAAAGGGAGGGAGTGCATCAGGAAAAACAGCTAATAGGTGCTGGCCTTAAAACTGCATGATGAGTTGATCTTTGCTACAGACCACCATGGCATGTGTTTACCTATGTAACAAACCTGCACATGTACCCCAGAACTTAAAATAAAAGTTGATTTAAAATAAATAAATAAAAGAAAAAGAATAAAAAGTTAAAAAATATGCATAAATATAAGCATATACTGGATAATTTACAAGTCAGAAATTTGCTCAGTTCTTTTGGCTCAGTTCACTTTAAATCACATTTATGAAGTAATTTCCGTTATTTTTATCATTCACAAGCAGAAAGTAAGATTTGAAAGTTTCAATCAATAACCAGCCAATCATCACACAACTGGAAAGATGGAGAGCTAACAATAAAAATTAGAAAGTTTGGAAAACTTTTATACAGTATTGCGAAGTAAATTATAGCATTTCCACAAATATTTTTCTCCATTATAAATTTTGTGTAGACCTTTTGTTATTTTCAAATGTCCTTTTTGAAACATTTCTGCATGTTTGCCAAATACATAATCATTATTATTTCAGAAGAAGAGAGGAGGCATAGATATTATTTTGTCATTACATTTTTGGTCTTCAGTGGCTACACTGGTTTTTAGATGGTGTTGCAGAACTCTTAAAGCTTTTCAATGACATATTTGAAGAACAGTTCATTTCAAAGTTATTTATGTTAAATTGTCTTGAATAGATATTAAAAAATAATATCTCTCAGAGAACCTAATGAATTTGTGAAAGGGTGATCTAAAATTAAGCAAGCATTCTAAGCGCCTGTGTATGCACGCACATGCACACACACATATATGCACACACACATATTTGTTTCATATCTTACCTTCGTTATAGAAGAGCCTGATTATTCACATTCACAGATAACGCTTGATCATCTTAAGTCTCATTCTGTATAAAAGGATTTGCTGAAAAAAGAGACTGTATAAAAGTCCTGTACTGTATGAAAGAAGTATTGTCAGATATTATTTTATATAATTCACTTTGCAATTTTGCCCAGAAAAACATAATTTTTTCTATTATATATTACAAAAAAGGCAAAAATATTATTAGAAAAAAATAGAAATTTTCAAAACTCACCCTTGTAACTACATAAGTATGGTTTTGTTTTACAAAAAGGTAAAATATAAAATGTACGAATCTCATGAATATGTATTCATAACAATTAGTTATGTGTTTTTTAAAAAATAGCAAAATAAATCCAAAACTGAAAGTTTATGAATGAGAGAATTTTGTCACTTAGGTGAAAAGGTTGATCCATTGCTTATTTCCCAAAAAACTATATAATCCTAGACCACAAACAGGCCAGTATTTATCAGTAGGAGTCTGAAAAATTAATGTGAATTGCAAATACATAGATCTGATATGTTACACTTTCTAAGTGTTTACCAGAGGCCAGAGGGGTATGGAGGAAAGGGAAGATAAGGGTCAAAAGGCCCAAAGCCTCAATTAGACCGAAGAAATAAGGACTTTTTTCTATGAGATCTATTGTACCACATGGAGAATGTGGTAGATAACAACATTGTACATTTCAAAATTGCTAAGAGAGTAAATTTCAAATTTTATCACAACAAAAAGTCATAAATATTTAAGGTGATGGATATGTTAATCAGTTTCATTTAACGATTCGAGATTGTATTAATAAATCAAAACATTGTTTTGTACCCCTTAAAACATAAAATTTAAAAAAATACTCATGGAGATCAAAAGCAAGAACAATGGGGACAAGAACAACAGTGAGAAAATGAGATTGGATGAGCAGGCACCAATATTATAAATAAATAGAAAGGAAAGAGTAGAATATAAAATACAGAAGAGTAATTGATTATTGCATTATTTATTAGATTCATATTTTATACTGCATATTTAGATCATAAGTTACATATTTTACTTTACTAGAAAAGAAAGCTTTGGGGAAACATGTCATAATATTTATTCTATTCTCTGTGTCTACACTTAATTTCAGGATCCTACTGAATTTTATTTATTTATTTATTTCTCTTCTGAGCCAGTTATAAGCAGATTCTGCCTAGTTGGAACTTTCCCTCAAATATATTTCCTTTTATTTTTATTAAGATAGAATATCAATCTTTAAATGTTATCACAATACATGCTGAGAAATAGGAGAAGAGCCTGCCTACAGAAAAGCAGCTCAAATAGGGGTAGCGATCATAAATGTAGTGTGATAGTGTCTGTGGATATTGGATTCGGGCAATAGCTAGTCTAGTAGCTCACCCAATAATTTTTTCTGTATCATTCAGAAAATACAAAGAAGAGGAGATACCACCTTCACCTAGCAGCCTGCACCAAATAACTGCAGCTCAGCTTTTTTAAGATTAATTTTTGTCCAGAAAAACATAAGCCTTTTTCATCAGCATACGTTGGCATTTTCTCTTTTTGTTTTATGGGAGATCCTATCTCTAGATTTGGGAAATCAAACCCAAACAAAATGCAACCAAACCGAACCCAAACAAAACAAAAAGACAGGACCAGAGAGAAAATACAGGTTGGAAATGTCATTACCCGTTTTCTCTACCTAGCTGCATTTGATTCACAGTAAAAATTTCTGTTCCGTTTTGAACATACGTTGACATCTGTCCTGGTTTTCAACAACACTGTGAGTTTTTGTCTGTGTTCTCTGTTTCATACCTGTAGGAAAATTGCACAGGGTCTACTGTAGCTAGCTTTCCAAATGACAACTCTGCATATCTCATTAATATTCATTGTGTGGTTCAATTAAAACTCAGATTTTTTTCCAACAAAACTTATTGGAGACTGGTGTTTCCCAAACTTTGCGCCTAAGTAGTCATGAATTTCACCAGTTAAGGTATTATGTGGGCTTAAGTGATATTGTAAAAATGAATCCAGAAGGGAGTACAGCAATTAAATGATATCAGTCTTTTGACTTGTCAGTGAGCTACTGGCAAGGAACCTCTGAAAGGTATTCTCTAGGCAGTGAACCTGACAGAATAATATTTCAATTTCAACTGTATGCTCTTAACCATTTATGAAAATATGATATAAGATAAAATCTCAATATAAAATGGAAGATTTTATTGGTTATATTTTGGTGTTTCTGTATTCAGATACAAAGTCATCCTATCACAGACAAATAACAATTGGGCTCATAATAAGTCTCTCTCCAATAACATGCTGCTTGCAAACTTTCTTATTCTAGGGAATTGTAAATTGATAATCTGATGGCTTGTCACAGTGCCCTCTCATGTATTATATTTAAGCTGGCAAGCCAAGAATCACTAAGTGATTCCTGTTCTCATTCTAATGATTTTAAAAATATGTACATATTTGTAGACTTAAAAAAATAATGTCTAGAGAATGTAAAAATAGCTAATACTAGAGTAGTATTTATGCACTAAATACGATTTATTTACTTTTTTTTTTTTTTTTGTAGAGATGGAGTTTTGCTATGTGGCCTAGGGTGGACTTAACCCCTTTGACTCAAGCAATCCTCTCACCTCAGCCTGCCCGGTAGCAGGGATTACAGTCTCACACCACCAAGCCTGGCTGAGACACTGTTTCTGAGCCATATATTTTATATTTAATATATATACTAATTCATTTCCCTAAGACGAAGCTAAGGCACAGAGAGGTTATGTAGTATGCCTACATTCACAAAGTTATTAAATATTGAGGACAAAATTCAGCCCAGCAATCTCTTAGGCATCATATGATACTACTCTCATTGCAGTCACACATTGTAATAATCTGGGATGGCTATTGACACTCAAAAGCATACACTTCCCTTTGAATTACTGATTTTGCTAAACTAGAAAATAATAGGAGAGAAGAAAAATCCACCAGAGAAGAAATATTCAAGAAACTGTTAAAAACATGTTTGTAATATTTGCCAAAAAATTTACTATGAATAAGATTTAGTTAACTTTGCCACAAAATATACAGGATAAATGTGCCCAGTTAAATTTGGGCACAGTTAGAGAATGTTTACACTAAATAAAAATTGTTTATCTGAAATTCCATTTTAACTGATATCCTGTGTTTTCATTAGCTAAACATAGCAACTCTAATTTTATGAATTAATAGATATTACAGGTGAGAAAATCCAAATAATTTTAGGTGATTTAAAACATTGATAAATTATACTAGATAGCTTCAACTTTTATAAATTCAAATACTTATAATTTGATTTTTAATCAAATAAAAATAAATATTTAAATCTGCATTTGACTATTGAAAAAATATATACTTGATTCAACATGGCTTAAAACACTGAAAAATGACAGAAATATATGTATATGTAATATAAGTATATGTATATATGTATAAATGTATGTATATTTGTTCATGTGTATGTATGTGTGTTTTTCTGTGCCCCAAACACATAACTGAGCCAAAGAAGTTATGTGTTTCTTCTTTAGCTCACATAACTAAATGAATTTGTGCATAGCAGAAATCAAGAAAATGTTCTAAATGTCAATGGGGCAGACATCAATGTCGTCTGTGCCTCATATCTAGAAACTGAGTTTGGCTCTATTAATATGAGGACACTGAAAGTGCTGCACAGCAGAGAGGAAAGAGCATGAAACATAATAAATGATGTTCTAACTCAATCAGAAAAATGCAAGTTAAGACAGCAATGGAACATGATCTCTGCTCTTGATATTGGAAGAATTTTCATATCTAGCAAAATTAAGTGTTTGGAGGAATGTAGAACGAAAGCAACTCTCGTATACCAAATTAGGAAAATAAGAGCAATTTAGCAATGTCTAATTTCATCAATGAGAGACATACTCTTTCATCAGCAATCTCATTATGGCATAGCAGTACAGCTACAATACTATAATATTTTTGCATAATATCTTTCCTTGGGTAAATGTTTATTTGCTATACTATTTTATAACTTTTTGAATCCCTTAATCATTCAAAAAGAATTATTTAAAATTATAAAAAAAGCTATTTTAAAATAACTATTGGAGAAAAAAATTATCTAAATCTAAGTAAATAAGTTTCCAGATCCAAGGAAAATGAGATGATGGAGCCATTCTGAGGTAAAAAATTATTTCTAATTTAGAATTCTAAACAAACTTTATTCAAAAGTAGAAGTAGTAAAATATATTATTAAATATTATACTACATCATATAAAGTTTATACATTACATATAACATTTTCCAAAAATTTTTCCAGAAACAGGATGACATGAACTATTGAAATAAGGATGTGAAAGTCAATGAAGGGCATGGAAATGAAGAAAACAGGGCATCCAACACAGGAGAGAAGCGAAATAAACCCTGACAATGGAGAGTTAAGGAAAGTCCCACAATAAGATTTGTGTAGTAGGAATACTTAACACTGAGCCAAAGTTAGAGCAAGAATTCAGAGGCTTTGAGAGAGAGGTTTCTAGCAAAAAAAAAGAAAAAATTAATAGATTACATTATGCAATTAACTGTTTAAAATTTGTCAGGACATACGGAGTTCAGTTAGAGAGACAGCATAGAAAAGCAAGCCTCAGATAATTCAGAAAGATTAAAAATTGTGACAGAAAGTCATATACTATAATGGCCCAGCTGTATGCAATATATACATAAATATATTGACGTTGAGTATTATCCAAAAATTGTGTTAAATTTTTGTTAGAATTTAGGCATGGGTTTGCACAATAGAATAAGGAGAAATGCAGTACGTTATATTTAAAATGGGAGAGAAAAGCACAAACTAGTAGAATTTAAAATTCATTAACATTGAATAAATATTGGAAGAATAAATTTAAAAATAAAAATGTTTTTCTTAATGGAATAGAAATTATTATTAAATAGGAATAGACAGAAAATTATCACACTTTGTTATAAACGTGTAATGCTTACTTTTAGTTAATTTTTTTATTTCTGTGGATGTAGGGGTACAAGTGCAGTTACATTACACAGATTTTTTGCATAGTGGTAAAGTCTGGGCTTTTAGTGTACCCATCACCAGAACAGTGTAGATTATATCGGAAAGCTTGTATTTCATCCCTAACCTGCCTCCCACCCTTCCACTTTCTGGAGTTTCCAATGTCTATTTTTCTACTGTCTATGTCCATGTGTACTCATTGTTTAGTTCCCACTTATAACTGAAAACATGCTGCTTTTGATCTTCTGTTTCTGAGTCATTTCACTAAAGATAATGGTCTCCAGTTCTATCCGTGTTGCTGCAAAAGACATGATTTCATTCTTTGTTATGGCTGAGTAGTATCCCATGGTGTGTGTGTGTGTGTGTGTGTGTATACATAGGTATGTGTATATATATATACACACACACACACACATACATACATATGTATACCTATACACACACACACACACACACACACACACATACATATATATTGGCAACAACCACAACACCTAGAAGTATATTTAACCAAGGAGATATGAGACCTCTGAACACTGATGAAAGAAATCATAACTGACGTAAACAAATAGAAAACATCTATGCTCATGGATCAGCAGAGTCAATATCCTTAAAATGACCATACTGCTCAAAGCAACCTACGGATTCAGTGCTATGCCCTTTCAAACTACCATCATCATTCTTTACAGAATTGAAAAAAAAATCCTTAAATTCACCTAAAACCAAAAAAGAGCTCAAACAGTAAAAGCAATTCTGAGCAAAAGAACAAAACCGGAGGCATTACATTGCCTGACTTCAAATTATACTACAGTGCTGCAGTAAACAAAGCAGTGTGGTACTGGCATAAAAAGAAACATATGCTTTGGGGGGCCAAGGTGTGTGGATCACCTAAGGTCAAGAGTTCAAGACCAGCCAGGCCAACATGGTAAAACTCCATCTCTGCTGGAAATACAAAAATTAGCCAGGTGTGGTGGTGTGCATTTTTAATCCCAGCTACTCAGGAGGCTGAGGCAGGAGAATTGCTTGAACCCATGAGGCAGAGGTTGCAATGAGCTGAGATTCTGTCACTGTGCTCCAGCCTGGGCCATAGAGTAATACTCTGTTTCAAAAAAAAAAAAAAGGATCAATGGAACCGAATAGAGATCTCAGAAACAAAGTTACATGCCTACAACCAACAAAGTAGGTCTGGAATATTTAAATGTAACAGTGTGCTTGTATTGCTTTGAAGTGAAGAGGCTTGAATGAATCTAGCAAAATGTTTTCAGAAATTTTACAGAGATTATCATAAAACAATAATATATGAAAGAAATGCAAATTAATGGAGAAATATGATTTTGATAGAAGGATGGTTAATGCTGATTGGCATATTTTTAAAAGTAAACACTGTAACCAAAATAAATAAACAAAAATTATGGTTTCAATATTTATAAGCCTATAAACATGGTGATAGTTATAAAAAGCAAGGTAAAAACTTAAACATGGAATATCAGACACTTGTTCAAACTTGGACAGTTTTAAAAAGATAGTATATTTTGGCAGATGTAGACTTATATATTAGTGGCATCAAAAAATGTTTGAGAATTGTAAAGGCATACACAACATCTTGGTTAACTCTTGGTACAATGGAAGGAAAAGCAATTCTAGGATTTTATAAATCCCATTAATATTTATACTTGATTTTTTCTCATCAAGGTAAATACAAATGATTTTAGAAACATATTTTTACTAAGTCTTTTTAAATAGACAGTTTTGTAGAAGTAACAATTATGTTATTCTCGTACTTCATTTTAAAAATAAGATTTAAATAAATTACATCCTTTCAATAACAGAAATAGTATAAACTAATTTGCAAACAAATTGATATTGATCATATAGATTAACAAAAGTATATGAACACAGTAGTTATGGGCACACTTATTGCTGCTGTTTTCTTTATCTATCTCTGAAGTCCACTTTTTAACAAACATGGTGCTTTCAAAAAATTTTAACCTTTTAATGGGATAAGTTCTAAACTTTCTTATTCCGTTTAGCACAGGTAAGAGAAAACAAATGTATTGATTAAATTCACTAATTGCCAAATTAATTTTATAAATTTGTAGCATTATTCTTTCATCTTATAAAATTCTCATTTACAGGGATTAATTTTATAAAACAGAGTTCAGTAAACAGAAAAGCCATACCCATTATTTACAGGAACAACCCTTTTGTATCATTAACAACATGCTGATATTTTACTTTTAATATTTGTCCTCTTTTCTGCCTTATTTACTTATCTTACTTAAAAATTTGCTAATCTGTGTTGTAGGGATTTAAGACTCTAAGCTGTCTATAGATAGAAGGATTGGAAAGGTGAGAATTATAATATATGTGACATCAGGTAATTCAGCAGACATTATAAATAATCAGGGAAATGTGTCCATGGCTTTTGGAACTATTTTGTGTAACAACCCTTTTTAGAATCTGATAAAAACTATTAAATACCTTTCTAAATACAGATATTCATATATACATAGTTTTGATTCAACTTCAGAAGTTTAGCAAGTTCCTGTAATGCAAATATAGAAGCACTTTCCTGGAATTTTTTTTAGTGAAATTGCTCATGTTAAAAAAAAAAAAAATAGGTTCTTGGTAGTGGTCATTTAAAGACTATTTTTCTCCCAAACAATGGCATTTCAGAATTTTCCAGAATATCCTGCAGCATCACAGAATGCAAATATTACAAAATTTTATGATGCCCCCACACAGAAGCAGAAACCATGGTTTATAGTTGGAAAAAAAAAAAGACATAAATAAAGAATGCTTTGCCCTCAAAAGCCAGAAGACACCAATTGCAAGACAGGGTAGGAATTTATTGAATTGCTATTAACATGGTGTAACAGAGAGAAAAAACAAGTAGGTGAAAGTATAATTTTTTGGTACAGTCTAGTAGAATGCTTGCTATTTAAACATATAACCTGATCCATAATAGAAAATGAAACTACAACTACCAAGAGGGGTAAGATCATGCAGGGCCTCAGGCCCCACATCAGGAAGTACATATTTTATCCACCACAGAATGAATTGCCTACGGCAATAAATACCTTATTTTTATTTATTGTATAAACAGCATTGCCTGAAATAAAAATGTAAAATTAAATTTTCAAAAATAAAATAGATATTTCTGACATGTTTTCAACTCATTTTAAATAATAGAAATAATGAAATCATTAAAATTGTATATTAAAGCTATGTTTTAATTGTTAAGTTACTTTATGCCACCAGGCTATCATTTGGTTTAGCTGTTGTCTTTAGACATTTTAAGTTAGTTTATTATATTATTTAGAAGGTATTTTTATCTAAAACCATGTCATATTTTATACTTCTTTTTATACTGCTTTTTAATATGGTATTCAATTATAAACTTATTAATTTAGATTTTGTTTGTAGGTATTACAATGTTCAGGTGTTAAAAGATCATTCAATTTGGATGGTCTTGGTAGAAAATATTAAAGATTGTCTCTAAAATAATGACTACATCTCAGATATCTTTTTTTTAATTTTTGACCTTAAGTATTTTTAAAACGTCAATATCATTTTGTCCTGTTCTACTGATAGTGTGAAATTATGTCACTAGGTATCAGCTATGGCCTTTAGCTATATTAAGAACATAACCCCATATCCTGCAGTGCATTTTCTTTCGAGTTGTAAGTCTACCTTTACAAAACCACCTTGAATATCCTCTACTTAGTGAAATACATGTGCCTTGAGCTCTAAATTCTCCAAATCCTCTTGTGATGTTAGGTGGTCACCTAACATGGATGTGTTTTGGCTTCCACATGCTGCAAGAATATGTAGATAATCAAGTTCACGTAGGAACTATAAAGAAAAGATACTAAACAATTGTATTGCAGTGTGTATTGCAGTATAGAAATATGACAAAACAAATGAATTACTAAGTTTTTTTATTTTATTCTGGCTTGCTTTCTTATCAATGCATCTTACCAGCATGTTGCTACAGCCTCAAATAGACATGATAATATTTCTGTGCTAGCAAACACTTAAGTAAATAGCAACTTAACAGTTATTTTCCTCACAGAGGCTTAGACCAATATGAGAGGGCAGCAAATGAGAGGTTGCTAGAATGTAAATAAAAGTAAATATTTTGTTGTCTAACCAGGAGGAAACATATTGTAAGTAGCTTCCCATGCCTATCCTTGCCATAAAGTAGAAAGCAAATAAAGACAGATGTACTTGTTTGTTATTTATAAAACAGTGCTCTTTTTTATAAAAGAATAGGTTTTGGATTCATACCAAGATAAGTTTAGAGAACTTCTTTGCCACTCCTTGGTTTTACAAAATTGAGTAAGTTAAGCGGTCTGAGACTTGGCTTCATCATCTATTAAGTGGAGATTCAGATGCTCCACTCAGATAATTGTGAGAATTCAAAATAAGAAAAACATCTAATGCAGTTATTTGCATGTGGTTGGTATCCTCTAAATGGTCGTTTTCATTATCATTGTTTATGCAAACACTTGATTAAAAAATGCCAAGATGGAACCTGTACTAGAGCTAAGAGTATTTGAGAGTGCATATGCAAATATTAAAAAGTGCTTAATAAATATATGTAGTAGTCAGTTTTATACATTTTCTTACATCAAGTAATGAACTTTAATTTCAACATTATATTCTGCTCAACTTTCTATTATCCATCACCTTCCAAAAGACAGTGATTATCAATGCTTGTAACATCTTGCCTACACTTTTTTGACTCTATCTTTGGGTGCTAAGAAAATACTGCAACAATTCCTTTAACTTGGTGAACACAGATTTGGTTAGTATCAGAATCAGATAGGAAGTTCTAACTTTAATATTTTTAACTAGCAGCTTAAAACCTGTCATGTTAGCCCTCAATCACTTTCTTTCCAATATTTGAAGTCCTAATAAACTGATTCCATTTGTAGAATAATTCAATGATTTTTCCCTTCTGTGACAATTGAACTTCTCCATGTTCTCAAGTTCACAAATGTTGCCCTCAAGAGCAACTAGAAGCCTAAAGAGGCTTGTAAATACTTATGGCAAATTTCAGTGACATTGGAGACGACTTCAAAAACAAGTAAGCAGGTTTTTCAGCTCAAGCCTCCTTCTGGACAAAATTGCCTTCTAATACAGTTTCGCTCTGTAATCTGTTCATTCCCTCATGCAAACTGTACCATTCCCAGGATTCTTCACTCATACTTTAACTTGACTCACCACTGAAGTTTTGTAAATATTCATTTAGGATATAATACAATGTGTTTTTGTTATATTTGGACCACGTGGAAGACAAACTAGATTGGAGAAGCTGTTAGACACTTTAAAAATTACATGTTATTTTACTTAAAAAATAACTGGTTGTATTTATAGATAACAAAGATTTCCGAATGAATTTTACATTTTTGTTCTAATTTTTGTATACACAACATTTAAAGAAATTGTATTAGAATTATGAGATCATAATTGTGGTCAAGATGTAGATAGCTTTTGTTCTTCTAGTTGGTTTTTGTTGAACATTACCAAAAAATTCAATATTCAGTGGCGATGGCACAGAGACAAATCCTTTCTATACTCGAAATTTAGAAATTGTTTGAATCAAGACATGGAGAAATATTTTCCTTTTGTGAAACCTATATATATATATTTAATCCTATAAAGTCTATGCTTTCATCCAAAAGGTACAGCTCTTACTCTGTCTTGGGAGAGAGATATCTTCTTTTTAAATTTCCTCCCAGCTTTATGAAGTGTAATTGACATATACAAATTGTATTTATTTAAAGTAAACAAGGTAATGCTGTGATATACATTGTAAATGATTAATACAATCAAGCTGAATAACATATCCATCACCTCACAGTTACCACTTCTTTTGTAGTGAGAGTACTTAGGATCTATTCTCTTAGAAAATTTCATGTATACAACTTTAAGTTAATCTTTAGTATTTTCAGCACAAATATCTGTTTTATTCTTTCTCTCTTTGTCTCTCTCTCTTTCTGTGTCTCTGTGTCTCTCTCTGCCTCCTCTCTCATTCCCTTTTTCTCGGACATGGAGTCCTTGCTGTAATGTTTTGCTGCTGCATTTATTCAGTGTATTTTCTAAACACTCTCTTCTTTTGCTTTTTCCTTGAAAAGAAATATATTTCTTACAGCTGAGTTCTAAAGCATGCAAAAACATCATAAATACAAGGCACTCTTTGCCCTTGGAAAAGTGGAAGGGCTTATGAAGATGTGTCTGGAATAAAAACTTATCTTGAAAATTCCAAATGCTCTTTACAACAAATCTCATAGAGTAATGCATTGCATTATATTGTACTTCCCCAGGAGAAGTAAAATTTATAAAAGTGGCTGCAGCCAGTTCTCTAGAGGATGGCTTCTGGTTTCTGGGAAACTTACCTGTAAGATCTGATAATGTAAGAAATGTAAAATACAAGAATGATTTCCAAATACTGTTCTTCTTTACAAATTTTAATTCTGTAGGATGAAAGGAAAAATGCTTAGTATCTGCTTTAAATTAAGATTCAGGGCCATCTACTGTAGCATTATCACCCTTATGCCCAAGGAGTTTGTAATTTAGCTACATGTTTTAAAAGGTGAAAGATAAGGAAAGTGTTAACAAAAATTATTAACATTATACTTTTTAAAAGGCTTAATCAATAACTGTATAAGCACATATCTATCACCTTTAACCTGAAACTGAGTCAGGGCTGGTTGTATGTCAATTCCTCTCCAAAGCATCCTCTACACCAAAACACAGTGACTTTTAGAAAGATCCATGACTCTATTATCTACTCTTCTAATGCCTATTCTTTACAGGTTTTAGTTCCTCCAATCCCTCATCTCCACCCCTTAATTTTATTGGATTTTACTAATGTACAAATAGATTTTTCAGGGCTATGTGGAGGATTTGGAACAAGGACTAATTAAACAGAAAAAAAGGACCTTTATAACAGCTTTCATCTCCCTTGAATGAGAGGATTAATTTCAACAAATTACAGTTGTCTTAAATATAATCCACATAGGTTTGTTCTACAAGAGTCTTTAATGATGGAACATATTCTTTAGTAAATTTGTACTACCTGTTATTTAGCTGTATTTAAAAATCGTTAAAAAGATTCCTCATGATTCATTGTACATACATTCTAACCTCATATAATTCAAAAAGAAATAATAGCATGTGCTCTAGCCCACAGGTCAAGAATTGGTGTCCATAAAGCAATAATAACTGTCTGGATTTTACTCTTTCTTCTCTGAAACATAATACTTTTTGACCTATGTTAATTCTCCATTATGAATGTGAATGTCTAATTAATTCATCACTGCTCTGCCCCATTGAAGCATCCCATTTATGCCTCTCATGCTTCCTTCAATTCCAAGTCAAGTCTTTCGCCATTAAGCTTTTTAAAAATGAACTCAGCCTTCCGTTTATGGTGTATTTTGAAACAATTTGTATGTGTAACTCTGAACTAGAACCAAATAAATTCTACATTTTGCTGCTATTTTCTTGTAAATATTAATATTATAAATAAACCATATTGGATATTAAGGAGAATTTCCTATTATCAGTACATTAAGTAACTATCGAGGCCCTATATGCTATCAGCAGTTTGTAAAAACCTCATCAGCAGAACTATTCAAAAAAAGGAATAAAGAGAACAGCAAACATGATTTAAGTTTTAAGGTTTAATTTATGTTCAAAGGTATAAGAAATTAAATATGGGAAAAATAGATACAAGTAACTCCAAATATTTGAGCAGTATTTATAATAAAGGAGAAGAGTAATGATTCTAAATTCTGTTATAAATTTGGGGAAAATGAAAATATTATTAAAATTTTCTATTGTTTACTCATAAAAACATTTATTAAGCATATACAGGCATTGGATTGAGTACATTAATTCTACAGAATGGATTCATACGATTAAAAATGTCTTAGTGCAAAAACTGACACATGAGCAGACAATAATCTCCTTGAACTAGGCACCTTAAACCTAATTTTAAAAATAAGATAATTTGAATACAATATAGTACCACCACTAAGGAGTTGTTAATGCTTTCCTCTAATGAAGAAGGCAAAAAAGAAAAATTATATAGATGAACAATGAAAAAAATTTAGAACACAAAAGGGGACTGGGGCACAAGCAAAATGAAATAATAGAATCATTAAGGTCAATATATTTTATTCATATTTCATGTGCCATGCACTATTGTAAACAATAGACATATATTATGGATTATAAGAAAAAAATCTTCCATCTAGTCTACATTCCAAATCCAGTAAAAAGACAGACAATAAACAAATACAGTACATAGAATGTTAAATAGTGGTACATATTGAGAAAATAACTGCAACAGAAGGGGATAGGAAGTTGGGAGAATTAGCTGTAGTTTAAACTTGTGTCCAGGAGCAGTCTAACAGATTAAGTGTCATTTGAAATTGAGATCTGAAGGAGGCAAGAGAGCAGTAAGTCATGAAGATATCTAGGATAAGAAAAGAGGAAATAGGAAATACAAAGATCCCAAAGACAGGGACTCATTGGCCTGTTTTGGAAACAGCGAGAAAGTCAGTGTAGCTTGAAATTATACTAAGGGAAGAGTCATAAGAGAATATATGAGAAAAATTAATGGTTTTTTATCTACTTACCTTATACAGTGAGATTTGATTTATTACAATGAGGAAGATTATAAGATGGAGAGGATTATTGAGAATATTAGCAATTGAGTTTGGACATGTTAGGTTTCTGCCACCCGTTCAACATGCAGTTCTTTTTGGAGGGTGAGGGGACAGACAACTTTAGAAGCAACAAAGACTCTGAAATTTGCAGTGTGATTGCAATGAGAAAGCAGGAAAAGCACATGGCCTGTGGACCCTGACCTGGGCCCCCTACTGTGGGGCTACTGGATTATGTGTAGGTGTTGTGGAGGCCCAGTGCACAGATGCAAGAGAGTTGAGGTCACTGGTCTGTCCTCAGCTCATCCTTCCAACAGTGAGTTCCGAGCACCCAGCATTGTAATAAGACTGGCTAGGAATCCCTGGCAGTGATTAAGAGGACCTGGTCACTCCAGTACACAGTGACTTGCTTAATCCTAATATTTGGTAAGAGGGATAAGCTTTGGAGTTATGAAATCACTTTTACATTCAGGCTTGGATATTAAATTTATTTTTTGTTTTTTTATCCATTCCCCCAAGCATTTGTCTTTTGTCTTATGAACAATCAAATTACACACTTTTAGTTATTTTAAAATGTACAATTAAATTATTATTGATTAGAGTCACCCTGTTGTGCAATTAAATCGCATATATTATTCATTCTAATTTTTTATACCCATTAACTTTCCCCACCTTCCCAACTTCCATCTAAAATTCCCAGCATCTGATAACTATGCTTCAACTTACTATGTCTATGAGTTCAATTAATTTGATTTTAGATACCACAAATAAGTGAGAACATGCAAATGTTTGTCATTCTGTGCCTGGCTTGTTTCATTTAACATAATTATCTCCCGTTCCATCTATGTTGTTTCAAATGACAGGATCTCATTACTTTTTATGGCTGAATAGTACTCCTTGTGTGTGTGTGTATATATACACATGTGTGTGTGTATATATATGTTATATATGTTATATATATGTTTTATATATTATATGTATTTTTATATATATTATGTATATTTTATATATATATATAACATTTTCTTTATCCTTTTATCTGTTGATGGACACTTAGATTGCTTCCAAATCTTAGCTATTGTAAACAGTGCTGCAACAAACATAGGAGTACAGATCTCTTTGATATACTGCTTTCCTTTCTTTTGGGATATGTACCCAGCAGTGGGTTTGCTGGATCATATGGTAGTCCTATTTTTAGCTTTTTTGAGGAACCTCCAAACTGTTCTCCATAGCTGTTGTACTAATTTACATTCCCACCAACAGTGTACAAGGGTTCCTTTTTCTCCACATCCTTGCCAGCATTTGCTATGACTTATCCTTTGGATATAAGCCATTATAACTGGGGAGAGACGATACTTCGTTGTAGTTTTGATTTGCATTTTTCTGATCATCAGTGCTATTGAGCACCTTTTCACATGCCTGTTTGCTATTTGTATGTCTTCTATTGAGTAATGTCTATTCAAATCTTCTGGCATTTTTTGATTGGATTATTAATTGTTTTCCTGTAGAGTTGTTTGGCCTCCTTATATATTCTGGTTATTAATCACTTGCCAGCAAATAGTTTGCAAATATTTTCTCCCATTCTATGGGTTGTCTCTTCACTTTGTTGATTTTATCCTTTTCTGTGCAGAAGCTTTTTAAGTTGATGTGATCCCATTTGTTCATTTTTGCTTTGGTTGTCTGTGCTTGTGGGCCATTGCTCAAGAAATTTTTGAGCAATATATATATAAAGACAAAGATACATATGACATTAAGTAGTAAAACCAATAGTTTATGGAAAATGAGCCTAAAATGTATAATTGTAATGTACTTTGTATTATTAAAGAATAACCCATTCACAAAAAGTATACAAAGTAAATATACTCATGTAATCACTATCTGGATCAAGTTAACACAAAGGTAATATCTATCTTGTCATCTAACACTCTAGATTAGTTTTGCTAGGTTCTAAACTTCATAAAATTAAACATGACTTATGACATGTGTTACTTCTCCGATATGTACAAATAAAGTAAATCTTGGTGTTCGCATATAGCTGTGTTTTGCACAGCATTTTATTGTGTGAATATATCAAAATTGTGTATTGTATGAATACATCAAATTTAATGGCCACTGGGCTTGTTCCAGTTTGGAACTATTGTAAATAATGCTGCTGTGGGTATTCTTCTATGTATCTTTTTGGCCATGTAGGTATGCATTTCTAAGAGGTATACTCCTATTCCCAAGTTGTAGCTATTCATACACTATCAGTTGGTTAGCCTATTATGTTTAGTAAAATTCTTTCTTGGTGAGACTAAAATTCTTAATTATTTGTTTATCTTCTACTCCAGCTTTATTTTCCAAAAGTTCTGTTTATCTTTTTGAGCTTTTGTCTGCAGCTTTTAGAAATTTCACTTTACTTTGAGGGTAAAGTCAAATTAATGAGTCACTCCACTGGGCTTTCCTTTTCCTTGAAGATTGAATCCACAATTTCTCTCTGCCTTAGTATCTTTTGACATCATCACTCAGAATAATTTAAATATATTTTATCTAGCTTTTATAGTTCTCAGTGGAGAGGTTGATTGGTGTAACTAACACTCTTCTTTCTGCATTTCTAAGTTAAAAAAACTCTTTAGTTTTTTTATGATGTTTTTAAATTATATAAAATATTTATATTTATAACAGCTGAATTATATTGTAAATATTATATAACATGTATAATTTATATTATATATTATATAATTTATGTATAAATTATATATAAATTATATTATATTATAAATCTTATAATATTTATATTATAAATCTTATATTTATATTATATTATAAATCTTATAATATTTATATTATTTATATTATATAATATAAATTAAGATAACATCTGAATTATATTATAATTCAGATTTTATAGCCCATCTGAATTGGGCTATAACAATTTTATTTTTTTAAATCATGACCTCCACTGACTATTGCACTCAAGAGGTGAGTGCTCAATGAGCAGAAAATATAAACACCATTCATCACTGAGAGGACCTTGAGCACAGTTCCTTTGTTATTTTCTGAATGTTTGACCTATTTTCTACATTTAATCTTTTGGCTTTTAAATATTGGTGTCATCAAGAAATCCATTCTTAGCTCTTTCATTCCCACTGATAGATACTCCTTGGGTACTTTCATTTCTTCTCGTGAATTTACTCTCTCTCTCTCTCTATCTATTCATCCATCCATCTGTCTGCTTTGACACCTCAAATTTCAATTTCCAACCCAGATTATTTTGCTGACTCTCATCTTTGTTACCAATCTACATGTTCCAAGCAAGTCAAACTCTGTATGTCCAAAATAGAAATAATATATTCTCCAAAAACTTTTTAATGCACTCTTACTATTTAGCAACATGAAAAGCATATTTAGTCCTCTCAACCAAGCAAGAATTCTTTGCCATTGTTGTCTTCAGGTCAGTTACACTCCTTGAATATTAGTAAATCATCCCTCTTCTTACCATGTCTACTTTTTTTACATCATGTGACTTATTAACATTTAACAAAATGACTTATTTTAAATTGAGATATACTCAAATACAGACTTAGAAAGTGACTGGAGAGACCCCAGTCCAATTTCAATTTGTCATCTCTTTTATTGTTGTATCTCTGTAATATTTCAATACTTAAAGGATAACATCTCAAAATGTTATGCTAGGCCTTACATGACATTGCTTCTGCCTTTATTTGCTGTTTCATCTCCTTTAATTCTAGCTCCTAAGTTATGTTCTAAACCTCAGTTCTATTGAGTATATCCAGATACCAAAATTGGCCATGGTCTTTCTCTTGTTTGAGTCTGTCTTTGTTCCTGCTCCCTCATCCTGCATAGTGAATCTCTAATCTGTCTTCGCAGACCTAATTCTATGCCAGGCTGTCTTTCACCTGTGTTACGTGCCGCCCCGCTCCTTATTTATTTGTTTGTTTGTTTTCATTTAATGGCTGTTAAACCTATCAGAAGATCTGTGCTTTGTGCTGAAAATATGAATTAATCTCTATAATTTCCTATTTCTGTTCTTACACCCTTTTCGTTTTGTAAATAATATTGTTTCAACATTTAATGGGTTAAATACAATGATCACTGTACAAATATGATTTAACAAATGGATGAAAAGGTGTCTCTGAACCCACCATGAAAGACAGATAATAAATCCTGTAGAACTGCATTGTTGCCTCTGCTGAAGCTAAATGAATGAGTTGAAATAAGCCAAAAGATGAATATGTAGAAAAGCACTCCTGGCAAATAAAACATCAGGATTAAAGCCAGGGGTCAAGAAGATATTTGGTGTATAATTATAAGCTATTTTGTTTTACTACAGGACAGAGTCTCTGTGCTGTATTATAATATACACTGGCTTTGTGCACAGTTCCTAGTTCATAACTCCAATAGCCCATCTTGCAGTCTTTACTTAGAATGAGGGATGTTTTAGGCTTCAGGGACAGGCCTCAGGAAACAGAATCTCTCCTGCAGTACGTTCACCTGCCCTAAGGCAGGACTCTAATCTTTCCCCATCTTTCTGATTGTGGGTTCTAAGACCCTCCCCAGAAAAAGTCCTCCCTATACCCTGGAGGAAGGAATGCTGATGTCTTGAAGCTTCCATAGAAACCCAGGAAGATTGGGTTCAGAGAGTGTCCAGATGGCTGAACAGTGCAGGTTACTGGAGAGCGACTTCCCTAGGGAGGGCATGGAAGCTTTGCACCTCTTCCCCCATACCTTGCCCTAAGCACCTTTTCATCTGTATCCTTTGTAATATCCTTTATAATAAACTGGCAGACATGTCTTCCTGAGTTTTGTGAGCTGGTCAAGCAAATTAATTAAACCCGAGGGGGCCATGGAAACTCCAACTGGAAACCAGTTGGTCAGAAGTTCCGGAGTCCTGGACTTGTCACTGGTGTCTAAAGTGGAGCAATGTCTGAAGTGGAAACTCCAGCACTTTCTCCAGAATGATGGTGTCAGAGATGGATGGGAGGACATCCAGCTGATGCCTGCTGCTTGGCGTGTGAGGAAAAATCCACACACGTTCTGTCATAGAAGTCTTCTGTGTTGATTGTTGTTGTGGTGTGAGAGCAAAGGAAAGACACAGTTTGCATAAAGTTTTTCTCCTAAAACACTATGTGATTGGAAACGGCAAAATATGAGGCTGAAGAGTAAAGAGACATTCATATAACTTAACTTTATAGTTAGGAATGTGGATTCTATAGTGTCAAATGTACAGAGAAAAAGGCTTTTATGCAAAAAAAAAGTTTTATCAGTTTTTGTCAAGTTTGCATTTTAAATAGACAAGAGCACAGAGGATAAATATGAAGAAACAAGAATATGTTTATATTGAAGAGTTTTAGTGGTCAAGATGGATATTAATGTTTCTGTCAGGAATGACTTGAAATGTGTAGAAACATTCAGTGAGTAACGAGGCATAGCTTGATGATTTTTTAAAAAAGGATATTGTAGCTTAAAGATGGTTCTTGATTTCCAGCTTCAATGATTAGATTAAAAACTTGATGCTACTGAGATAAATAATAGGGAAATAGGATAAGATTAAGAAGGAAAGATGATGAATTTGGAATATGTTGAGCTAGATAGAGATTGCTATTAGCAATACATGTAGACATTTAACTAAAATCTTACTTAAAAATAAAATCTCAAAGAGAAGTCTGGTCAGAGGCAAAGATTTAGAATTTTTTATTATTTGTGTGGAACTTGCATCCATTTGAGTAGGCAAATTCACATAGTTATGGTATACAGAATTATTAAGAGCTGTGAACTCAGGATGAAACTTAGAATACCAAAATATGAGGAAAAGGCAGAGAAAAGGTGTCCTATGAAGGAGACTGAATGGGAATTTTCATACATGTGAAAAGAGAGCTAGGCAGGTACAGTAACAGGAAAGGTAACAAAGGAAAGGGTGTCTGAAAGAAGGGAATCATTAACTATGATGGAACACTGCAAAATGTCCATGAAGATAAAGGTCAAAACATGGCTATTGACTTTGGCAATTACTATGTTATTAGTGTTTTTATTATTACCACTTTAAGAACAATGTAGGGGAAAAACGTCAAGTGTCATTGATTAAAGAGGTTATTTAACATAGAACAACCATAAGATCCAGCAATCCTATTACTGGGTATATAATCAAGGCATATGAAATCAATATTTCAAGGAGATATCTTCTCTACCATGTTTATTACAGTATTATTCACAATAGCCAGGATAGTCAACCTGAAAGTCCAAAGTGAGAGATAACAAAGTGTAAAGTGAAGTTAAGCTAGCTCCTTCAAGACACTTAAATTAGGTTGGATAGAAAGAGAATAGACCACATAGATTGATCTATGATCAAGAAAAGTACTTTTGAGAGGGAAGCCCTTAGAACATATTCATAGACTGAATAGGACATTTTGCTTATATCTTTGTCTGACTCTCCCTCACTGAAATGCAAACTCCTGAAAGTAATATATCTTATTTAATTTTTATATCATGTGTGCCTACCAAAATGCCTATTAGAGAGTAAGGATTCAGTAAAGGTGTACCTAATAGAACTGTATTAATCATCAATGTCTATTAAGAAATATAAATGACATTTTAAAGAGTAAATTATTACAGAAATAAGTCCAAGCACTTACAGCCAACTGATCTTCAACAAAGGTGCCAAAAACACACATTGGGAATAAAAAAGAGTCTCTTTAATAAATGGCTATGGGAAACTCGATATCCACATGCAGAAGAATGAAACTAGACCTTGATCTCTCTCCAGTTGCAAAAATCAACTCAAAATGATTCAAAATGGATTAGGCTTAAATGTAAAACTTGAAACTATAAAACCACTATAAGAAAATGTAGGGGAATCTCTTCATGACATTGGTCTGGGCAAGGATTTTTGGATACCATATCAAGAGCATAGGCAACAAAAACAAACAAATGAGATTACATCAAACTAAAAAGCTTCCGCATAGCAAAGGAAGCAATCAACATAGCAAAGAGACAAACTACAGAATGGGAGAAACTATTGACAAACTATGGACCTGACAAGATGTTAATGTCCAGAATATGTAAGAAACTCAACCCAATAGCAAATTATCATCATCATCATCATCATCATCATCATCTGTCTTAGAAATGGACCAAAGATCTGAATAGACATATCTCAAAAAAAGACATACAACCGGCCAACAAGTATATGAGAAAATGTTCTGTTAGCTCTAATCACAAGGAAAATGCTAATCAAAACCACAATGAACTACTGTCTCACCCCAGTTAGAATGGCTATTTTCAAATTGACAACAAATAACAAATGCATTGCTGGTGAGAATGTGAAGAAAGAGAAAACCATACACTGTTGAGAGGGATGTAAATTAGTACAACCATTATGGAAAATACTATGGAAGTTTCTAAAACACTTAAACATAGAACAACCATAAGATCCAGCAATCCTGTTACTGGGTATATAATGAAGGCATATGAAATCACTATTTCAAGGAGCTATCTTCTCTACTATGTTCATTGCAGTATTATTCACAATAGCCAGGATAGTCAACCTGAATGTCCATCAACAGATGAATGTGTAAAGATAATGTGGTATAAGTACACATTGAAATACCACTCAGCATTTTAAAAAAAGGATGAAATCCTGTTATTTGTGGCAACATGGATAAGCCTGGATGACTTTATGTTAAGTGAAATAAGCCAGAGACCAATATCCTTGATGAACATTGATGCAAAAATCCTCAATAAAATACTGGCAAACCGAATCCAGCAGCACATCAAAAAGCTTATACACCATGATCAAGTGGGCTTCATCCCTGGGATGCAAGGCTGGTTCAACATACGCAAATCAATAAATGTAATCCAGCATATAAACAGAACCAAAGACAAAAACCACATGATTATCTCAATAGATGCAGAAAAGGCTTTTGACAAAATTCAACAACCCTTCATGCTAAAAACTCTCAATAAATTAGGTATTGATGGGACGTATCTCAAAATAATAAGAGCTATATACGACAAACCCACAGCCAATATCATACTGAATGGGCAAAAACTGGAAGCATTCCCTCTGAAAACTGGCACAAGACAGGGATGCCCTCTCTCACCGCTCGTATTCAACATAGTGCTGGAAGTTCTGGCCAGAGCAATCAGGCAGGAGGAGGAAATAAAGGGTATTCAATTAGGAAAAGAGGAAGTCAAACTGTCCCTGTTTGCAGATGACATGATTGTATATCTAGAAAATCCCATTATCTCAGCCCAAAATCTCCTTAAGCTGATTAGCAACTTCAGCAAAGTCTCAGGATACAAAATCAATGTACAAAAATCACAAGCATTCTTGTACACCAATCACAGACAAACAGAGAGCCAAATCTTGAGTGAACTCCCATTCACAATTGCTTCAAAGAGAATAAAATACCTAGGAATCCAACTTACAAGGGATGTGAAGGACCTCTTCAAGGAGAACTACAAACCACTGCTCAATGAAATCAAAGAGGATACAAACAAATGGAAGAACATTCCATGCTCATGGGTTGGAAGAATCAATATCGTGAAAATGGCCATACTGCCCAAAGTAATTTATAGATTCAATGCCATCCCCATCAAGCTACCAATGACTTTCTTCACAGAAATGGAAAAAATTACTTTAAAGTTCATATGGAACCAAAAAAGAGCCCGCATTGCCAAGTCAATCCTAAGCCAAAAGAACAAAGCTGGAGGCATCACGCTACCTGACTTCAAACTATACTACAAGGCTACAGTAACCAAAACAGCATGGTACTGGTACCACAACAGAGATATAGATCAATGGAACAGAACAGAGCCCTCAGAAATGATGCCGCATATCTACAACTATTTGATTTTTGACAAACCTGACAAAAACAAGAAATGGGGAAAGGATTCCCTATTTAATAAATGGTGCTGGGAAAACTGGCTAGCCATATGTAGAAAGCTGAAACTGGATCCCTTCCTTACACCTTATACAAAAATTAATTCAAGATGGATTAAAGACTTACATGTTAGACCTAAAACCATTAAAATCCTACAAGAAAACCTAGGCAATACCATTCAGGCCATAGGCGTGGGCAAGGACTTCATGTCTAAAACACCAAAAGCAATGGCAACAAAAGCCAAAATTGACAAATGGGATCTCATTAAACTAAAGAGCTTCTGCACAGCAAAAGAAACTACCATCAGAGTGAACAGGCAACCTACAGAATGGGAGAAAATTTTTGCAACCTACTCATCTGACAAAGGGCTAATATCCAGAATCTACAATGAACTCAAACAAATTTACAAGAAAAAAACAAACAACCCCATCAAAAAGTGGGCAAAGGACATGAACAGACACTTCTCAAAAGAAGACATTTATGCAGCCAGAAAACACATGAAGAAATGCTCATCATCACTGGCCATCAGAGAAATGCAAATCAAAACCACAGTGAGATACCATCTCACACCAGTTAGAATGGCCATCATTAAAAAATCAGGAAACAACAGGTGCTGGAGAGGATGTGGAGAAATAGGAATACTTTTACACTGTTGGTGGGACTGTAAACTAGTTCAACCATTGTGGAAGTCAGTGTGGCGATTCCTCAGGGATCTAGAACTAGAAATCCCATTTGACCCAGCCATCCCATTACTGGGTATATACCCAAAGGAGTATAAATCATGCTGCTATAAAGACACATGCACACGTATGTTTATTGCGGCACTATTCACAATAGCAAAGACTTGGAACCAACCCAAATGTCCAACAACAATAGACTGGATTAAGAAAATGTGGCACATATACACCATGGAATACTATGCAGCCATAAAAAATGATGAGTTCGTGTCCTTTGTAGGGACATAGATGAAACTGGAAAACATCATTCTCAGTAAACTATCGCAAGGACAAAAAACCAAACACCGCATGTTCTCACTCATAGGTGGGAATTGAACAATGAGAACTCATGGACACAGGAAGGGGAACATCACATTCCGGGTACTGTTGTGGGGTGGGGGGTGGGGGGGGCGGGGACAGCATTAGGAGATATACCTAATGCTAAATGACGAGCTAATGGGTGCAGGAAATCAACATGGCACATGGATACATATGTAACAAACCTGCACATTGTGCACATGTACCCTAAAACCTAAAGTATAATTAAAAAAAAAAAAAAAAAGAAATAAGCCAGAGACAGAAAGATAAATACTGCATTATCTCATTCATATGTGGAATCTAAAAAGGGTTGATCTCCTAGAAATAGAGAATAGTACAGTGGTTACCATCTGCTGCTGAGGAAATGGGGGAGAGGAGGAATGTGGAAAGTTTGTCATTGAGTACAAAGTCACACTTGGGAGGAATAAGTTCTAGTGTTTCATTGTTTCATTGTACAGTAGGGTGACTACAGTTAATAATGATATATTGGATATTTCAAAATAGAAGAGAAAATTTTGAATATTCTTATTATAAAGAAAGGATAAATATTTGAGGTGATATATATATGCAAATTACCATAATTTGAACATTACACATCATATACATGTATTGAAACATCACACTCTGCCCTATATATGTACAATTATGTACATATATATGTACAATTCAAAAAAGAGAAAATTTTAAAAAGTAAATTATCACAGTATGTTTCAACCACGGTAGGTTTCTTTCATAAATCCGTTTTTTGTTTTGGCACTACCAAATTTTATCTGTCAAACTAAATTATAGAGGTGTGATTTTTAATATAAACTATACCAACAAAGAGATTCTTCACTTTCTAATTCACTATGGATTCTCCTATACTCCTCTTACCTATGTAAATTTGGGTGAAGACTATTTTATATATGAGGTGATTGCATACATAGCCTCTATTTGTCGGGTCAATAGAAAAATCCAAACTGAAGTATTAATCAAAAAGAAGGAAAAGGAGAAAGAGAAGGCAGGCGAGAGAAAGAAGAGGAAGACGAGGAGGTGAAGGAAGAAGACAATATGTTATTAAAGCTTTTATCTGAATGACTATTCTAAGAGTATAATACAAAGCAAAAACAACTATTGTGTAGGCTGATAACCACTGCCTTTGTTAGAGACACATAAAAAACAATGAAATAAAATAATTTTTTTGCATATAAAAATCCACGACTATAATCTCAAATTTTTCAATAGTTACATTTAAAATTTTATTGACTGATTTAGAGTTAGCATATATTTGGTGAGAATAGTCTTGAAACATTAAAAAAAAAAACAAGAAAAAATTGCAACAGTTAATGATTCCATAATAAGATCTACTTACCAACTAAATAAAACACTGTAAGTGAAATAACTAAGAGTTAAAGTCTTTGTAAATTTGTGAACCCCATAAATTCTTCTAATAATTCTTGTTAATATATCAGTACAAAACAAATACTGATAAAATAAGAATTAATTATTGAGTAAAATTCATTAAATGATCCATTTTATACTTTTCTTATTATGATCCTGGTTATATCTGACTTTCTGACAGGCTTAAATCTTTAATTCTGTTCAGTTAGAAACACAAGGCACGTAATTTTTTCTACCATTTCTTTTTGCCATTGAATTCTTGAATCTCACATTATATTAGTCTCTTCATCCTACTATCATTATCTGTGTTCTTATAAATTCTGTTTAAATACTCCAACAATATTCAGAATGACTTCATCTTTTCTGTTCATTACATAATGTTAACTAGCTGCTAAATAATTTTCCATGACAAATGAGAAAAAGATTGCTATGTTATTTTTAAATTTTCTTCTAAATTATAAAATAGTTACTCTGTAACTATACAAAATTTCATAACACATTAGTAAATTGTAAGTGATGTATAGCAATTTTCATAATTATGATTATATTCAAATGCAATGAACTTAAAATTAATTTGATTAAGAATAACAACAACGTTATATGTAGAAATTTCAGTGGATAGTAAAATAATTTTCATGTGATAGTGATAAAGTCTATATAGATAATTGGCCTATAACTACATGAACATATCTAAATTATGATAGGATAAGAGGTTTAGTAAAATTATTCTCTCTTTAATAGTTTCTGAATCAGGTAGCTTATTAATAACCTAATAGAAGATTCTTTTTTTAGAGGGAGAGACAGAGTCTTGCTCCATCTCCCAGGCTGGAGTGAAGTAGCGTGATGTTGGCTCACTTGTGACCTTGACCTCCCAGGCTCAGGTGATCCTCCTTTCTCAGCCTCCTTATTAGCACGGACTACAGGTGCACACCACTGTGCCTGGCTTATTTTTTAATTCTTTGTAAATACGGGATCTTGCCCAGGCTGATTGTGAACTCCTGGCCTCAAGTGAGCGTCCTGTTTCAGCCTCCCAAAGTGCTGGAATTACAGACGTGAGCCACTGTGCCCTTCCAGAAGGTTCTTAAAATCCATGAAGTCCTGACCTGTAACTCTAATGTGTGCCTTTAAAAAGAAAATCTCATTGTGTCATTATTTCTCTTTTCAAATTTCTTTCTATCCTTGGTCCTAGTATACTTGGATTTTTAAAAGTTTAAAGTTCAGGGAATATTTACACACCAAAAAAAAACCACCCTGCAAGCATAATTTTTTATAATGTATATAAAACATTTTTAGAAATTTTTCTGCAAATCCTACTTATAGAATAAACTCTGTAGTTCTTAATATAAAATTAAATTAGTTTTTAGTGAAAGCAATTCATAAAAATATCTACATTATTTATATATTCTACTCTGATGTTGATCATGTTCTGTTTCCACCATTTATCACTGCCTCCAGAAATTCACCTTGCATCTGTTCCCACCTTTTAACCATTCTGAATTCTATAATATAACTGATGTAAAATACTACCAAGAAGAGATTTTAAGATAAACATAAAAGAAAAATGAAACATTTAAGTAATTCTGTGCAGAATGAGAAAGCGTCTATGTTTCCTTAGAATGCATTCTCTCTTTAAGGCAAATTCATAAAGAACTATTTTCAAAACATTGAACATATATTTTGTGGCTTAAGTTTAATGTTATAACCTCACAAGGAATTTAAAAAGCCCAATCACTTATTTTGTGAGGACTTTATACTTAAAAATCAATTTTACATCATACCTCAGTTTCAGCATTTAATTAATATTTAAATTTGAGTGCCTACATTGCATCGGGAACTGTGCTAGGCGCAGAAGACAATTATAAGTAAAAGAAAAAAGCAAATAACAACATCTTAGAACATTTACCATCCACAGATTCTCACTGAAAGAATTTCTAAAGCAGTGGTTCTCAAAATATGGTCTCCAAATCAACAGGATCTGCATCTCCTGGGAACTCGTTAGAAATGCAAATTAACAGACTTAACTCCAGACCTACTGAATCAGAACTGTAGGCTGGTGCCCAACAATCTGTGTTTTATTAAGCCCTCCATTTTATTCTTATTTTTGGTAAATTTGAGATTAAATGTTCTAAAAGATAGTTTAGACAAAAGCAAATTTAACATAGAAGAATTGAAACAAGAAAATATTCAATATGTGGGTGAATTTTAGGTAACATTGAATATATAAAGTAATGATATACTAATATCTAATTTGTAGAGCTAAAATACCAAAGATATAAATAAAATACTAGGAAAAATAGCATCTCTCTCATGAGGTGATGAACGGATATACAACATATATCCTTTGAGAACAGTGTAGAGAAAATTATTGACTATAGAATTCTGTGTATATTAAAATTTTAAGGTTAATCATTAAAGTAATTTAAATAGAATGCATATACTCTAAACCAAAAAAATAGGATAAATAAAATAATTAAAAACCAATTCATTGGCAACTCAGAGACAGGAAGAAGACCTTCACAATACACATATTTGATAAACTCAGAATGAAGCTGCCTTTGCAAAAATTATGACAGTGAGAAAACATGACATACAAAAATTGTGACAGTGAAAGAGATCTGACCTGACTCCATCTTGTCTTTAATTTTGGTCTGAGCTAACCAAAGGAAGAATTAAGTTTATAGTTTACCTCTGAAACAAAGATAACAGCCCCTTCCCTAAACAACCGCCCTCCTTGCCTGGAGACCAGAGCACTTTGTAAAGCTAGCAAATTAGCCACAAGATTAGAAATTATAGGTCAGGAGTCATGCGGCCAGAAGCCACAAGTTTTCTAACCTCCCCACTTGCTCTTACAGTTAACTTTACTACTGTAAAACCCAAGACTGATGTTCAAGATATTTTCCAGACACTGCATTTTGATGGGCCAGCTGACATCACACAGACCAGTAAATTGGCTCAACTAGTTCTGCAATCCCACCCAGGAACAGGAGACAGCAAGAAGACAGCTTTGACGGCCCCTATGATTTCATCCCTCATCCAACCAATCAGCATTTCACATTCCTTAACTCACTACATGCCACGTTATCCTTAAAACATCCTAGTCTCTGAAATTTCAGGGAGGCTGATTTGAGTAATAATCTCTTTTCTCCCATTTAGCTGCCTCTACATTTATTAAACATTTTCTCTATTTCAAAAACCTGCAGTTCTCAGTGCATTGGCTTTTTTGGGCATTGGACAAGATAAATCCATTGGGTGGTTACAAGAATATATAAAGAATGCCAGTAAATTGATTAGAAAAAATTACACATCCCAATAGAAGACAGAGAAATATTTCACATTAAATATTATAAAATACTATGCAGCCATAAAAAAGAATGAAATCACATTCTTTGCAGCAACATGGATGGAGTTGAAGGCTATGACCCTAAGCAAATTAACAAAGGAATAGAAAACCAAATACACAATGTTCTCACTCATAAGAGAGAGTTAAACACTGACTACACATGGGCATAAAAATGGGAACAATAGACCATCTGGACTATTAGAGGGTGAAAGGAGGGAGGGTGTGGGTTAAAAAAACTACCTATCAGGTACTATGTTCACAAGCTAGGTGACAGGATCCATACCCCAAATATCAGCATCATGCAATATTCCCATACAACAAGTCTGCACATATACCTTCTGTATCTATAAAAAGTTGAAATTTAAATAAATAAAATTTAAAAATTAAATTGAATTGTTATAGTAATCTGGATAAAAAAATTATTAAAATAGTCAATGTATCTACAAGTATTGACTTCATTAGGCATCAGCAATGCCAGTTGTAACATAAATCTAAACACTAGAATGTATAAAATGTAAAAAAAGATGAAAAATGCCAAATGTTAGAATGTGGCATTCTAACACAGAATTCTGTATACTGTTTGTCATATGTACAACCCATTTGCGTACTGTGTCTGAATGCTTTAAACATTTATATAACCACTTTGGAAAGTTACTTGACAATACAGTAGTCTTCCTTTACCTACAGTTTTACTTTCCAAGGTTTTGGTGACCTGCGGTCAACCACAGTCCAAATACATTCAATGGAAACTGCCAAAAGTAAATAATTTGTGTGGTAAGTTACACCCCATTCTAAGTATTGTGATGACATCTCATGATGCTCAGCTGTTTGCCAGCTGAGAAGTGAATCATTCATTTGTTCAGCATATCCACATGTCCATGTTACCCACTGGTGAATCCTGAGTCACTTAGTAGCTGTCTCATTATCAGACTAGCTTTCACAATATCACAGTGTTTGTATTCTGTTACCTCTTATTTTACTTAATAATGGCCACAAAATTCAAAAGTACTGTGCCTAATTGATAGATTTTATCATAAGTAGTTATATATAGGAGAAAAAATAATATATATAGGATTAAGTACTATCCCTGGTTTCAGACATCCACTGGAGGCATCTAAAGTATCCCTCACAGATAAGGGGTGACCTGTGTTTCACCCCAAGGTCTATCCTTATATTAAATGTGGACATAGGTTTATCAAATAATACATACTCATGTTCATAGCAGTACTGTTCATAATAACCTCAAAGTGTTAACTACTCTAATGCCTACTGTATTATTCAGGGTTCTCCAAAGAACCTAGGACAGATGGATGGATGGGTGGATGGGTGGATGGATGGATGGATGGATGGATAGATGATAGATAGATAGATAGATAGATAGATAGATAGATAGATAGATAATAGATAGATGAGAGGAGGTTTATTAAGGAAATTAGTTCACATGATCATGGAAGCTGAGTAGTCCCACAATATGCTTCTAAAAGCTGGAGAACCAGGGAAACCTGTAGCATGGCTCAGTTCGAGTTCAAAAGCCTCAGAACCAGAGGTTTATGGTATCACTCTAAGTCCAAGGTGAAAGGCCATAGAGCAGGGTAGAAGTTGGAGGAATGTGGGGAGTGGAAGAGTGGGTCTTTGGTGTGAGTCCCAGAGTCCGAAAGCCAGAACCTGGAGTTCTGATACCCAAAGGCAGAAGAAGAAGGCCTTCCCAGCTCTTCAAGAGAGAGAACAAGAATTCTTCCCATCTCTGCCTTTTTGTTCAATCTGGGGTCCCTGCCAAAGTGGATCTTACCCACTCAGTCCTCTAACTCACAGGCTGATCTCTTCCAGGAACACCTTCACAGGTAAATAATGCTTTACTAGCTCTCTAGACATTTCTTATCCAGTCAACACCTAAAACTAGCTATCACACCCAGCAATCATAGACTGAATAAGTAAACAGGAGTATATTCACAAGTAAAATACAATACAGCAACAAGAATAGACAACTTACAACCACATGGAAAAATAAAGATAACTCTCACAATCATAATATTTAAGAGAAAACGACCTTGAAGGATACATACCTTATAAATCTATTCATCTAAAGTACAAACAATGACAAATCTCATTTGTGCTGCTAGAAACCTGAAATGTAGTTCCTCTTGTGTCTAAAGACTGGAAGGAAGCGTGATGGGGCTTCTGGAGTGATAGTGATGAAGGAAGCCAAAATATTTCACCCCAGAGTATACTTCTTTGATAAGATGCCTGTTCAGAGGGTCTGCAAACAGAAGTAGCCCTGCAAAGCTGTCTTTTGTGGGAGAGATTTGCATCTGTAGGGAACTTGCATTCAAGTAGCCGGGCTTTCTCTGAGGCCCTTTCCTGTCTGGATCTAGAAAATATCTGAGTCTATCATCTTTAAAGGTCTGACAAAAACATTTACCATCCATTTTCTCTGAGTGTTGCTACCTGTAACATGTATCTGTATAACAAGACCACGTTTCCTAGCCAAGCCTCTTCTTCTCTTCCTCCCGTATCCTATCCTGCCCCCACAACCCAATTTATATCATAACCTGTATTTGACTCTGCTCCCAACCCCCATTCTTTCTGTAACTTCGAGATGGTATAAAAATGTCAACTATCTGGCCATTTCTTGGAGTTCCTCAGCCATGTTAAGAAATTTGTGTGTCTTTTCGCCTATTAATCTTTTTTTTTTTCAGTTGATCTTTCAGTGAACCTTTAGAGGGCAAGAAACAAGTTTTCCCGTGGCCCTTTGATGTTCTGTTTCTTTATCTGAGGGCTGGGCATACACGTGCGTTCAATTTGTTCAAATTTAATGAGTTGTACACTTATGTGCATTTTTGTCTGTATATTGTAATTTGATACAAAGTAAAATCTCTAAAAAATCTCTTTATTAAAAAAAGGCAGAAAATAAGAAAACAAAAAAAATAATTAGTATATAAAACATAGTCCAAATATATCAAATGAATGTAAGAGGAATAACTTTCAATTATAATATAAAAATAAAAATCTAGGAATTATTTTAAAAGTTACAATCAAATCATAAAATAGCAAAGGAGTGAAAGTAAAATAATGTAAAGTTATACAAAAAATTCTAATCAAAATCAAAGTGGTATTAGCTATATCAGGGGTTGTCAACAGTGGTGCTATTGATATTTTGGACTGAATAATTATTTGTTTTGGGGTGGTATCCTTGCAGCTTGTTTAGTAGTATCCTAGATCTCTAGGCACTAGATACCTATAGCACCACCCCCACTCCAAGTGTTGGCAAGCAAAAATGTCACCAGGTTTTACAAAATGACTCTTGGATTGCAAAATACACCCAGTTGGTTACTTTAATATGATACAAAATATATTTTAAACAAAACCTATTAATACACTTAAAGAGAGCTATCAGATAGTGTTAAAATATTTCATTCACATTTGTTCTTTAATAAATATTTACTAACTGTACAACATGCCAGACACCAGGAATACAATAGAGAATAAACAGACTAAGTTCTGGTTGTCAGAAAGCTCACACTCTAATGAGGATCAACAAGCAATAAACAAATAAATCATTGATAACAGCTAGATAATAAAGTAAAACATGCCAAGTGAATGGATTTTGATGTAGTGAAATGCTATTTTCTATAAAGTTTTCAGAGAAAAGATTTCTGCAATAAGTTGACATTTGAAAAGACACTTCCAGAAAGTCATGGATGATAAACAGTGTTTAGAAAGATGGGAGAGAAGTATTTGCACAGGGTCTAAACAAGGAGCTAGACATATCCCATGAACAACAAAGGACAGTGGCTCAAGGAGACTAATAGAGAGGGGTTTTTAAAATAATAGACAATAAAATTAGTGATATTAGCTGGTGAATGGATTTTGGATTAATTGGATGCAATGATTCTAAGTTCATATGTAACTAAAAGCAAAGAATGAAATTACATAAAACTTCTACTATCAGAATTCCAAATAAAAATATACAATCCGTAACCACATTTAGAGATTTTGAAACACCTCCCTCTGCCATTAAAACTCAAGCTAACAGAACACAGCAAAGATATCAAATTGAATATAAATAAATTACTAATTTTATGTAATGGACATATCTCTAACTTTGACAATAGGCACTTTATCCTTTATTCACTTATACTTCTAATCTTGGTGAGTAGCATTATTTAATGCCACCACCAAATTCAGAAACTTAGTTGTTAAAACTGTTTTTCTCCTTCCTCATCTCCCACATTCTCGTCATTACTCCAGAATCTCCAGAACTGCACTCATAGGCTTCCCATCTTACCTGCCTATGTTGCAAAATCTGTCATCATCAATTGCCTACAACGTGGTTTTTGAGCACAAACTGGTTCATTTGAATTTATCCTTTCTACTCCCAAGATAAGCTTTTCAAAACACAACTATGACTGTGCAGCCTCCTTACTCCATCTCTTAACCAAGCCACAGGATATAGCCCAAAGTTAAAGAGTAAACCCCCTTCCTTCTCCTCCTCCTTGCCTAATTCTGGCCAATTCTTTCTTATTTGGGTCTTAGTTTAAGTGTCACATTGTCAAAAATGACTTCCTTTCCACTCTTTAAATTAGCTTTCTTATGAATTCGTCATCCCATTTTTCTGATTTTTTATTTCTTTTTAAGGATTTTTAATTTTATACATATTTGTAAAATCAATTATTTAATGTCAGTCTTTCACAGCAGACTGAAAATGCTGTGTCTTCAGGGACATTTTCTATTTTGTTTACTCCATAAAACTAGCACACTGACTGAATAAATGATTGCTAGTTCAGACTATCTAATGTTATGTACTCCCAACACTCTTGTGCTCACACTAACTTCTCCCATCCAACTAACATACCATTGTCATATTCTCTAAATTTGCCAGATTATTTCTTCCCTGCGTGTTTTTGCTCAGGAGCCTCATTCTCCTTTCCCTCAGATGCCCTTATGGCTTACACGGTTAGTCTGACAAATATCTGTAAATTTTTCAAGAAAAAATTAAAAATCATCTTTTTAATTAAATCGTTTGAACTCTCCTGGCATTGATGTTTTTGTTTCCCTGAGCATATTTGTGCTGTCACTTCCATCTTCAGAGTTCAGTCTGGGTATAGAAATCACAGCATTACTTTAGCAAAAATAATTTAACATAAAAATGTGTTAACTAGTTACTAAAATAATTGAAAATACAAAAAAAGTACAAGAAGACATTTCCTTAGGTAGGGAAGCAGCTGCATTTGTTCTTAAATATTTACTAAGTACCTACAACATACCTGACACCAGGAATTGAAGGATGAAGGAATAAAAGAAAGAGGTTGCAATGTTTAAATCTTAAGATGCTTCGAGGAGGAGGCCTTTAAGCTGGAACTCAGATGTCTGACAAGATGCCTCTGTAGTGGAGTCTGTGGTCCACTTTCAGGAGTGTTGTGGAAACTTCTCCTAATGAAACAAAGCGCCACTGCCAAGATGAAAAAGCTTTGCAAAGGCAATGTTCACAGGAACAGAAAATAAAAGAGATATGGCATATCTCTTCTTTCTCTTTCAGTCTTCTGGTCTCTGTATATCAGTCTTTATTTGGCATAAACTTAACAGGGAGATATCGAACCAAGGCAAATGTGGTTTGTAAGGTCTAAGGGTATATAAAAGTGTGTTTAAAAGACACAGAAAATAACTGGCATATACCTCTATATAATAGTGTAGTTATTTTTAGAAACTTTACTCACTTATTCAACCAATGATTGTTGATACGGGAGCTCATTCAATGCCAGGTACAATGCTAAGTACTGAGGGTAGAATGATGAATACTAATTAAAGATTTCTTGTCTTCATAGGGCTTATATCCTGAGTTTTTGATTCCATAAACTCTTTGCACCTTTAGTCAGAGGATGTACCTTTAAAATATATACTATGTTAAACATAGACTATTTTAAATACGCAGAATACAATGTAGTAGGTTTTCATGACTGTAGTGGCCCTGGTCATTTTTTAACAGTAATTCTCAACTGAGAGTGATATTTTTTCCCACTCCAAGGGAGACTTGGCAATGAGTACCAAGGGTCAGCAAAGTATACCTTCCACCACCTATTATTGTAAATAAAATTTTATTAGAAGGCAGTCACACTCATTTGTTATATACTATTTATGGCTTCTCTCATGCCGCCCCAGCAGGGATTAGTGATTGTCACACAGATCAAATGGCCCAGAAAGTCTAAGAGATTTATTATTTGACCCTTTACCAAAACAGTTTGCCAATCTCTAAAAGATAATTAGAACTTACTACCAGCACGTAAGAGGATATCCTGTACATAGACTGTTGTGTAATTTATATATGTATGTAAATGTATACCACCAAAATTAACCAGATTGATTGACTTTTCAAATTGACATGTATTTTGTATAAGCAACCAACTTCCCTAGAATATTAAAACATTCCAATTTCAATTTATGGTCAAATTTAAAACATCAACCATTTTTTTTTTTCAGGATACTTAAGGGAGGTATAACTCTAAAACAAACTAACACAAGTTGTCTTTTTTCTTCCAGTTCTCTATATTATTTAGAAAAACTATGTCTTCTTAACACTAGATAAAATATGTATGTTTTCCCTTGGGATAGTTGAACTTAGTCCCAGGGGCAATAGAACTTAGTAGTACTTGGCAGATCATTTTTCACTGGAGATCTAACATATAAAATTGTATTTTTGTTCCTCTTTATGTGCCTTCTACCCTGCAAGGGCAGTATCTGTTTTATTTATTAGCACATTCATAATTAATTTATCACAACACACTGCAATAAAACTTTATATAGAATTGCCATCCATATAGGATCAAAATTTCGGTATAAGCTGCTAATTTAAAAAATCTTTTAATTTATTGTGATGTGTTAATAGCCTAGGTAAAACAATTTAAATATGTTGCAAAGTTGATTCAAAACCATAAAACTAAAGCAAAAAAATCACAATCTATGTTTCATTTTAGTGTATATTTAGTTTTATATATTTGTGCCAGAACATTACTCACTGAAAAATATAACTCTAATATAAATAATTTTTGAAATTATACACTTATTTTGAATCACTCCATTTAACTTTTGTCTAGTTTATTTAAAATAATATATAATTATTTTGTCTCAAGTTTTCTCCTCTAAGACTTCTATTTACTCATACTAGTCCAACAATCTATTTTTTTCTTCACTTTCCTTTTTCTTTTTTTGTAAGAAAACAACAGTCACAGTTTTCTCTGTCCATGAAAGAAATATTTTCTCTTTCACAAGTTGTATGAAGTACATATCATCTTTGCCCTTTCAAAAAAGAAAAGGGCAAAACCTTTCAAAGTGTTTCTTTCTAATTGCATGCATTTTTCTTTATTTTTCTTTACAAGATAAAAATGCAATAAACTAAACTGCCCTAAAGCTAAAATTATTTTGTGACATTGACTAAATCAAATCTCTCAGGCCACTTGGTATTATGTCACTTACTTTCACTCATTCAACAAAAAATTGGGCTGTTTGGTATCTACATAGTTGAGAAAACATGATCTTTGCCTTCAAGTGTTTACAACATGGTAAAGAGACAGGTAGACAAACAACGTATCATAAATTCTTATGCAACAATACAAGGTCAGAAAAATACAGTGTAAATGCTAGATAACTATTTTAGGAGAGTTAGGGTAGACTTGATAAAATAAACAATGCTTGCATAAATTGTTATAGAAATAAAGATTTTGGTACTTTTGCAGTAAATACAGAAGGTGTTAGAGTCTGTTTGTGTCCCCACAAAAAGTCATAAGTTGAAACTGAATCACCAAAGCGACGGTATTAAAAGTAGGGCTTTTGGAATATAATTAGGGTCATGTGGGTGGAGTCCTTGTTGAATGGGATTATTGTGCATATAAAAGAGGCCTTGGGAAGCTTCCTTGCCTCTTAACCACATGAGGGCACAGATAGACGTTATCATCTGTGAACCAGAAAGCAGGTTCTAGACATGGAATCTTGCCTTGATGTTGAACTTTCCAGCCTCCTGAACTGTGAGAAGCAAATTTCTGTGTTTATAAGCCACCTAATTTATGGTGCTTTGTTAGAGTAGTCGAATGAACAAACGAGGAAGGTTATTCTATGACGTAGGAACAATATGCAAAGAAAAATTTAAGAGTCCATTTGAAAAGTTACACATTCATCTGTGTCTCTGAAATATAAGATGCAATGCTAGGAAATAAAGATGATAAAGAATATATTAAATATGACAACATAGGGCATACCGAGATGTGATTTTATTTTGAAGACCGTGAGGAGCCAATTGAGTAAAGCATAAATATGACCTAAAATATTACTGGAAGGATACAAGCAACAATGGAGAGAATGGTACACACACAAAAAAAGATAATTAAAAGGTTGCATCCACATGTCTTATTTAGTGATCAGATGCAAGAGATGAAGAAAGAGGCATAAGAATTGTTGCCAGTTTGCAAGTTTGTTCCTGGCTTGTTTCTGACAGAAGGAAGCAGTGCCATAATCAAGACATAAGTTTGATGGATAATCTAATATCATGCATTTGATAATTACATGTAAAGTTTGAGTAAAAATGTCAGATAAAGACATCCACTACAGATTATTTGTGAGTCTGTGTTAGCATTAGGTGAAGTCATTTTTGTATATGCACCTTCTCAGGAATGGTTTATGAGGAGTGAAGAAGAGTACCTATGATGACATGCTGAGGAATATATATATATATATATATATATAAGATCTCAGAGGGAAGGCATTGCATTAAAGAGAACTAGAAGTAGTCTTTGTAGGGCAAAATGAAGTGTTGTCATGGATTACAAACAGGAGACAGTTTTACAGAGAGAATGGTCAATTGAATATATAGAGGTAGAAAAGCCAAACAATGGAAGAAAGGAAGGAAAGGAAGGAAAGGAAGGGAAGGAAGGAAGGAAGGAAGGAAGGAAGGAAGGAGAGGAAGAAGAGGAGGAGGGAGGGAGGGAGGGAAGGAAGGAAGGAAAGAAGGAAGGCCAATAGATAATGGAGACGAGAACATGAAGCAACAGGAATTCTTATCCATTGCTGGTGGGAATGAAAATTGACAGAACCACTTTAGAAGACTGTTGGAGTTTCTTTCAAAGCTAAACCACACAATCTAACAATCACAATCATAGTTATGTACACAAATGATTTGAAAAACCTGCACATGAATGTTTATGGCAATTTTACTCATAACTGTCAAAACCTAGAAGCAGCCAAGATGGATAAATAAATTGTGGCACATCCATACAATCGAAGATTATTCAGCCATAAGGAGAAATAAGCTATTAAGCTAGGAAAAGAGATGAAGAAACTTAAAAATATATTGCTAAGTGAACGATGCCAATCTGAAAAAGCTTTATACTGTATAAATTCAATTATAGAGCTTTCTGGGAAAGGCAAAACTATGGAGACAATAAAATGATCATTGGTAGCCAGAGGTTCGTAGTGGGGAAGGAAAGGATAAATAGTTGGAGCATGGGGTATTTAGGGCAGTGAAACGATCCTGTATGATTGTGTAATGATGGACACAAGTTACAAGATGTTTGTAAAAACATATTGAATGTACAACACAAAGAGTGAACCCTAATGTTGAGGATAACAGTAGTTAATCATAATGTATCAATGTTGGTTCATCAATCACAACACATGTATCATTCTAATACAATATTTAAGTAGTAGGAGAAATCAAGGGGAAGGGGAGGAAAGGGGAATAATATGAGGGAATTCCCTGTACCTTCCTCCTATCAATTTTCCTGTAAAAGTAATACTGTTTAAAAATAAGTAAATAATATAAAATACTGTCATAAAATACAACTATAGAGATATAAACAGAAGTGCTCTAGATTTTTTATAAAAATTACGGGAGAGTCTATTAGATTTTATATTTGAAAAGTCATTAAGACTAAATATAGTGTCAAAAAATTGATGGTGAGTACCTACTGCAATATAATAAAATAGTATATGTAGACATATTTCCCTATCTGGGAGCTTGTATTAAAAAACAAACTTACAAAAGCTAAATATCGAAAGGAACAATGGCCCATTATCTATTTTACTAAACTATTTAAAACAACTTATTGAAGATATATTCACTAAGACATGCAAATATTTGTTTTCCCTCAATGAATGCCTGTTTAATATTTTGAGCAACTAAAAATTTGTATAATTATGTATAATGACATGACAATATTATATTTCTTGAGTTCTACATTTTTTGAATATCTATTCTATGCAAACTCAGGGCTCTTTGTGATGCAACAGTCTCCTTTTTCTTTTCTTACTCTGTTTTGCCAGATTCATAATAGATGCTAATAAAAATAATTCTACAGCAACAGGATAATGACATATAGTCATTCATTCATTCAAGAACTTACACTAAATGTCTACCGTGTGCCAGGACTTGATTTTTTTTTTTTTTTTTTGAAAGAAAAGGAAAAGGAAGGGAATACAAGGAGAGAAAGAGAAAGGAACAGGAAAAAGAAAATAACTTTTCAAGTGTGACAGGAAGTCAAAAGTTTTAGGATTTCAACTTTAAAAACCCTATATAATTTCATGAGTGCGTTCTCTAAATGGTTTCAGAATCCTTATTATAAAATGAGCTGGTAACATTAAAAATGAGAGAGTTAAATGCTTTTCTACTTGTTAGTATATTTTATTATAGATTCTGGGTTTTTTTCAAGTATATTTTTCAAAAGGTATACAAGCTATGGTGTCTTTAGTAACTTTTACTCATAATATTTTAGTAACATTAATTTGTTTGTTATCTGATTTGGTTGATAACTAAGGTCTCATTAAATATATCCACTCTTTATACATGTTGTTATCTTTTAAAATTAAAAAAGCAATATTAAATCTCTGTATAGAAACAACATGACCAAGGAATAAAACAGCTGTGAGTGGTAAAGAATAGAATTTGATAATACGATTATACTTTGGTGGCTTTCACTTCTTCCCCCAGGGATCTAAACTTGTTCATTATTTACAATAAGCATTTCCCTTAAAAAAACACTAAGCCTGGACAAGTGGAGAATCAACAGATGAAAAAACGAACAGCAGAAGAGAATTATTCTGCAAGAAGAAATCAACTGTGTCTCTCAATTGAGAACCACTAGCAAGAAACTGGTAAACCAACCAACAAGTGGGTAAAGAAAATATGAGATTATATAAATAAATAAATACACACACACTCACACACACACACACACACACACACACGCACACACCAAAGAATACTACTCAACCATACAAGGGAAGGAAATAATAGCATTTACATTTGCAGCAACCTGGATGGAGTTGGAGACCATTATTCCAAGTGAAGTAACTCCGGAATGGAAAACCGAATCTCATATGTTCTCACTTATAAGTGGGAGCTAAGCTATAAGGACAATATAATGGACTTTGGAGACTTGGGGGGAAAGGTGGGAGGAGGATGAGGGATAAAAAACTACATACTGGGTACAGTGTACACTGCTTGGGTGATGGGTGCACCAATTCCCAGAAATCACCACTTAAGAACTTTTCCATGCAACCAAACAGCATCTGTTTCCCCAAAACTATTGAAATGAAAATAAAAGTAAAATAGTATGTAACACATAAAAAAGAAAACTAAATGTGTAACGGATTGTAGGGAACAGAGGCCATGGATCTGTAGATCTCTGTACATAATGACTGGTGTCTTCCAATAAAAGGTCCAGACTCCCTCAATATTAAAGGTTAAGTAATCCCTTTTGAATATTAAAATAACTACAATAGCTCTTTTATACAAAATTGACACACACATGCATGCACACACACACAACCACATATTTTCTGAAGTGAATACAATTTATTTCTTTTCATGTAATGAAATATTTGTACTCTGACTTCTGATTACTTCCTTCCCAGATGTTCTGCATCATTGCAATTCATACTCTAGAGCTACCAGCTAACTGAAGTTCCCAGAGCAGCTTACGGTCTCATATTTTTTGACACTTTTTTGCTCTTCCCTAGAAAGGCATTAATCTTCTTCTCTACCTGACATACATTCCTCCATATTCATCCTATAAAATGCAAAATAATCATTGTGTATTCCATGAAGATTCTGATTTCCCTTAGTATCTTACCCAATCCTTTGTGTTAGTGGTATACTTTTTATATCATTTCTATTGGATAGCCTGTGTGTATGACTGAAAGTGAATTGCTGGGGGATATGACCGCTTTCTTCCTCATCTTTGAATCATTGTTTCCTAGTAAAACGTACACAATGTAAGGTGCACGGCAAATATTTGTTGAAAATAATTAAGAAAAATTCCTACTGTTCAGCAGTATACTAAATTGTCCAATCAGATGAAAGAGTAAGCCGATTTCCAGTGTCTAACAATTTCTTAGAGCTAATTTTAGCACTGAAAATGTGAGAGAAATTCAGTATTTAAGAATTATAGAAATTTTGCAGATAAAAGATTGGTGTTTCAGAACCATGAATGTTTAACAATTTGTCAGTTCAGTGTACACTATTCTGAATATTTTAGATCCTTCATTACCCTCTGCTTTCTTTTTATGTTTTGCCACACTTTGTGAAGCATTACTTTTTAATATTGTGGTAATAATTCATAGCATTATCTCTGATGTCCAATATAGAAGACAATCAATTTAAAAATAGATCAAGACAATGGATGATTAATAAAATCAAATAACTTAAGAATTAACATTCCTCTGAAGTATATCAAAGACCTATTTGGTAATAATTACATAGAATAGGCCAATTTGAAGCATACCGTATTTAAGTAATAGTCGTTTTAAACATATTCTCCTGCATTTCAACTCATTTTTAGAAAAAAACTTTAGTAAGCTTAGAAAGAACTCTAAAAATGTATTAATGTAAACATTTAAATGGTTTTGTGTTTTATAAGAGCTATATAATGAAGATTTGTTTATTGATTTCCACTAACCTTTAGTTATAAAATTAATAATTTCAATAAATAACTGTGAGGTTAGATTAAAACCCATAGAGTTATGGCTTTTTTTGTGCCAAGATAAGAATAATTCATAAAAAAAAGTCTAAATCTTATTGATAATAATTTATAAACAATAACACTGCAAATAGTTTACATTTTCATCATGGCATTAAATATTGCTGCATTTGATTCTGTGACTGTAGAAACTTCTTAATAATTTATATAATTATTGGTAGACACAAAAATTTCTAAATATATTATCCTATCCTTTTCTTAGGAGAATGTTTTTAAAAGTGATATTTTGCTTGGAACTTAACAAGATTCATTCAAATATAAGTAAATGAGTTTTGCTACTTCAAATGCTTAATATATAAATACAACCAGATATACACAAAATTGATGGTAATTGTTTGTTTTACATGGTTATTTAAAACATATTGAGAACTTGGGGTACAAAATAAACAACCCTTTTTACAAAGAGCTTTGACCTTTAACCTGATAAGAATTTATTGTATTATTGCTGATTTCACACACCTAGCCCCATATCTCCATATACAGTGTTTTTCCAATAAAACGTTTTAAATCTATTATGAATTTTTAGTTATCTATCATGTATTCTATGAACATATTCTTAAAATATATTTATTTTCACAATAAAAATGTGATATTACTTAATTCACATACCCAAAATGGTATTTTTCAATAAGTATTTTTTTATATTATCATCATCATCGTTATTACTCTAAAATCAAATAGGAAACCAAAAGTCAATGTTCCATTTGTCTGTTACTGTTCAGGAGATATTACAATATGGCCATCATGAATTTTGATTTTTGTATGTCTATCATAACCTTTTAATCACTTTAATTATTGAAATGTTGAACTTTTACCTTACAAAGCAGCCTTGCAGTTATTATCTCAGGAAATGCAATAATTATCTGAAGACTGTAACCAGAAAGCTGGTCAATTTTTAAAAAGTCATTTAAATTCCATTGTTTCCACTTATTCTTAATCTTCCCATTTGTTTATTATAATACAGGAACAACTTTATAAAATCTGACTATGCCTTCAACTTTTCAAAAGGGTAGAATTTGCATGGTGCAACATCCTGTCTACCTGTACGACTCAATTACTATTAGAGAAATATTATTTACTAGCAGAAAATGTGCATATAAAGTCCTTTATAGCTTCTATGATGATGCAACTTTTAATTTAAAAAATTCACTTTATTGTATTCTCTTAAAAACTAATACATGAATTTGAAAATGGAGTTAAAACATTATAGAAAATGCATTTTATTACTGAAAATGCAGTAAACATTTTGGCATAGCACATAGAGAACATTTTCTTACTTGAATAAAATATTCATTGTTAAATAAAAATCACATATGTTATTTCAACTACCTGAAAACTGTAATATAATAAATATAAACAATGTTACAAATCAAGAAAAATACAATTGTATTAGCTATTTGAAGATTACTTAAAGGGTATAACCTGTACTCTTTCCTGGAATCTATTTTTTTGTAACTACATGCCTAGCTAGATCACTGCCTTCTTGAATCTCTTAAAACTTGTCATTTATTTGTTTTGAATATCTGCTTCTGCAAAATAAAATAAACTTAAAAGCAAATAGCATATACCTCTCAATCCACAGCCTGTTACCATTTCATCACAATATCTAGGTCCTTGCAATAACTCCCAGTAGCCACATTCAAATCCTCTCATGAATCATATGTGAATGGTTTGTAATGACTTGTGAATCTATTCTCGTGGAAATTCTACTCACCAGAACATCTTTCTTTAAATCTTTATAACACTAGTAACTTATAATTTGAAGTTAGAAGCTTAAATCATTTAGTGATCTTTCTCCGTATCAAGTAATAATTTCTTTCTCAGGGCTAGGGTAAAAATACTAAGTCTCCTCTTTGCTTGTTCTGTAGAAATCAACTTTAGGAAAGGTGATGGTTTTAAGTTTCTGGTAAATTCTAAAGAACAGTAATAATATTAAGAGAATCCAAGTAGGCTCAGAATTTTCACAGACATCAACATTCATCAAAAAAGTTAATTAATTTTTCAATTGAGTTTAAACTGAAATTCAAAGTAACTGAGGCAGTGCAACAATTATATTTCTTTTCTCACCTATTTGTAAAGGTAAAAAATTATTTGGCCTAAGATATACAGTGTTTTATAAGACAAGGAGTCAAATTAATGGATATCGTGTAGGAAAAAACTAAGTTTCCCTTTGACTGTTTAGTGCTAAAATAAGAAAAATCCACAAATTCTCCAAGAATGCTTCTGGAATTTGCTATACCAGAGAAGAAACTGTCCACTTCCCACTCCTATCATAGGGAAGTTAGAGTCTGGTTTCATTACAAATCTGCAGACCATGGACAAGATAAGAGTTCTGCATCTTACCTACAGGTCTTAGAATCAAATAAAAAAAATCGCCAAAAATACAACTTGCCTTAGATGTGTGTTGTGACCATTTATTATTTCATTAAAATAGTGAAATATTTAATCGTGTTTGAATATAAAATACTAGACATAGTTGAATGCATATTTCTCGTCCCTTCGTACTCTTAATGGATCACAAAATATACCCCGGATTAAATGAGTCAAGATGCCCATCCCCCACAACTAGCATAGACGGTTTCTTCATTTCACAGTTTCCACAAGCAGCACAGAACCAGCTCCACAAAGATTGCCAAAGGGAAATACCCTTAATGTTTTCTGTCTATAAAACATATTTTATGAATAGGTTCAAACTGCTTTAATAATCCATCTTGATGAGTTTGTTCCTACCCTTAAGAGATTACCCCAAATCATGCTAGACTTTACTATAAGATATATATTATTTACGTAGCAGAGCTCTATAGCCAAGAGTAAAGTCAGAGAAGGGCAAATACATTTTAACTCTGTTACACTCTAAAATAGCTGAAATTCTGCACTATCATCTACCTTTTTCTGCTTAAAAAATACCTTTCCAATTTTTTTCATGAATGCAACCGCCTTTCTTATTCATTCTTCTCTTGGCACAATCATTTTCTTTTATGGATTTTCAATTTCGTGAATAATTACTATGCTAATATTTAATACATATTCCTTAATCTCAAAACCAAGTTCATACTCTTGGGTTTATTCCCATTACTCAGTTAAGAGGAAGATGACTTACTACATTCAACTTTTGGAAAAGATGTACTCAAAGTGAGGGTCTGTTTGAAAAGTTGGAATTTTGCCATTCAAATTTATCTTCCTCTCATTGTATGTAATATTTCTGTCTAAAATATGCTGTCTTTTATTTTTAATATTGGTGGTGGTGGTGGTGATGATGAGAGTACTGCTCCTGACGGCAAAAATAGTGATAATAGCAATGGTGGTACCTTAAGTGACTTAAGTGACTTAACAGAGATTGAGAAACAGCCCTGTAAGATTTGAGTCATTATTCTTGCTTTGCCCAGTTCTCATCATGCCACCATTCTGATTCCTGATATTTCTACTTTCTAACTTTAACCTTTTAAACTTAATCATTTCTCATTTTCAGTGACCTCTACCGGCTTTACTGTGTATCCTTCAATATATTTTCAAACCTGAAATATGGCAATAATTGGTGATCAAACTTCATTTGATTTTTTGGTGACATCCAACTTTTTTTCTGTAATCTCATAAATATATATCTTATTTATAGACTATGTGGCTTTTTGAAAATTTAATTATAAGACATAGATCAAAAGCATAAAATGAAACTTGAGAAATTAAAAAATAATTTTAAAATAAAATATAATAAAAAGGATTTTATTACTGAAAAACATTTCTTCATCTAATACTGTTAATGTATTTTTAATTTTATTCATTTTGGTCAACTTCAGAATGATAAAATTAAATGTCTGATTTAAAAAGTATATTTTAAAATATGTATTTAAAGTAATGCTTAATATTATCAAAAGTAATATTTTATGTATATAATCATTACCCCACAGATATTAAATACACTTACAATCAATATAACTTTTATATTTATATAACAGCATACTCATGAAGTAGTTGATGATAAAAGAAAAGTATGTAAATATTACTGTTAGAAGATTTCTATTTAAAAAAATTCACTGTAAGTAAGATAAGCCCCACTAGGAAGGTCAGTCTTCTGGGAAATGAAAATAATTTTTAGAACTAGTATTTGTTTAAAATTGGAATATAGTGGTTAATCAAATAAACTTTAGAATTTAAATTTAGACATGATTCAGTTCTCTACTGTGACACTTACCAGCTTAATAATTTTGAGCCAGTTATATAAATTCCCCCTCTCAGTTTTCTCACTTAAATGGAATAAGAGTAACATCTCACAGAATTTCTATGAGGATTAAATGATTTCAGAATATCACAAGACATGTAGTAAGCATTATATAAATATTTGTTAAATACAATTATTTTATATGGGATATTAAAAAAGAAAACTACTTAAAATAATACTTAGCTTTAGAAGGAAATAATCATATATAGAAAACATAATACATGGTTTTGATACAAGAAAGATTTACAAATAAAAGTGATATTTATCTCATTTCATGAATTTCTAAATATTCACACATTCTTTTGTTTATTAAAATATTTATTAATAGTAAAAAAAATTTTAATTAAAACAATAAAATTGAGCAAAATGTATGAACATGGCTATCAATAAAAAATTTCTGTCTTTTTACCTTATTGATACAATAAAAAATATATTCTGCTATTTCTAGAATTTAAACCTTCTGTTATGAGCAAAATAAAACTTAAATCTTATTAAAGAGACAGCCCCATTTTCATATTGTGAAATTGCTTTCTACACTACTTTTTTCCATAGGTAGTGCAAGCAGAAAATTTGAAGTACATGTCCATATTTCTCAAAGAATTAATAATGTTCTACTGGAATTCTTACACCTGGATGCAACCTAAAGAAAAGTCTAATTAAGATCATTCTTGATGATGCAATGATTTTTTTTACTGATTCTGATGCTAACCTCATTACAGCAGCAGCTTTTCTCTGTTTTGCTCTCTATAGACTTGTATACATAACAATTAACAGATGTTTAGGGAAACACTTCAAACAGTTCGCATTGGCATGATCATTAGGTTACAACAAGAAGAACTGTTTCTACTCCTTAAATAATGCGGCTACACAATATTTCCTAATTCTGTGTAGAATTTTTTTAAGCCTCAGAGTTGAGGTCAGGCTCATACTTGCCTTCATCCATAACACCATGCCTATCCGTTGCCAAACATAACAAAAAATAAGTTTTTTTATATTAAAAATGCTTTATTTGGGTAGCTTTTTTGAAAGGAAGATAATGGAGTGCTTCCAGGTCTTAATTTTTGTTGTTGTTTGTTTTTGTTTTTACTGTGGTAAATTAAAAAAACATTTATTTAGATCAGGTAACAACAGCAAAAGGAATAAAAATATTTCAGAATATATTTCTGTGTGTTAGTTTCATACATTTGGAAAACTTAATACCTCAATATATACAATATCCTATTCTGCCCTAAAAACTTTGTAGTCTAAAAATATAAAGAAAAATGTTCTGGAATAAAATTAAATGTTCGCAAATTATTAATATTGTTATTTAAATTATGCATTAACAAGGAAGTCAAAGTTTAAGAAAATAATTCTTATAAATAATACATAGTTCATGGCACATTTCAAATTTAAGAACATCAGTACAAGCCATCTTAGCTCCTGTCGTATGTTAAGGACCTTAACCATAAAAGGCATGAGAATGGTATTGTAGAAAATTAGAGGATAAATCAAATACAAATTCTGCAGCCTAGACTTTAATACATATCAGATTTTATACTTTAGACTTAAAATATAATCATGTACAATGCAGATAATGATAACTAAAGTTAAGTGCACATTTAAAAATCAGATAACAAGAGTCATGAATTATATCTCATTCTGGTTTTAATTTGCAATTCCCTGATAATTAGTGATGTTGAGCATTTGTTCATGAACACATTCGCCATTTGTATATCCTCCTTATGTCTTTCTCTTATTTTGTAATCAGATTATTTATTTTCTGGTTACTAGGTTGTTTGAATCTTTTATGTATTCCTCATCAGATAGTTTGAAATATTTTCGACTACTCTTAAGAGTTGTCTCTTGATTTTGTTAATTGTTTTCTTTGCTGTGCAGAAGTTTTTAGTTTGATGTAATCCCATTTGTTTATTTTAACTTGTGTTTCCTTGTGCTTTTGGGGTCCTATCTGAGACATCGTTGTCCAGACCAACCTGGCATTGTGTATATAATAGAATTCTATTCAACCATTATAAAGAATAAAATCCTGTAATTTATGACAATACGGATGAACCTGGAGGACATTATATTAAGTGACACAAGCCAGATACAGAAAAACAAGTACCACATGATGGAACTTATTTCTGAAATCTAAAAAAGTTGAACTCATAGTAGTAGAAATAATAGTGATTACCAGAGACTGGGGGAATGGGAAGGATGGGAGTAGGGGATGTTTGTCAAAGGCTACAAAGTTCCAGTTAAACAGGAGGGATAAAACTTTGAGATCTATTGCATAGCAAGGTTACTGTAGTCAATAATGATGTATTGTGTATTTCAAAATAACTAAGCATGTAAATTTCAAATGTGTCACTACAAAAAAAGATGTGAGATAATAGATACTAATTAGCTTCATGTAATCATTTCACATTGTATACATACATCAAAAGATAACACTGTACCCCATAAATGTACACTACTGTAATTTATCAATTAAAAATAATATGAATGGAAAAAAGCTATGAGTGAGTGCTTACTATGTGCCAGTCTTCGTTCCATGAACTTCATTATGTATTATATAATTTAATCCTCACTACAATCCTGTGTCAGTTTTGAAAGACTAAGCTAAAATAACAAATTAATTCCCAACATTTAGTGATTTCGAGTATAAGAAATCAACTTGTTTTTCAAGTAACATTTGAGGTCAATCAAGGCCTACTTCACACAGTTATTCAGGAACTCGATCTCTACCATTGTCAACTGGTGGATTCCAAAATTGTCATTATAATTTCTGTTCTATTTAGTTAGAAGGCAGAAATGAAAAGAAGAGGCATTTGGAAGGGTTATGGGCCAGGCGTAGAAGTGGCACATATGACTTCCAGGAGATCCCAATGAATGAATAATCCAGCTACAAATCGTGGTACTGAAAGAACAGAGAGATAGGATCATGATGCACGTTAAGGGAAAGGGTGGTTCAAGATGAGGCTGGGACAGTGATTGATGAAGAATATATCATTCAGGATGTTGTTAACCATGTTAAAAGATCTTACAAGTCATATTATTGGGCGATTTATTTTAAACATAGTGCACTACAGGATTTTAATAAATAATTTTCTCAATTATTTACATTTTAAAATATTCCTCTGAGTTTCTTTAAAATAAATGTTTCATTACAGTTCTAGATTTATCAAAAAATGCAATATATTAATAATAGAGATCCAGTATATCTCACATCCAGGTTTCCCTATTATGAACACGTTACATTAGGATAGTATATTTGTCAAAATTAATGAAGTCCATTTTATTGATGTTTTTCATGATTGAGCTTTTGGTGTTTAAACACTCATTAATAAAGCAATGGTTACATAGATTTTTTCCCCGTGCTATTTTCTAGTTATGGTATTGCAATAGCTAGATACCATAGCTAGAAGATAACAAAGGGGGAAATTGGGTATTTCAGGTAGGAGAAATATGATGATATCTCGGAATAGGTTTTTGATTTTGAAAAATGGAAAAACGCTCATACGTAACGTATATTCATTTGCTGACAAACTGTTATTGTGTATCTGTATGTTACACAGGGTAATTAAGTGCCAATATAAGCAGATATTTAATTAGTTATGATCATAGAATATGAACGATGGAACGTGAATATGTAAAATTTATCGGGGCTTTTCAAATTCTGCCAATTTTCCCTTTCATTTGATAAAATGTAGGTTCCTGGAGGGGTAAAAGAAAAACAACTGTATTCTTGGAGAGCAGGGAATTCATGCTCCCAGAGCAGATGGAGGATCCAGCTGATCATTCTTAATTACCTATAGAGAACTATTTATTTTACTTGATGAATTACTGGAACTGTAGTTATTTTATTATCCTTTTCTAGAATTGCTTCCCTGTTAATATCCTTACTGGTAACAAATATGTTAAATTTGTGACTTATGTTTTGTAAAGGTAGTAAGAGAAAAAGAGAAAAGCAGGAGAGGAAAGATAAGAAAATATAGAAAGTGTGTGAAAATTTAACATTATTGTACATAGGTCTCTTATGCACATTATTATAGTTTAATATATTACAAGAAAAGCATTAGAGGCCGGGCGCGGTGGCTCACGCTTGTAATCCCAGCACTTTGGGAGGCCGAGGCGGGCGGATCACGAGGTCAGGAGATCGAGACCACGGTGAAACCCCGTCTCTACCAAAAATACAAAAAAAATGGTGGCGGGCGCCTGTAGTCCCAGCTACTCGGAGAGGCTGAGGCAGGAGAATGGCGTGAACCCGGGAGGCGGAGGTTGCAGTGAGCCGAGATCGCGCCACTGCACTCCAGCCTGGGCGACAGAGCAAGACTCTGTCTCAAAAAAAAAAAAAAAAAAAAGGAAAAGCATTAGAGATATTCAAAGTTGACATTTTTATGTCTATTGGAGAAATATTTATCATTACTTTAATTAATATTCATCAGGTATCTGGTGCCTATTATTTTAACAAATTCATACTCAGAGATAGTATTAAGCATTCAATTATAAACACTGACATGTGAAATAAGCAGAAATATAATGATATCAAAATTACTCAGGAGGAAAATTAATATAGCAAACTATTGAAGAGGATAAGTTATGAACAGAGAGATGGTTAAGCATCACCTTGAATATTACAGAGAAATATCCTCCAATTTTCTATAGCAGAAGATGGTAAGGAATTTTAAGTGAGGAAAGTGCTTACTCTTTATTGCTTGAGTTTCTCTTTCTCTCTCTCTCTCTTGCTCATTCTGTCACTATGATATTGTATATATAACATAGAAAACTGGTAATCTGGAAATGTGAAATGTCACTAATGACCACAAACTCAGTACTTGAAACTCTCCCGTCTCCACACATACATAGCATTTGACAATGTTGACTGATTACATGGGCTTTTTGAACATTTATTTTCCCTTTTCTTCCTAAGTGCTAATTTCAGCTATTCACCATCTCCGTCTCTGATCAATATTATTTATGTTTTTATAATAAATATAAAGTGCCAATATTTATTATGCATTTAGTATAAACATAAATAATTAAAAATAAAAACGACACTACCCTTATAAGAGAAATAAATTGGAATGTTTATTTCACCCGCTCACACTGAGTGGTGTCAATTTTCAACATTTTACAGTTGGAAAAAAAATTCTCTTGAGCTTTAATTCAAACATGTTTATTAACAAAGATTTTACCTCAGATATTGCTGTCTTTATTTCTCCATTTTTTAATTTTTGAAAATAGTAATTTAATGAGAACGTGAATATAAAGAGTTTAAGACAGGATGTGGCTCTAATCAATCTTACAATAAACACAACTTTTCTTTCCATTGTGGCAACTAGAAAGAGAAGTTTTTCTTGTAGCACATTCTTATGTGTTCTCTTTCACACTTTTTCACAGTGCAAGGAATAAAAATAGGAGTAGGTCAAAGCAAAAAATTACATGTTTATGTCTTAAAAATTGTATCTCCATAAGATTGCTGATATTTTATCTTTGTTGTTGCCATTTTTCCTGTCTTCTTTTTTCTTTTCTTTTTTTGCATATTTTAATTTTTATTTTGTCACACTAATTATTTTTCTGTTTTTTTCATTTTTTAATGCTTAGAAAATCCTTGCATAGCAGTGGGTAAATATTTACCTCTATGTTTTTTCTGTTGGATTTTTTGTGTTATTCACATTAACACTTTATTTTGACTGTTATGTATTGTTTTATAGTGTGTGAAACTAAATTATTTTAATTACTCGTTAATTTTCCTAACGTTAGCATATAAAGTATCCCTTCACCATTCATTTATAATACTGCCTGTATAATTTTTAAAATTATTTCTAGAATCAAGTTACTACAAGACTACTTCATACTATTCCCGGGATGTTACCTTCGCCATTCATTATGTGCTTGCTCTGCCATCTCCAAAAATATTACCTTCTCTGGAGTTTTGTTCTTTTTGTCCTTAGATGCTTTTTATTTGTTTACTTATTTACTCCATATCACACAGTGTGTTGGATAGTGGGGAACACAGATGAAGGCTTCAGACACTAGGACTATAATACGCACAGCTAGAGGAGGAATCCCCAGAGTCTCCAATTCGTTTATCTGTATGGCTGATGCCTGAATTTGTTCTATAGCTCCCTTGCTTTCCCAAGAGTATTTCTTACTGTTCATTCTATTTCATTATATATCTCTACTTGACCATTATTCTATATAAGTACCATCACATCAACATGTTTTTAAAAAGCATGTGAAATATATAGTTACACATTGTCTTGAATTAACTCAGTACACCTTTGGGCAGCCAACTTTGCCCCAAGTAAAAACATCATTACAAACTTGGTCAAAAAATGTGATACCTGAGGGATGAATGAACACTGTACTTTGGCTCAATCAATTATCAGCTTTTGTTAATTTCTTTTTTTTTTTTTTTGAGAGTTTACTTTTTTTTTTTATTATTATACTTTAGGTTTTAGGGTACATGTGCACAATGTGCAGGTTTGTTACATATGTATCCATGTGCCATGTTGATTTCCTGCACCCATTAACTCGTCATTTAGCATTAGGTGTATCTCCTAATGCTGTCCCTCCCCCCTCCCCCCACCCCACAACACTCCCCGGAGTGTGATGTTCCCCTTCCTGTGTCCATGAGTTCTCATTGTTCAATTCCCACCTATGAGTGAGAACATGCGGTGTTTGGTTTTTTGTCCTTGGACATGGATGAAACTGGAAACTGGAAAGCTTTTGTTAATTTCTAAAATAATCGCTATCCTTGCTTTTTATAATTGTCATTATGATCCATTTTAGCCTCCTGTTGCCTCTTAACCTGAAATATCAAATAATCGTTTTTTTTCCACCCACACTGGGGTGCAGTGGTGTGATTATAGCTCATTGCTACCTCAAACTTCTGAGCTCATTGCACCCTCAAACTCCTGAGCTCAAGGGATCCTCTTGCCTCAACTTCCTACCTGTAGCTGGGACTGCAGGCATATGCCACCACACTCAGCTATAATTTTTTATTTTTAGTAGAGATGGGGGTCTCACAATGTCGCTCAGGCTGGTCTGAAGCTCCTGAGCTCAAGTGATCGTTCTGCCTCGGCCCCTCAAAGTGCTGCAATTACAGGCGTAAGCCACTTAACTGAGAACTGTGGACCTTGCCTCCCTCCAATCATGTTCAATTTGGGGTGAAATTAATTAAATCTCTAGAATCCAAATATAAGAAAGTCAACATATACACTAAAATTTTAAAACCTGTAAGTACTATCCCTGGCAGGTATTCGGAATTCATAAATGTCAGATTTGAATTTTCTGTTTCTTCTGATTACTTAAGACAACAGTTCTCAGAATGTGACCCACAGTCCCTAGGAATTTGCAAGACGTTTTCAGGGGGTCTGTGGGATCAAACTATGTTCATAATTATATTAAGTTTTTTTTCCTTTGTCACTATGTGGAAATTTGCATTAATAGTGCAGAAGTGACATTGGGTAAAACTTCTTGCCCCTTGGCACAAATTAAGCCAGTAGCACCAAATGGTTCTGAAAATCATTTTATTATTTACTGCTGCACACTGAGAATTATTTTTTAAGTTACTGTTTTATTGCTTCATTTAAGAATGCCCTTGATTAAAACAATACAAAACATTAGTTTTATTAAATCTATACTCTTAAATACATCTTTTTACATTATTCTTTGAGGAACAAAATGGAAAAAAAAAACATAAAGAACTGCTGCTGCATACCATATGACAGTTGTTTTTGGGAAAACACAGGAGTGATTATTTGCTTTCTGCATTGAATTAGCTACTTTTTCATTGATCACTGTTTCATTGATCACTATTTTTATTCTAAAGACTTGCAGACAGCTAGACTTTTCATACTTGGGTGGTTGACAGATGTTTTCTTGAAAATAAACCAAGAAAGTCAGTCACTCCAATGAAAACAAATGACAGTATCTAATAACAATACTAAAATGTGTAAAGTGAAAGTTAAAATCCTGAAAAATTTTTATCTGTCATAACTTCTCAATACTTAAAGACTTCACAGAAAAGATTACTAATTATATTAACAAATGTTAATTTTGTTCTATATTAAAATGTGTCAATATGTGGAAGATCTGTATAACTCAGTTAAATAACATTAAATAAATATTTTAACAGTTTCTCCATTTTAATTTCTACTATAGATACTATTCACCTAAATTATCCAACTCAACTAAAGCTCTTTGGACTTGTCAGTCTTTACAAGAATGTAAAAATTTCCTCAGATAAAAATATTTGAAGAGTGCTAGTTAATGCGATAAAATCCAAGTCCATTGGATAATTAAGTAGAGTCCTAAAAGCCTGGCAATAGCTTCCCTTCCCAGAAATTTTGAGTGACTCCTACAGACACTAAATAAATCAATTTCATTGAAAGGCCTTATCTGTACACAAATGCCTTATACCTTGTATGTGCAATTTTTTACAATATTCCTCTTTCATGTAATGCTTTCTCTTTTAACAGATATATTTCTATGTATTCTGTGTATTACAAAAAGAAAACTCTTTTTAAGTAATGCTTGTTTATATTGTTTCTTTGGCCCATCCAAATATAGAATCCTTTACTTTCTCATGTATGTTTTCTCAATACATATTTTTCAGTGCTCTTTTGTGTTGATAAATATTAGTGGACTGTGAGTAATTTGATAGCCAAGTTTGTTGTATATTACTCAGTTTTACTTTTTTTAAGCTCATACGAATATATTCAGCACATACTGCTTAAAAATAAACTACTGAGTTCTAATGGTAAATCCTTCCTAGAACTGAGATCAAGCATCAACATTTTTTGAAAAATTAGAACTATTTTAAAGAAATTAAATAGAATTAAATATATTTCAAATAGAGAAATAAGAGTGTATTTTAGGTTGTATCATTGCTTTATATTCAAGCTTACTGACAGCATTCCTAATGCTACTTTGAGGCTATAGTAGTCATAACTTTTTTTGATGGGTAATAAGTCGATTTCTTAAAAATATATGCTTGTGAGTATTCATGAGCAATATGCCTTCTCCTCATTTGATACACCGTTCATCCTAGAGTGGCTGCTAGTTGATCTTTATTTCTAATTATTATAGAAATCAAAGTATTACACATATCTTCAAAATGAGCAACCTCTATTCTTCTTTCAACATTGATGGAATCAGAATTGCTGATTTCAGTTACACAGAAGGCTTTACTTTCTAAGATGTAAATGCAGCACATGTAGAACTTGAGATGTTTCTGTAGAAATGCACATTCCTTATATAATTTTCTTTTTAATATGCATGTTTACAAATTAAGTTATAATGTCAACAATTTGATGTATATGAGGGAGGCAGTTTTTCAGCTGCATAAAGATCACAACAGTTATTATTAAATAATATGGACATAAAGTTTTTAGCCTGTCTAATATCTATACTCCTTTTGTTTAGTGAAGTCCCTTGATTTTTCTCTGGTGAATGCTCCTTTTTCATTCAGTTTTTGTGGTGCTGATAGAACTGACTCACATCTAACTTCCTAGAGCACATGATGCAGGCATGGCTCATTAGAATATCAAGTGATTGACCACAGTGATTTAGGGATAGCCAAGAACCTTAAGAGAAGCAAGCCAAACCAAGAAGAACCTTACAGGAACTGTTACTTGAAATACTGAGATACTGAGAAAAGGTTTAGTTTTTCCACTGAAGTTGCCAAAATAATGGGGTAGAATCCTGAAGTCGTTGATGGGTATTTGCTGAGGACTCGCCTGGAAATCATGTCCAAGAGTGATATGCTAAGCCATGGATTGGCTTGACTGATTGATAGGTTGATTCCCAGTGAATTTTCTCAGCCTATGGATCAAAATATTTCCAAAGCCAATACAATCCTTGGACTTTTTGATGGCATGAGGCTATATATATATATATATATATATATATATATGTATGTTTATGTGTACATACACATGTATAATATACATACATACATATATATATTTCTTAAAAGTACTTTAAGTTGGGTATCTATTCTTTGTCATATATGACTGACACAGTAAAACTAACTCTACTTTTAGCTCAGTCTTGCCAGAAATATATCGTAAAACAAAAGAATGAATCCATAATATGCATTATAACCCTATTAAGGATATCACTGATTACGTTGTATACAAACACCGTGACTGAAGCAATAGTATTTCATTCCTATAATTCAGGCATACTAAATGCATTAATCTATTTTCTCCCCCAATGACTTTATGTGCAATTCGAGAATAAAAATAAATGCCAGTTAAGTTGAAATACAAACTCAAAGTAAATTATAATTACTGGTTTTAGAGTGTCTTTTTACGACAAAAAGAGAAAGGCAGTTTTAGTACAGTGCATCATTAGTTTCTAAATCTTCTAAATAATGAATAAAAGAGAATCTTATAAGATAATACGTAACTATGGAATACTTTATATATATATCTGTTAAACTCTAATTTCCTGAACTCAGAGCACAAACACCACCACCAATATTTTTTAGAATTTTATTGTAATTTAGACTAAACTATACAATTAATAAACACACATCTAGTTTTTATTACCTATTCTACATTCATTTTATCATGTATGAAACATTCTGTTATTATTTTAAGCACTGACTCCAATAAGTTTGAGTAAGATGTATGTCACTAAAATATATTGAAACACGGTGTGAAATTTGGCAAGAAAAATAGTGCTCTAGTTACATTATAAGTAATGCTATTTTAAGATTTGACATATATACTATAACCAGATCGGTAAAGGTTGCCTCCTTATATATAGGTTAATAAAATATCTAATAGTTCCAAAACTGAAAAAATCAGTTATGTAAATTTATATCATTAACAAGAGTAAAATACTAGATGCTTTATTCAGAAAAAAATATTATGCAAATGGTAAAATATTATATTACACTCTGATTTGAAACACATATACTAAACTCTTGGAAATTTAAGTAGCAGGTTTTAGTTACATTTTATTTTGACGGAGATGTATTGAGAAAATTATGCATGACTTTTAAAATTTGAGGTGAATATCACATAATATACAATTAACCATTTTAAGGTATACAATTCATTGGAATTTAGTGTATTCACAATGTTGTGCAATCACCAGCTCTCTATAGTTTCAAAAGATTTTCATCACCTCATAAAAACAGGACATACCATTTAGGTAGTCATCCTCATCCCCCAAACTCACCCCCTCTTCCTGCTAAACTCTAATCTGCTTTTAATTTTTATGAGTTTGCCTATTGTTACATATCATCTTAAAGAATCATACAATATATGACCTTTTGTGTCTGGCTTCTTTCACACAGCACAATATTTTAAAGTTTTATACCCATGGTATTATGTATTGGTACTTTATTCCTTTTTCACAGAATAACATTTTATTGTATTTATATTTTACAATTTGTTTATCCATTCATCTGTTAATGGGCATGTATGTTGTTTCTACATTTTGGTTATTATAAGTAATAGTGCTATAAATATTTTTGTATAAGTTCCTGTGAGGACATAAGTTTCATTTCTCATGGGTATATGCATAGGAATGGAATTGCTGGCTCATATGGTAATTCCATTATTAACTTTTTGAGAAACATCAAACTATTTTCCATGGTGGCTAAGCCACTTAATATTTGGCTCTGTGTTCCCAACCAAATCTCACCTTGAATTGTAATAATCCTAACGTGTCATGGGAGGGAACTGGTGGGAAGTAATTGGATCATGGGGGTGGTTAGCTCCATGCTGTTCTCATGATAGTGAATAAGTCCCACGAGATCTGATGATTTTATAAAGGGGAGTTCCCCTGCACATGCCCACTTGCTTGCCACCATGTAAGATGTTCCTTTGCTCCTCCTTTCTCTTCTGACATGATTGTGATGCCTCTCCAGCCATGTGGAACTGTGAGTTCATTAAACTTCTTTCCTTTATAAATTACCCAGTTTTCGCCTGGCACAGTGGCCCACGCCTGTAATTCTAGCACTTTGGGAGGCCAAGGCAGGTGGATCAATTGAGGTCAGCAGTTCAAGACCAGCCTGTCCAACATGTTGAAACTCTGTCTCTACTAAAAATACAAAAATTAGCTGGGCATGGTGGCACACACCTGAAATCCCAGCTACTGGGGAGGCTGAGTCAGGGGAATCACTTGAACCCAGGAGGCGGAGGTTGCAGTTAGCTGAGATCACATCATTGCACTCCAGCCTGGTGACAGAGCAAGACTCTGTCCCCCAAATAAATAAATAAAGAAAGAACCCAGTCTCAGATATGTCTTTATTAGCAGCCTGAGAACGGACTAATACACCATCAATGTATAAGGATTAATATTTCTCTGCACCTTCTCCAACTGTTATTTTCCTTTTTTTTTTTTTTAAATTAATGCCATCCTGTGAGTATTAAGTGGTAACGTTGTGGTTTTGATTAAAATATCCTTAAGGATCAATAATGTTGGCCATCTTTTTATGTTCTTGTTGTCTATTTGCATCTTCTTTGAAAAAATATCTGTTCAAGCCCTTTGACCATTTTTAACTGGGTTGTTTGTCTTTTTGCTACTTAATTGTAAGAGCTTTGTGGGGTTTTTTTCTATAATCTGGATATTAATCACTTTAGATATATGATTTGAAAATATCTCTCATTCTTTAGGCTGTGTTTTTGTATTTTGATAAACAGAATTTTTAATTTTTACAAGTCTAATTTTCTTACTCACATTTTTGGTGTCAATCTAAGAATTCATTGCCAAATCTGAGGTCATGAAAATTTACCTTATGTTTTCTTACAAAAGTTCAATAATTTTAGTTCTTATATTTAGATTGTTAGTGCATTTTAAGTTAATTTTTGTATGCAGTGTGAGATAGGTATTGAACTTTATTTTGCATGTTATTATTCAGTAGTGTCAAGCACTGTTGAAGAGAAAATTCTTTCCCTATTTAATAGTATTGGCATCACTGTTGAAAATCAATTGGCTTTAAATGTTTGGGTTTCTATTTGGATTCAAGTCTATTTCATTGGTTAATGTATCTATTCTCATTCTAGAGTCACATCATTTTTATCATTTGACTTTACAATACATTTTGAAATTAAGAAGTGTGAGTTTGCCTTCATGTTTTCCCTTTTTCAATTTTATTTTGGCCATTTGGGGCCCCTTGAAGTTTCATATACATTTCTGGGGTGTCTGTTCTATCCCTGACAAAGGGCCATTGGAATTTGAATAATAGTTGCACTGAATCTCTTGATTGCCTTGGAGAATACTGCCATCTTAACATATTAAATTTTGCTGTCTATGAACATGGAATATCTTTCCATTTATTTGTGTTTTCTTTAATTTCTTTTAATTTCTTCAAATTTGTGTAGTTTTTAGTGCTGAATATTTCAGCATATTGGTTAAATTTATTTGTAAGAGTTATTTTGTTTTGTTTTCTTTTGTTTTAAATCCTCTGGACTCTGTTGTATGTGGAATTGTTTTCTTAATTTACTTTTCAGATCATCCAGTGCAAGTGTAGCAAAACACAACTGACTTTTATGTTTTGATTTTGTACCCTGTAACTTTACTGAATTTGTTTATTAGCTCTAGCAGGTTTTTGTGTGCATACTCTGTAGGTTTTACAGTATACACAATCATGTCATCTACACATAGAGAGTTTTACATCATCCTTTCAATTTTGATGCCTTTTTATTCATGCCTCATTGCTCTGCTAAGACTTCCAGCACAATGAATAGCAGGGATGAAAGCAGGAATCCTTGTATTGTACTTGCTCCTAGCTTTCAGTCTTAAACCATTAAAAATTATGTTAGCTATGAAAGTTTTATATATGCCCTTTATTAAGAAAGTTTCCTTCTATTTCTAGTTTGATTAGTGTTTTAATGATAAAAAGATGTTGATTTTTTTCAACTATTTTTCAGCATTTATTAAAATAATCATGGGTCTCCTGCCTTACTTTATTCTCTTAATGTGGTATAGTACATTGATTCATTTTCTTATGTTCAAGCAACTTTACATTCTTAGGGTAAATCCACTTGGTCATGGTGTATAGCACTTTTAATGTACTGTTGAATTCATCTTGCTAGATTTGTTATTGGTGGTGGTGGTGTTGCTGTGGCTGTTGTTGAGTGTTTTGTGCCTACATTCATTAAAAAATATATTGGTCTGTAGTTTTCTTAGTTTCTGGTATTTTTTTCTGACTTTGGTATCAGTGTAATGTTGCCCTCACAGAAGAGCTTGGAAGTTTATTCTTCTTATATACTTTTGAAAGAGTATAAATATGATGGATGTTAATTATTCTCTAAAGATTTGCTAAAATTCAGGAGTGAAGCCATCTTATCATTTTCTTTCTAAGAAGTTTTTGATTACCAATTTAATCACTTTATTTATTATAGGTCTGTTAAGATTTCCTATGTCTTTTTGTGTTCAGTTTGGTAATTTTTTTGTTTCTAGAAATAGGTCCATTTTATCTAAATTATTTAATTTGTTTGATTTGCAATTGCGAATATTGTTCTCTTATAGTCCTCTTAATTTCTGTAAAGTTGCCAGTAATGGCCCCATTTTTATTCTTGACTTTATTTTCATTTTCTGTCATTTTTTTCTTAGTATAGCTAAAAATTGTCAAAGTGGTTGATCTTATCAAAAAAGCTTCTTGATTGGGTTTAGTTTCCTCTCTGTTTTCTTTTTTAAAGGGAAAATTTTGGCTTCCTAATTTGAGGTCATTTTTTTCTTCTTAAATACAGGTATTCACAGCTCAGAGAGTAAATTACTCTCTGAGCCCTACTTTAGCTGTATCCAACAAGTCTTGGTATGTTACGCTTTTTTTTCTTTCATCTCACTGTATTTCCTAAATTTTTTCTTGTGAGTTATTTTCTGCCCCATGGGTTTTTTAAGAAGTATTCTGATGAATTTCCATATAATTATAAATTTTCCAAAATTTCTTCTGCCTTGATTTCTAATTAAATCCCACTCTTTTGAGAGAAGATTCTCTAAGAATGGAGTTCCTTAACGTAACCTTGTGGAGGCTTGTTTTGTAGTCTATCCTGGCAAATGTCCTTTTGTGCTTGTTGAGAAAAAAATGTGTCATCTTCTCTTGTTCAAAAAGTGGTCCATAGATGTCTGTTAGGAGATTTGGTTTATAGTGTCATCCAGGTCTTCTAATTCCTTATTGATCTGCTACCTAGGTATTGTATCCATAATTGAAAATGGAGTAGTTAAGTGTTCAACTATTATTGTTTAATGGCCATATATATCTTCCTTTTATTTTGCCAGTTTTTGTTTCATGTATGGGCTGTATTCCTAGGTGCAATTTTTTTTTTTTTGGAATTGTTAGACCTGTTTGATGAATCAGCCCTCTTATTATTTTAAAAGATCTTACAAATTTCTTATATTAAACTCTATTCTGTCTGGTATTTATATAGCCATTCCAACTATCTGTCGATGATAAATTAAGAACGCATATATAAATCATTGAAAGCAACCAATAAAATAATAAAATAAAATAAAAAAGATTGCCAGGAAATATAGCAACACTGTAGAATAATTAGAATGTAATAATTAAAATAATACATTAACCAAGGTGTTAACAGGAAAGAAGAGACACAGAAAGAAAAAAATGTGACCGATAGAGATCAACTTGCCAAATAATATAACTAACTCAAGTATAACAATAATTACATTAAATTTAAATAAAATATATCTTTGCCACTTAATTGAAATATTGATTACTTATATGCTAGATTATATAAATTTATATAATCTAATTATAATTACATAAATTTCTATAATCTACTCTATAACATTTAATATAGAATAATTTATACAGTATATAAATATACTAAGTAATATATATTTCAATCAAATGGCAAAGATATTTTATTTAATATACTTACATAAGTAAAAAAATAGTATAAGAATGTATAAGAAATATATATTCTAAGTAATCTATATTTCAATCAAATGGCAAAGATTGTCAGAATGGACAAAAGGCAAGAAGGCTGTCTACAAGCCAGGAAGAAGGCTCTTACCAGAAGTCAAATCTGCCAACACCTTCGTCTTTGACTTCCCAGGCCCCAAATATGTGAGAAATAAATGTCTGCTGTTTAAGTTACTTAGTCTATAACACTTTGTTACAGAAACCCAAGCTGACTAAGACAGGGCTTATCCCAGGAATTCAAGGCTGGTTTATGATTCAAATACCACTCCATCAAATTTGCCATATTTGTAGAATAAAATACCAAAAATAAGTTTATTCTAACAGAGGCAGTAAAATAATGTGAAAAAGATCTGAAACATGTTTGATGTCTTAGAAAACTAGGCAAATATAGAAGAAGATTGTTCAATATGATAACAAAATATAAACAGCATCTAACATCATATTTAAATACTCTAATGGTCAATTTTATATGTCAACTTAGCTAGACCATAGTTTACAGTTGTTTGTTCAATACCATTCTAGATATAAGTGTGAAGGTATTTATCACATGTAATTAACATTTAAATCAGTAGACTTTGAGTGAAGCAGACTACTTACACTCCATAATATGGGTGGTTCTCATTCAATTAGTTGAAATTCTTAGGAACAATGGCAGAGGTTTCCCAAAGCAAGGAATTGGCCTCAAGGCTTCAGTATTAAATCTTACCTGAATTTCCAGCCTGCTAGCTTGCCTTAGAATTTCAGACTTCCCAGACCCATAATCACGTGAGACAATTCCTTAAAATATCAATGTCGCTCTCTCTCTCTATGTGTGTGTGTGTGTGTGTGTGTGTGTGTGTGCATTTCCTAATGGTTCTCTGGTGTATCTTCTCTTATGCAATAGTGAAATACCAAACTTTTTTTTTTTTTTTCTGAGATAAAGAAGCAAATTAAGAATATTTCCTGTTTCTCTATTTTCATTTAACTGTCTACTTTGGCTCTTAGAAGTGTAATAAGGAAAGTTTTTTTAAAAAGGCCTATGGATTGGAAAAGAAGTGGTAAAACTTTCCTTATGCACAGATTATACAATTATCTATTACAGCAAAGTTATTTAATGTGCTTCTATAACGAGAAGCACGTTAAATATCTAGTAATTATGTTTAAAAAATAAAATGCAGGTGAAATTAACTTGATAAGATACTTTACTTAATGCAATATATCCAAAATACATCTCATCTTAAAATGTTTTCATCATTTTATCTTACTGTCTTTAAAATCTAATGTATATTTTACACTTAGAGTGCATCTCAATTTGGACTAGCCCTGTTACAATTGGTCAACAGTCACATGTGGCTGAATGGCTGCAGTATTGTGCAATTCAGTGTTTGAAAATTCTAACAAGTTTGAAAAACAACTATATAAACTAATAATTAAATTTGGTAAGCTCACTGCATACAAAGTGAACAAGACATTTGTTGGACTGCAAATTCATTTAATTAAGCAAGCTTTCTCTTGAATTCCAACTTGGAGAATTGCAAATGTATATCAGTTTCTTTAATTTTATAGTTTGTCAAAATGTGTTTCTTTCTTTTTTTGAAATATATTTCATTTTGGGCCAATAAGATGAGGGATTTACTAACTTCCTCTGACTCTGTGTTACATGTTAGTGGCTAACAGATTAATACTTAACCAAGATACTGAGTGGGATAATAGTACTCAATATAAAGCAGTCTCATGTCAACTTTCTCCACTAATTATCCACACAAAATCATAAATCATTTAGAATCTTTTAAAACTACTCAATAAAACATTCTCTAAGAGATAATATACCAAAAAAGTAATAATATTTCAGGTTTTAAAAAGAACTATATGTAGAGTATATTTATCAGAGTAAATGGATTCTATATCTGAACCAATAGGGACAAAAGATATGTAGAAAGCATGAAAAATCCTGAGGACTATAAATTAATATTTTCATAATGCAGTTACTATATTTTTGATATATGAAATATGTTATATTTGTCTAGATAAAATTTATTCACAAAACACTTATAGAATTAATTTTTACTTAAATGAGATAAAAATGTATTGTTCTACATCAGACAAGAAGAAATTCAAAAATGGTAAATTTAGCTTTTACGCAACTTATAAGTAACTGAGATAATCTCAAAGAACACTTTCAGATCAGTTTTTTTCAAAGCACCAAATTTGCAATTATTTATTAACGTTCCAAAACAAGTGATTTTATGTTTAAATGGCATATATAGAGAGAAAATACCCATTTTCTTTTATTGGAATATGTCTGTGCATTTAAAAAGCTAAAATGAATTTTGCTAATTTTACTTTTTAATTTTTGTGTTACATAGTAAGTTTATGTATTTATGGAACATATGAGATATGTTGATATAAGAACACAATGTATAATAATCACATATATCTTAAATCTACAAAAGAGAAGTATGCAATATTTCCCAGGCTTATTTTACAAAAATGTTTTTTGGCTAAATCCTCATGAAATTCCATGGGAACACTTTTTATCTTAACAAATATTTGAAAAAATTGCCTAGAATATTTTCTTTTATCCTTTAAAGAATTTAGAATACATTATTTATTTTTATATATACATATATACACACATATATACATATATACATATATACACATATATACATATATACACATATGTACATATATACATGCACATATACATATATACACATATATACATATATACACACATATATACATATATACATACATATACACACATATATACATATATACACACATATATACCTATATGTACATATATACATATATACACACATATATATACATATATACACACACACATATATACACATATATAACGTGTGTGTGTGTGTATGTGTATATATATTTGAGACGAAGTTTCACTCTTGTTGCCCAGGCTGGAGTACAATGGTGCAATCTCAGCTCACTGCAACCTCTGCCTCCCAGGTTCAAGCGATTCTCCTGCTTCAGCCTCCTGAGTAGCTGGGATTACAGGTATGCGCCACCATGCCTGGCTAATTTTTTTGTGTGTGTACTTTTAGTAGAGGTGGGGTTTCTCCATGTTGGTCAGGCTGGTCTCCAGCTCCTGACCTCAGGTGATCCGCCCATCTTGGCCTCCCAAAGTGCTAGGATTACAAGCGTGAGCCACCACGCCCAGCCTATTTATATTTTTTATGGAGATATATATATATATATATATATATATGCATATACTCATAAAAGTTATAAAGTATCTTAAGTTTTGTAGTTTAAAAATTTGGACCAAATTAACCAAGCAAAATGTATCCGCAGTCTATGTGCAATATTTCCAAAATATATTAAAATAAATAAAAATATTGAGCAAAAAATTTTAGCCAAATTTAAAATAAAATTTCAAGTTACAGTATTTTTATATAAACAGACCATTTAACAGATTTTTTTTAGTATTTCCATCTAACATTTTTGCTGTTTATATTGTATTTAGAGTTTTTCCCATCTGGGCAGTTCAAAGGCCATTTTTATTAAGCTTCCAAAAAATAATCAGTTTGATTTTCAACACAGACTCCACATAAGTAAGCTAGATACTGATGTTTTACAGTTTATTGATACACTATTTTAGTTCAACAAAAAATAATCAGACATAAGCATTGTAGTTGCTTAATAAAATTCAATTATTCAGATATCTTGGGAATGCTATCATGTTTTAATAACTAAATAAATAAAATTAGATCAAGCTTATTTGACATACTTGGAACTTTTTCCTCCATAGAACTAACCAAAATAGTACATGTAATTATAATGATCCTTTCGGAACAGAAAAAACATTCACAATTTCAGAAAATGGTTTTAAACACATGGGGTTCCATCTGCTATCTGCTCCACTTTTAAAGTGCAAAGCTCATCTCATGGTAGCATTCCTCAAGATGCATTTGGAATCTGAGACAAACCCACATCTGCCAGCTCTGGAACAAGTAGGTAGATTCCTCTATAGACCATGTGTTGTCTTCCCTGGCCATACTACTCTCCCATCTCCACAATAAAATCTGCTTTAATAGCTTGCCACAAATTACTTAATCATACTTATCTTTATTACTTTGGAATAAAGTATGAATATCCAGGAGGCTCCTATAAAATACAAATTTATTACCTGAAATATTCACTTTGTGTCCTACTTGACACCACTCAGTATTTTAGACTAGCATGTCAATTCTTAAATTTGTTTAGGAGTTGTTTGGACCCTGAAAACTTATTAAGGTTCCCAACACAAGCTTTTGCTTATGTGGTATATAGCTATTTATATTTAATATTCGATATTAAAACTAATAGTTTGTAAATATTTATGTACTAATCTTAAAAGGGCAATAACAAGCCCATATATAAACATAAATACTATATTTTTAATGAAAAAATATTTTTTCAAAAAAAAGATGAGTGTCACTGCCTAACATTTTTGTAAATTTCTTTATGTCTAAAGAAGACAAATAAATTGTCATATAAGCTCTGATTTCAACCTATTATACTGTTATCACATCATGTCAACTTTAAAAAACACCGAACAATCTGAGTATTGTAAAAATAGTTTCGAATTGGTGTATACCCTGGAAGTATTGTCTGGAGTCTCCTGGGACCCACCCCCGAGACCCTTCCACAGTGGATGTCAAGTCAAACTGTCTGGTCAAACCCATAACAACGGTCCTGGACAGAAGGACCTGAAGATGTCAGTGGACAGCTGGGAAGATGTAGTGAGAAGAACCGAGGTTTTGAAAAGCTCCTAAGCCAAACTTCACTAATTTTATGAATTTTCTCTGAGCTAGCTGTTTCAAATATATTGTTAATTATTGATATAAGATGCTTTCTTGACCTTTCTTTTTATTAGATTCATTTCTTATATTGAAATTGAATTACCACACTGAAATTGTATGGGTATATTTTATCAGTCTTTTCCTACACTATAATAATACTGGCACAAAAAAACAATACTGATTGTAAAAGATCACAGGTCTTGTGGCATGAATTTATTTTCCCTCCCTTCAATTACATTTATTTTCAGAACACTGCAACCAAGGGGGTGCCATAAAGGTACTGAGCCCAACTATGAATAATTGTTTTTCTCTTAAAAATAATCTACTTTTAACTTCAGAGGGTATAAAGGCTGAGACAAAATAATAATTCAGTCACTGAGATTCAGAAACCACATGCTTCAACATTTTTATTATTTTCCTTTATAATTCGTTTATTTACAGTTCTTTATATAAAAATAAAATGTAAATTGAATTATATACTTTACAAGAACATATAAAGAACACAATATGGACAAATTAATTCTATATTTAAATATTGTATTTTTGTACACACAACTGCATTTGGTTCTATTGAAAGTGATTATTACAGACATAAAACCTGATTTTTAAAGCACAAAATCTAAGAAATGAAATAATATTTTAATTATACATAAAATAAATAGCAATCACATAATTTCACAAATGTAAACAAAATTATATGATACAATATGGCTTTAAAAGAAGCTAGAAATAATACTGTGATAAAACTGAATCTTTTTCTGTATAAAAACTGCAGTATTTTTCTTAAGAAAGGAAGATATTTCCAATTGTGTTATGTCAGAGTGAAGGAACAAAGAAAGAATACAAAGAAGAGTATTTGAGATGTAGTTTTAGGTTAGATATTGACATGTAACTATTTGCAACTCAAATAAACACAAGATGGTTTTCATTGAAAAAAGCTAAGAACATAAAAATATATTAAAACACAATATTGGGAAAGGTTATTCTATGGAGATAATTGTATAGTAAATACAGAATTTCTTCAATGAATATAATGGCAGTGATTGAAAGGAGAACTGCTAAGGTCAAATATGGCAAAGGGTTATTGCACAAAATTACACAATGTCGATAGGACTAAGAAGAGCACTTACAGCTTGTTCCTGTATTTCCAGAGATAGACCAAACTCTTCAGTGGAAGGTTTTAAATTACCCTTTCAGGATAAACCCAGCCAGTGTGTTGCTGGGTGGGAAAGATCTCTAGCATCCACCAAAATGTGGTCAGGCTAAGTAGTTTCTGAGGTCATTAAGGACCACACAAGAAAGACATTTCTCCCATCTATTGTATTGCACTTCTATTATACAGTCCTGGATAAAGAAAATAAGACTCCAGAGAAAAGGCATGTGCCTTAGCAAGAGAAAGTATGGTTTTAGAGGTCTCTTCATCACCAAATGAAGGTTGTTGTACATGTAGGCCACTATGAAGCAAATTCCTGCTGAAACAAATAGCTACCAGTGGCCGATAGCAATCAGCTCATCTGTTCCTTAGGCTTACTGAACCCTAAACTAGTAGACCAGGTACAGGTTGTTACTGAACTCTACCATGAGGTATGAAAACATTCGATAAAGGCATCAAAATTTGGATTTTAGTTCAGAAAAGGAGAGAATCTTTCCCTTTGTGGAAAAAACCCACTTGAGCTTACTAGAAGTTACGCACCAAAATAAAAGTAAAGCAATTACTTAAAGAATGACGTTTTGTAAGAAAATACAAAACTTATTTAAGAAATGGACTTCATTTGTGTATGACTTTTTTTCTGGTATAAATTCACCTCAGATGTATAATTATTTCTATTGTTCCTACATTTGTTAACAGTATTGTTTGGGGACACAACATGCTTTGGTGTATATAGTCAATATTGAATTATCATTCTTTTCTCTCCTTTCTTGGAAACTTGGAAGAAACTGCAGAAATAATACCACCATTTTAGCATTCCCATTTGTTCACCATTCTTTTATTCTTCCCCATATATTTCACATATGGTACTCCATATTTTTAGCAGCAATAGTGCAGGTAACATACACTTACAACAGGTGTTCATAAATAATGCCAAATAAAAAGGTAACAGCTCAGATTTTGCAGTAGAATAATTCCCACTGTTGAGTTCTCTAAGCAGCTATGTGGTTTGTTCCCTACAGCTATTAAGCAGTGCAAACACATGGAAGACAAATAACAATGCAAAGTATTTCTATCTAATCAAACTCTGGAGATGAGAATCACATCTTTGTATTCTCAGCAATGGTTTAGTTAACATACATTTAATAACAGTGGCTATAACTAATGCTCATATTTATACTAGTTAATTATTATTTCTATTTTCAAACAAAATGAAATTCCCAAAAGCCAAAAAGCTGATAAAATAGAGCTTAGATATAAGCTCAAATCTTTTTTATTGGCACTCTTTAAGAAAGTTTATTCACCTGATTTCATCACAGGACTTGTGTTAATAGCTAAAGAATTCTATTACAACTATTGTGAAGACAAAAAGCATTCATTATAAATATGAGACACTAATTTTCAAAAGAGCTGCAAATCACAGTGATAAAAATCATTCCCAGTTAGTTCTTCCTAATACCTTACTTGATTATGATTTTGTTTTCACTGTGTTTTAGTCTGTTTTCTAGTGACAACAAAATACTTGAAGCTGGCTGACTAATGAGAAATGAAATTCTCATTAGAGGGAAGGGCAGCATCTGGTGAGAGCCTTCTTGCTGGTTGGTTCTCTGCAGAGCTCTGAGATGGCACAGGGCATCCTATGGCGAGGGGGCTGAGCATGCTAGCTCAGGTATCTTGTCCTTTTATAAAGCTGCTAATGCCATTCCCATGATAACCCATTAACTCATGAATCCTTTAATCCATGAATCAATGAATGGGTTCAACTTTTAATATTGTCACAGTTGAGATTAAGTTTCAACATGAATTTTGGAGAAGACACTCAAACCATAGTATACTGTTTTGTAATAGTGGCATGTAATCTGTAGCACATGACTAACATTTCATGATTCATATTGTTTTTTACCTGACATATTGTATGGGCCATGCATCTCTAAGAAAGCTTTAAGCTTTTAGAAAAGTGTATGTGCTTATTAGTCTCCAAAAGCCCTTAGCACATCGTTACACATGTAGCAGTGTCTTGATAAAGACATGCTCACTAGCAAAATACAGTCAAAATTTAAAGCATGAATTTAAAAATGGCATGTTCACTGTAATTTATAAAAACAACAAATTATTTCATCACTAGAGCAAAATTAATAAATGAAAGCACTTGGCAAAACCCCTTCACATAGATTTGTAAGACATATTTATCTTCCCCTATATTCTCTCTTTAAAAAATTCTATGACCAGTTTAGTTCAGATCTAACGTTGAACAGAAGTTATAAGGAGGTATTGCTATTTTATACATTAAAATAACAAGTAGCTTTTCATTAAATATAATGGATTCAGCAAACATGAATAAAAAGCTCTTTGAGTTAAGCTGAATATATTACCCAAAAAAAATCCTAATAAGAAAATTTCAGGATCGTAAACAACGTTAATTAAAGATCTCCATTCAACATATCTTAAAGCCAGATGTTAAAGTGACATAACTAAATAAATGAAATATTTCCAGTGAAAAATAATTATCTTACAAACTTGTGAGAGCAAAATATATACCATAGTTCCTAATTTTCCTTTTCACCATGCACTATATAGAATCGTTTTGTTATTTTTCTTCAAAGTTATTTCCATAGTGCCTTATCCAAATTAATTCCAAATTCAGTCTTCAAGGATTCTCCTCCCTTTCTAGACTTCCTACTGTGACTTCTAAAACCTCATTTATGTGACAGCACTCTCCCTTGCACTCATTGTGTGTGTATGCTTTCCTAATATGGTGTGATAATGAGCAGCTATTCCTTGTTCACGTTGACTATATGTAGAATTTTCAATGTGCATAGTTAACCAATGTATAAAGCTTAATAAATTATTATCTTTGTTATATTTTGGACAATCGCTCATGAATATGGTATGGGACATTCCTTATTTCTTTGGCTCAAACAGCTTTGTTGAGGCTGGTGTCAATAGTACATCTGGCATTTCCATCTTCTTCATGGAAAATTTCTGGATCTCTCTGAGTTGTCAAGGAACATGCTTCTTGAACCCCACTCCACAAGTGCATTTATGAGTATCCTTTGATCATTCTCTTGTTGATGGCAGAAGAACTCTTGTTTTTAAACTCACCCTTCTTTGTCAGAGCCATTTTGCCTGGTCCATGCTAGAAAAGACTCTCCCAAGCACTCTTAAACCTTATTTCTATTTTATTTTATTAAACCTTACTTTTACACTTTGAACCTTATTGAAAAATAACACTTTTAATGAAATCTGTTTTTTCTTCATTGTTCAACATACTTAAGTGTGAAGACTTAGGATTGGACCTCTATGCTCCTAAATGACACTACTACTTTGTATTTTTATTAAAAAAATACATATCAAAAAATTCTTTATGTTTTTAGATATTTTGTGAGGCCCACCTTCTATCTCCATTAGTTCCTGTTGATTTCCAACTGACAAGCTAACCTGTTTCTTTTATTGAAGATTTTCCACTTGGCTCTGCGTCTTCCACAACACATCAAGAAAGTTATTATAGTCTCTTAGGTATTATGGCCTACCTGCTTTATAACCCCTACATCTTCTTTCCTTTTTCTGTGCACTTTGTTCAGCATCTTTCTCCATGTTCTTTGCTATCACCCCAAGATTTTCTTTCTCTGAAGTCACTTAGGTAATCTGGTCTCTTCTACTTTAATCGCTCAAGTGCTTTTATCATTCCTACATTTTGACATTAATATTAAACTTTCCTTCTCATGAACCTCTCTACATTTTCCTATCTCTCAGCCACCCCTTCACTTCTCTCCCTGTGGCTAATAATTTAAACATTTTCCAGTCAGTAGTCCCAAATCTCTTACCTGCTATCTATGTATGCTATTCATCTGCAGACTCTCTACCTGACTGAATTCCACTGTCAGTCAATTGTCTGCTGAGGGTGTTCTGCTTAAAAAGTGCTCTTCTAATTCAGACCCTTCTCCATATTTAGAGTAATTTATTGTGAAATGCAAATCTTATCACATTTCTTTCCTACTTACAGCTCACCAATGTCTTTATATTACTTTTAGCAAAAAATCCAGAACCTTATATGTCCCAAAAATATCTTTCCGATTCAAAAATCCTTTTGTCACCTAAACTCCATCAAACTTGCAAATTCATTCTTTGCCTTTGACTTTCCTTCATTACTTTATTTCTCTTTAAGACCTTTTTGTTTACTTCTTTCTATGCCTTTCTTTATCTTTTACTGTATTATGGTTTCTCTTTGCTTCTCTAGATCTGAATTACGCTTAATGTCTCAGCTTAAGCATCAGTCCTTCCAGGGAGCCCTACATTTCTAACTAATACATTGCACCATAGATACCTCTGATGTATGTTTATGTAACACTGGGTATAGCTCATCTTAAGGCACTATGAATGTTCTTGTTCAAATGATTCTTCTTCTCATCACTGGCTTCTCATTGTTGCTTTATGACAGTATCCCTTTAAGAATTCCAACTTTGATGCTGATTTATGTATATAACTTAGGATCTTGATTGTCATTTAACAAACCCTATTTACTCCTCAACTGTGAGCAATTCATTTCATTCATGGCATGATTATACCAATTTACGTATTTTTTAAAAGAAAGAGAAATAATTTAAAAAGAAAGAGAAATAATCTGGCCTTTGCATTGCATCCACTTCTCACCACCAATGATAATATAAAATCGATTTCAACCACTTGTTCCCCAGATCTTACACTAAAGACCTTGTATGACCTTGTGTGATATTTGTGTAAATTAAATTGCCTGCATACTTCTCTCTGACTACCTCTTCCTGATTTTCAAGTTTACTCTTCCCAGTATTTCCAACAATGCTCAGTTCCATCAAGACCTCCAATCCGTGATCCAATAACCATTTCATTGTTTTTCATTCGTGATTTATTCTATTTCTTACCTTGCAATAGAAATGACTCTAAAATGTAAGCTAAATGACTCACTTCCCTCCTATTACACTATCTTTTGCTCACACTTTTCAGTCACAATGACTGCTATGCTATTTTCCAAACATGACAGGCATATTCCTCCTTTAGGGCATTTAATATATAACTGCCTTTTTCTCACCTGTTCCTCAAATATTCACTTAACTAAATGGCTCACCTGTTCTGGTCTTTTGTTTTGTTTTGTTTTTTTCCCCAGGCCTCATCTTCTCAATTAGTCCTACTTGACCAATCTATTTAATAAATCTTCCCATCCTGCATTTTAATTCCTCCTTATTATAGTCTAATTTTTATTTATCTTTTATTTAATAGTGCATTTCATCTTCTAGCATACTATCTTCTAGCATACTGTATAATTTATTTATTTCATTTTACTTTTTATTTCCAATAAGGTTAGGTGTCTACATTTTGACTGTTCTGTGTATTTCAGTGTCCTCAGATAGTGTTTGGCAAACAAAAGGCAACTGATAAATAATTGTTAAATAAATAAATACCTAATTTGTCTAATTACTCCCTTGCTTACACTGTATGCTCAAGGGCACTTTTTTAATACTCTTAAAATGAAAACAAAAAGCATTATCTTGCATCTATCCAACTTTCCATACCCAGTCCTGTGTCCATAAATGTCAAGGATTACGGTAAGCTTCACTTTTAATTCCTGACAACAGACTTTAAGTGAGCTCTTGATGTTGCCCAGTGAGCATTTCTAATTCCATATCCATGGCCCTTTCATTGTCCCAGGATCCAAGAACACTATTTCATACCTCTTTCCTCCCCAAACTCTGGCACATCCTTGCCTAAATTCACTCCACTCAGATAATTTTGCTTCTTAGTTCAATAAGAACACAAAATACACATCAAACCTTACTGGAGACAAAAATAAATAAATAAATAGAAAGGAACATCTAAGAATTCCAGTCTTCATATACACCCTCTTACCAGCAGCAACAGCACACATTTTGATTACCTGACTCTTAACACACATGACACATTCATGCTCTCACCTAAAGCTATCCTCCTATACATGAATTAAATCCTGTCTCCTTTTATGTATTCAAGGACATCACTCCACCAACCTTTTTTTTCCTCTTATGTTATAATTTTTTTTAGATTCTACTGAATTATTCCAGACAGAATAGAAGAAAGATTTTATTTCTCACATTAATTTTTAAATTGACTCCCACCCTTCCCATTCATCTAACTGTGCGATGGTCTCCCATACAGGGGAAATTCTTAAGTAAGTTGTCCATATTTATGGTATCAAATTTCTTTTCTTCATTACTTCTTAAAATCAGTACAACAGACTTCTATTCAGAAAACATCTTTGAAACTATTTTCAAACAAAAAATGTAACATATCATTGAATCCAGTGTAAGTTATTCTCCTCATCTTACTTGACCCACCATTAGTTTTGACATGATTGATCACCTCTCCTTCCTAACATATTTGTTTTTTATTTCCTGTATTACTACTCACTCACTTTTTTTTATTTTTTTTGGTATGTTCCTCCTGGTATCCCTCACTCCTAAGAACTGGAAAACCCCAGGGCTCAGGTCTTGTCTTCTTTTCTATTTACCACTCTATTAATACAACCAGTCTTGTGGTGTTACATACTAGCTAAGTACTGCTCCCCTCCTAGTTCTCCGTCTTGAGCCTCTGATCCATATACCCAACTGCCTACTTGACATCTTAAGTGTCTAGTGGATATCACAAACTAAACACATTTTAAAAATTAAACTGATTTTTTTCTTTCATCCAAATTTGTCTTTTTCATGAACTTTCAAATTTCAGTTCGTGGCAACTTCAGTTTTTCGGTCACTAAGGCAAAAACCTTTGAGTGATAATAACTTATTTTCTCACCACTTTCTATAACCAATCTCTCAGGTGATAATGTTGGTTTTACCTAAAACTTTAAGCAAAGGCCAAATAATTTTGTCAGCTATGGAATTATATCCCTGATTCGAGCAACTAATTATCATCTATCATCTGAATCACAGTGATCTATCATCTGAATCACTGTAATAGCCTTATACCCTCTACAGTTGCTTCTACTCTGTCTCTTTCAATCTATTCCATACATTCCAGAATTATTTTTAGTTGCATAAAATTTACATGAATAAATCACACAAACCTTAAGTGTACAAGTCATGAATTTTGTTAAATGTATACACTTAAATGACCACTGCCTCAAGCAAAATATAGAGTAGTTATAGCACCCCATAATGTTCCTTTTTCTAGGCAATCGGTGGTCCCCAGGCACAGGCTTGTCTGTGTTGTATTTTCATAGATTAGTTTTATCTAATTTTGAACTTTATAACATAAATGAAATAATATACAATGTGCAACTTTAGCTTCTTTTGCTTAACACAGTTTTTTAGATACTCATTGTTTTTATAAATTAGTAGTTCATTATTTTTCACTGCTGTCTAGTATTCTATGAATGTAGAATTATTTATGTATGCATTTTCTTATTTATGAGTATTCAGATTGTTTAAGTTTGAGGGTATAAATGAATAAAGTTGCTATGATCATTCATGTACAAGTCTTTTTGTAGAAATATGTTTATACTTCCCTTTGATAAATATCTAAGATTGAAATAACTGGCTCTTAGGATATGTGTATGTTCAACTTCATAAAAAACTGCAAAACTGTTTTGTTGTTGTTGTTGTTTGTTTTTTATTTTACTTTAAGTTCCGGGATACATGTGCAGAACATGCAGATTTGTTACATACATATACATGTGCCATAGTGGTTTGCTGCACCTACAATTTTAAAGAATGTATCACTTAACAGTCCCACCCAAAATCTACAAGATTTTGAGTTGTCCCAAATTCTCACCAATATTGGTTTAATTTAGTCAAACTTAAGAATGTTAAGTGACATCCCATCATTGTTTTAAGATTCATTTCCCTGATGACCAATGGTGCTTAACAGCTTCTGTGTGCTTTTGGTCATCTGAAAATCTTCTTTTGTTAAATGTCTCTTTAAGCCTCTGGCTATTGTTTCATTGGACTGTTTGTCTTTTGTTATTAATATATCAGAGTTCTGTCAGGTGGTTCTTTGCACATAGAATCTAAGACATTTGCTCACCTGAAGGTAGCAAAAATATGCTGCTATCCTTTATTCTAAAAGCTATGTGGTTTTAGATTTTAGAATAGACGTAGTAAGAGAAAGCAAAAGAAAAGTCAATATGGCTTGGCTTTGGCTTTACAGATATGATAATGTAATTGCTGTGCTCATTTAATTTTTTGTGAGATATGAGGTTGGGTTCATAAATCTTTGGTGTTTGTTTGTTGGCCTTTTTTTTGCCCAGTTATTAGAAGACCATTTTTTGAAAAAGTTTCATTTCCTCATACAATTAACTTTGCACCTTTGTAGAAAATTAAGGGAAAATTTGTATTAATTTTCTATTGGTGCTAGAACAAAATGCCATAAACTTAATGGCTGAAAACAACACAAATTGTTATCATAGAATTATGTAGATAGGACCCAACATGGGTCTTCCTAGGCAAAATCAGCTGTTGTCAGAGTTGTGATTCTTTTTGGAGGCTGTAGAGGAAAAACTGCTTTCTGCTTTTTTGGCTTTTGGAGACCAATCACATTGTTTGTGTCAAGACCGCATTCTCCACCTTCAAAGCCAGCAGGGGCAGGCCAATGCTCTTGCCTTAAATAGTCACATTTCTCTCTGTCTTCTGTTTTCTTCTTTCACTTTTAAGAAGCATTGTGATTATATTGGGCCCACCTAAATGATCTGGAGTAATCTCCCTATTTTAAAGTCAACTGACTCGGAATTTTAATTCAGTCTGCAACCTGAATTCTCTTTTCCTTAGGGATAACATTTTCATAGATTTGGGGCATTAGGATGTGGAACTCTTTGGGGAACCATTATCCTGCATAACATATTATGTACATGTCAGCCTACTTTTTGACACTCTTCTCTGTTTCATTGGTCTATTTATATGTTTTCACAACAGTACTGCACTGTTTCCATTACTAAAGTTAAAATAAAAGTAAGTATTTATATCAGGTAGTTAAGTCTTTAACACAATTCATTAAGACCATTTTATTTTTTGTTGGTCCTATCCTTTTCCATATAAAAAGATTAATTTTTCAATTAAAACACAAAAGCTTTTTGGGGGTTTGATTGCATCACATTGAATCTATGAATTAATATTTGGAGAATTAAAAACTAAAATGAGGTTTTTGAATATATTGACATGATGTATTTCTTCATTTGTATAGATTCTCTTTAATTTCTCTCAGCAATATTTAATATTTTCAGTGTAGTATTGTTAAATATCATTTCTTAAATTTGTTCCTAAATATTTTGATATTATTGGAAATGGTACAACTTTTACATCTTTTTTTATATTTCCTTGCTACTAGAATATAATTATTATTGAAAGTGGTATATTGGCCCTATGTTCAGCAAGAACACTAAGTTCACTTCTTGTTTTAATATTTTGTGCTAAATTACTTAAGATTTTACATATGATGTACACAACTATGTATATCATCTGCTGATAGCAACATTACTTATTCTTTTCTTTGTTGATTTATTGAATTATAATTGATACATAAAATTGCACATATTTAACTATTCATTTTGATGAGTTTAGGCATGCACACACACCCATGTTGCTATCACCACAATCAAGATACTAAACATATCCAAAACATTCAAATACATCTTTGTGTTCTTCTACGTGTGTACATGGGTTTTTGTTTTTGTTGTTGTTTTAGTGGTAACAACATTTTACATGAGTTTCATCCCCTTAATATATTTTAAAGTGCACAATACTGTACTGTTAACTATGAATACTATATTGTACAGATCTCTAGAATTTATTAACCTTGCATAACTGAAACTTTATACCCATTGAGTAACAATTCTCAATTCCCTGTTCTCACCAGCTCCTGGCACTCACTATTTTCTGTGTCTATTGTAATAGTTTGATTATTTTAGATACCTCATATAAGTGAAATCATGCAGTATTTGTTCTTCTGTTACTGGCTTATTTAACTTGATGACCTCTAATTTAATGCATGTTGTTGTAAATTGAATGATTTCCTTAATTTTTAAGACTGAATAATACTTCATTGTGTTTATATGGCACATTTTCTATGTCCACCTGACAATAGACATTTAGGATGTTTCCATATCTTGACTTTTTTGAGTAATGCTGCAGTGAATGAGAGAATGCAGATATCTCTTCAAGATCCTGATTTCAATTCTTTTTAATACTTACCTAGAAGCGATACTGCTAAATCGTATGGTAGTTCTACTTTTTTTATTTTCTGAGGAACTTTTATTCTGTATTTCATATTGGCTACACCATTCTTCATTCCCACCCAACAGTGTATAAAGGTTCCCATTTGTTCACAACCTCACCAGCACTTCTCTCTCCTAGGTTTAAGGTGATATTTCACTGTGGCTTTGATCTGCATTTTCCTGATTAGTAATGATGTTGAACACCCTTTCATATATTTGGTGGCCATTTAAATGTGCTCTTTGGTTGGGGGGATGTCTATGGTGGTCCTTTGCTCAATTTTTTAATTGGGATATTTGTTTTCTTGCTATTAAGTTGTAAGAGATACTTCTATATTTTGGATACTAATCCCTTAACAGACAGATGTTTGCAAATATATTTTCTTTTTCCGTAGGTTTCCTCTTCACTTTGCTTGGTTGTTTTCTTGGCTGTGCAGAAGCTTTTCAGTTTGATAAAATCCCATTTGTTTATTTTTGGTTTTGTTGCCTGTACTTTTGGTGTCACACGCAAGAAATCATTGCTAAAACCAATGTCAGTAACGTTTCACTTATTATTTTTTAAGGAGTTTTATAGCCTCAAATATATTACAAATCTACAGCAATTAAAACAGTATTAAACACAGTATTATTCAAACATGTGCAGTCAGCTGATGTTCAGCAAGGATGACAAGAACACACAATGAGGTAAGGATAGTCTCTTCAACAGACGATGTTGGAAAAACTGAATATCCACATGCAGAAGAATGAAATTAGACTCCTACCTTATATCATAAACAAAAATCCCCTCAGATGGGTTAAATAATTACTTATTTTTTTCTGATATTTATGCCAATTTTTTTCTTTCTCTGTTACACAGTCTACCTCGTGTAATGTTTAATATAGCATGCAAGAATTAGCAACAAAGCCTTTACCTCAATCTTAGAAGGAAAGCATTTACTGTTTCACAATTAAGTATAAGGATATCTTTAGGAGTTTCTGATACTATTTATCAGCTTGAGAAAGTTCTCATTTATTCCTGTTATATTTGTCTAAACAGTTTTTACATTAAATAGTCATTTTTCTTGTAATAAATTTGAGAAGAGTGAAAAATATTTTTCCTTTTGGTGATACTCATTTCTTATTACAGAACTGGGGCTCTATTTTATGTTATTCCCCATCATATTGAAGATCTCTTTAGTATTTTCTATAGTGTCAGTCTAATGGCTAGAAATTCATTGAATTTTTATATATGTTTGCATGTTTTTGCTTTGCCTTATGATTTAAAAGCTACCTTTACTACATAAAGAATTATGGACTGACTTTTTTAAAAAGCAGTTTTAAAATAGTGTTCCGTTTTCTTTAAGTCTCTATTGTTTTGCTGAGAAGTCATGTTTTCATATCATGGTTCCCCTGTATGTAATGCCCTTATTTTCTCCTCTGGCTGCTTTCAAAATATTTTTTCTACTTGATTTTTAGTATTTTAACTGTAATATATCAGATGTGGCTTTTTTGTTTGTTTGTTTTTTGGCACGGAGTCTCGACTGTCACCCAGGCTGGAGTGTAGTGGCATGGTCTTGGCTCACCACAACCTCTGCCTCCCAGGTTCAAATGATTCTCCTGCCTCAGCCTCCCAAGTAGCTGGAATTACAGGCATGCACCACCAAGCCCAGCAAATTTTTGTATTTTTAGTAGAGACGGGGTTTCACCATATTGGTCAGGCTGGTCTCCAACTCCTGACCTCAGGTGATCCTCCTGCCTTGGCTTCCCAAAGTGCTGGGATCATAGACATGAGCCACCGTGGCCAGCCTAGATGTGGTTTTCTTTATGTTTATTCTGCTTGACCTTTGTAGAACTTCTTGGATCTGTATGCTAATGTTTTCAATAAATTTTAGAAGCTTTTAACCATTATTTCTTAAAAAGCTTTTTAGCCCCCATTCATATCATTGCAATCAGACCATTTAAATATAATTAAACTGAATAAATCATCAATAATTATATGCTATGTTTATTTTAAAATGCTGTTTTATAAATTTCCTGTATCTTTGTGTGATGGTTGCCATTATTCTGTGTGAAATCTTTTTTCTAGTTCCATAATTTCTGAAAGATCACTTTTTTCTGGATTCTTCTTCAATCTTTCAACCCTTCATTCTCAATTTCTGCCATTCAGTATTTTTTCTTTTTCACTTGGTGATCTGTCTACATAGATTATTTTTCTCATTACTACTTCATCTAATCAATCGTCAAGACTCGTCAATTTTAATTTCTGACCCTAGTATTATAACGTAATTCAGGCCCTCATTATTGTGAGCTCAACCATTATTAAAGACCTGGACTTCTTTCTTCCAGTCTCATTCTACTGATACACCTTCAAGTGACACATTAGCAAATACAAATTGAATCTTCTCTTTCCACATTTTTAAACTATTAATTTTTTTTTTCTATAACCTAAAAGATGCTGTTTAAGCTGTTCATTCTGCAATTAATACTCTTTCTAATGGTGACCCTGTCTACCTTTGCAGTTCTTATTTTTAATGTTCCTACAATAAAACTTTATTTTATGCATACATATGTATATATTTATTGTATGCATGAAATAAAGAAGATATACTCTTCTTTCCCCTCTGTCCAGAACTGGCTTTTTGAAAATTATTTACCCAATTACTTTATGTTTTTTCTTTAAAGAAATATATGATGTCATTCACTCAAGGAAATCTCTTTGTACAAAGTTGTTTATTCTCTATCCCATTTGCTTCACTTTGTACTGAATAGCATATTTGCATTTACCAGTTTGATAATATTAGTTTATATTTGTGTACTTTCTGGTATTTTCTCCCTTTCATTTTATGTCACCACTGCTTAATAAAGCCTTTGGGATTCTGATGGAAATTTATATTACATCCTCTAGAGACTTAGCAAAAATTGCAGAAGACACAACCTCTATTTATTCAAATTTATGCAGGTATTCCCCTACACATATAACAGAAAATTTATCAAACTTAATAATTGTATTTTTCTGTATCTTATATTTATTTTCTTTTTAATTTTTTTCTTTTCCTTTTTCCTCCCCCCACACAGTAATACTCTGTAAGAAAGTAATAAAAGGGCCAGGCGTGGTGGCTCACGCCTGTAATCCCAACACTTCGGGAGGCTGAGGTGGGCAAATCACTTAAGGTCAGAAGTTCAATATCAACCTGGCCAACATAGCAAAACCCCATCTCGGCAGTGAGCCGAGATTATGCCACTGCACTCCAGCCTGGGCAACAGAGCAAGACTCCGTCTCAAAAAAAAGAAATGTAATATAAGATATATTTATCTATACAAGAAAATTATACATTTCAACTCAATGTTTTTTAATTTCTTAAATTAGTAATTAGGTAAGATTGAAGTAGCTATGATCAATGGCCTACATATTTCCAAATGAAGCACGGTATGGGATATAAATGATATCCTTTAATGCCTTTCTCCCCAAATGTCCTTTAAGTTAATCTTAAAATTTTAGTAAGAATTTTGATGATATTTTTATCTTCACATTTAAAAAAATACTTTCAAAAATTATTTGAAAATATAATTGACTTTTTTAAGCTTATGATTTTAGGTTATTCAACATGATAAACATTAGCTGAGATGATTAAATAAAATGTTAACAATATTTAGTATTTTCTGTAATACATATCTCAAATTTCTTCAGTTCTAAATTATATTATTTTAATTTAGTGCTTCTTGTAAAAATATCACAAAAGCTAATGGTGCACATCTTTTCTCTACTGCCATAACTCAATCTGAAGAATGAGTTTAAAACATGTATTTACTAAATGTCATAGAGTTTAAAAAGACATACTAAAATTTAACTCAAATACCTATAACTTTACATTAAGTTAAGGGCCCACATTCTTACACAAAAAAACAGATTCATTTGTCTTTTAAAAGGCGATGTTTATTTTTCTCTATACTTGTTACTAAAAATATCTAAACTTAAAATTGTAATGTGAAAATAAGGTAATGTGATTCTTCTTATCCACTTCTAAAATGAATGAAGATGTAAATATACTCAATATAATTTCATAAAGGTTGCATTAATACCATGTACATTTTTGTTAGTCATTTTCTTTTATGAATATTGCGTTGACATTAAGAAATCAAGTTTTTCTATATATTTTCTTCCAGTCAAAATTTTCTTAGTGTTGGTATATGTTTTGCCTTGTTTCAACAGTTCTTATGAGGGCTTTGTGTTCCAGGTACAAAACTGAGTCAACAAAATATTTATATCATGGCACACAAAAGCATTTTTCAGAAGGAGGAAGGAAAAATATTCCAAAATATGTTATTTCAAAAAAAGGGAATGAATTAAAATATCCTTCTTGTCAAAAAATATTCCAAAAACATAAGGTTCACCGTTTCCCCCAATGTTTAATTCAAAAGGGTGCTTTAGCTGGGCGTGGTGGCAAACACCTATAGTCTGAGTTACTTGGGAGGCTGAAGCCAAAGGATCAACGCTAGAGCCAAAGAAATCAAGTCTAGCCTGAGCAAGATAGCAAAACCCCATGTGTAAAAAAAACAGAATGCTTTACAATTAAAAAGCTTACTATTAAAATTATTTCAATGTTATTGATTATGGGAAAAGCTAAAATAAAAATATACCTAATAATATACTTCATATAAAAGTTGCTTGCATGTTTGCAATAGACATTTCTAGAAAATAAATACTTATAATTTCTCCCTAAATATCTAGATAGGAAACACTTAAAAAATTCCTAAAAGGAATAAAGCCATTTTTTAATTAAGAAAGTAATAGACACATTATTCTTATGATTGGCCACACTTTAACAAATAAAATTCTGCTCCTGCAAAACCAAATCAAAAGTATTTTTTCAGCAAATGCCTCTAGAAATTTAGTAAAAAAATTAAAGAAGAAACAACTTCTACTTATTCAATTTCGTGCAGGTTTTCCTCTACACATTTAACAGAAAAATTATCAAAATTAATCAATATGTTTTTCTGTATCTGATTTAGTTTCTAAAACAAATGTAAAATCATTTAGAATAAATAAAATTACTACAAATTAGGTAAAATAAATTTCCAAGGAAGAAATACATTTTTTAAATATCTTGATAATCAACAACAGAATATAAGTTTTACTTCTTAGCTATAATTACAAGTATATTAAAAAATAAGAAATATTATTTGATGTAATTATTTATCATGAAAACACTGTGATGGTATTGTTGATAAACTCTTAAAATGTACCATTTTTAAAATCTTAAAGGCTAAATGCCCTGTACAATACCTGCATTGTTTTTGAAGGCATCAATATGTCTTTGTCTAAATGATTTTCTCAATTGTGAAGTCATCAGTGTTTCAAATAGTGTTTTACTAGAAGACCAATATATTTTTTCATTGATTAATTACCAAGACAGAATATGTAACTGATTTTGAATGGTGAAATGTTACATTTTCTACAGGAATATAATTATTTTTGATTTGGGAGGTATATATTGATGTCTTGAGATATAAATCTTTCAGTATACTTTTCTCAATTTGTTTGTTTTTACCCCTATAACATGCCTACTTATAGCAGCCATCTATATGCTAAAAAAGTTCTACTTCATTTGGACTTTACTGCTTGTTATTTTATGCCCATATTTAAATTACATGAGCCTAGGATGAATACATATTTTTGTAGAAATTGGTAAGTTGTGTGTGTGTGTGTGTGTGTGTGTGTGTGTGTGTGAGATGGTGAGATGACTTCATATAAAACACATTTCATATCATCACATTAATAAGACAAAAGGTAATCTAGTATTTATGTAGTTTATACTTTTTTTAAAAGACATTTTCCCAAGTATTTGATTCTCTCATTGTGCTAATTGTTAGATGGTTTCAGCCAAGCAATAGAGAGTGCAGAGAATTGCATGCAATAAAGAGTCCATTCCTATTGTCAATTTTTATGAATTTCTAAATATGATTATATCCTGTGGATACTTAGAGACTCAGATTATTGAAGGCCCCCAAAAATCATCACAAAAGCAGAATAAATAAACTGGAAAACAAAATATATGATTGTCAGGCCTCTGAGCCCAAGCTAAGCTATCATAACCCCTATGACCTGCACATATACATCCAGATGGCCTGGAGCAACTGAAGAACCACAAAAGATGACATTCCACCATTGTGATCTGTTCCTCCCCCGCCCTAACTGATCAATTGACTTTGTGACAATAAACCCTCACCGACCTTGCGATAAAGTACTTTGTGTTATTCCCCCACCCTTGTGAATGTACTTTGTACGATACACCCTCCGCACCCTTGAGAAGGTACTTTGTAATATCCTCCCCTGCCCTTAAGAAGGTACTTTGTAATATTCTCCCCACCCTTGAGAATGTACTTTGTGTACAGATCCACCCCCTGCCCACAAAGAATTTCTCCTAACTCCACTGCCTATCCCAAACCTGTAAGAACTAATGATAATCCCACCACCCTTTGCTGACTCTCTTTTTGGACTCAGCCTTCCTGCAGCCAGGTGACTTAAAAGCTTTATTGCTCACACAAAGCCTGTTTGGTGGTCTCTTCACACAGACGTGTGTAAAAATGATATTTTCTATATGTAAATATCTTGCTTGGATTTGGTGGTGGTATTTAAAGAAATGGAAATATTGAAAGTTCATCATAGTCCATTTTTTAGCATTAAATATATAGACATTTTTATTGCTAAAAAATAACAAGTAGTGTAATCTTTATAATACAGCTGGTACTCTGTAATATATTTTTTTAGTAGTTTATAGCTTCAAGTAAGCAAACAGGTAGAAGAAAGACAAGAACGTGGTAATAAATTTCTTGCAGCATTTCAACTTACAATCTTTTAAAAAGAATATCAATGTGGTGTTTTAGAAACAAAATTTCTTCTACAAAATTCTCTATTTATAGATTAGTAAAAACATCATTGTTTTGAACCTATTTTCTGGGTTCCCAATCCAGACTATTAAATGTACACTTTTTAAGACAAAAAGACATGTTTTGGGCAATAATTGTCTACAGATTTAAGTTATACACACCTGCCCAAACCTTCATGTAAAAATAAGATCTAAAATGTTCAAACTATTTGTAATATGTAGCCACGAAAATAACTCTCCCAATGCATGTTTGGCAAAAATGCATTCAATTTTTATTTGTAGAGACAAAATGAAGATCCCTCAAGAAGAAACTCAGAATTGAATGCATGTAGTGTGGAGGTGCTATTGGAGATGTGATTATTTTTTTTTTTTTGAGACGGATTCTCACTCTGTTGCCCAGGCAGTGGTAGGATCTCGGCTCACTGCAAGCTCTGCCTCCTGGGTTCACGCCGTTCTCCTGCCTCAGCCTCCCAAGTAGCTGAGACTACAGGCACCTGCCACCACGCCCCGCTAATTTTTTGTATTTTTAGTAGAGATGGGGTTTCACGGTGTTAGCCAGGATGGTCTCGATCTCCTGACCTCGCAATCCGCCCATCTCAGCCTCCCAAAGTGCTGGGATTACAGGCGTGAGCCACCCACTGCACCCGGCCAAAGATGTGATTATTATATAAGGCTCTAATGCTGCTTCTTTCACATGGCCCACATAAACGCAAATAAAATTATTGTCTGAAATATAAGCCAAATTACACATATATGTTATTCTTCCCCACAGAATAACTTTTAATGTATTAAATAAAGGGATCTTAATTTGCTAATGGTCTCATTTTAAAGCTATGTATTACTCCTTGATGTCTACCTATTATCAATTTAATAAACTGTCTTCAAAACTTGTGAATTGGCCCCCTCCCATGATTATGATAATTTAGAAGAGTTTTGATATAATCATTCATTCACCTTCACAGTTCCCACATTAAATTGAGTGACTCAGTTGCTCACTAACTAGCAATTTGTCACCTGACTTTCCTCTTTGCCATATTCAAGACAATAGAAAATGAAAACATAATTCATATGCAGCAACAGCATCATTTTCTAAAAACTGTTGTGCATTTCCCCTTTCTTTGGAAGCACATACCTGGGCTAAGATGTGTCCTTCTCCATTAAAATTTATATCAATTACATAGTGTGTTTTTGAAGATTGACTAAGATAGTGTGATGGTTAATATTAAATGTCAACTTGATTGGCTTGAAGGATGCAAAGTAATTTTCCTGGGTGTATCTTGAGGTTGTTGCTAGAGGAGACTACCATTTGAATCAGTGGACTGGGAGAGGCAGACCCACCCTCAGTCTGGGTGGGCACCATCCCCGTGGCTGCCAGCACAGCTAGAAAAAGCAGGCAGAAGGTGGAATGAGCAGACTTACTGAGTCTTCTGGCCTTCACCTTTCTCCCATACTGGATACTTCCCACCCTCCAACATCAGACTCCAAATTCTTCAGCTTTTGGACTCTTGGGCTTACACCAGTTGTTTGCCTTGGGCCTCAGGCTCTTGAGCCTCTGGCCATAGACTGAAGGCTTCACTGTCAGCTTCCTTACTTTTGAGGTTTTGGGACTCAGACTGACTTCCTTGTTCCTCAGCTTGTAGATGGCCTATGGTAGGACTCACCCTCTTGTGAGTCAATATTCCTTAATAAACTCCCCTTTATATATCTATCCTATAGTTCTGTCTCTCTAGAGAACCTGGCTAATATAGATGGTATATGTAAAACTTTTTAGCACATACCCATGAATGCTAATTCATTAAATTTGTATCTCTTCTTTTATTTCTCAGTTTTTCATCCTAAAATCATCCATACACTAGCAAAACAAGTTTTCTTACTGATGCCTTATTTCACCTTTTATTCATATAATTGCTATTTTGTTTAGATTATTTTAGGCAAATCAGAAATTTATAGAGTCCTGCTATAAAGCAATTGTTTGTGTTATAGTAAATTTTTATAATATCAATTATACTCTTCTTGTAGAAATGACTGTGTTAATGTACTTTTTTAGCTTAGTGTAGCCATTTTTCATAATTTGTCATTTCAGCCAATTGCCCAGGAAACCAAGACAATGAACTGAGATATGTCACCTGTCTGATACTCCACTGCAGGTTTATGACAGAATAATTAAAATCCACTTCAGAAATCAAATGCAGAGTTTAGCAAATTATGTTACAATTGCACCCAAATGAAGAACGAGAAGAAAATAAAAAACTGAAAGAGGGAAAAAATTCTTTATCAGTTGTTTGCTAAGATCTAAATTGTAGCATTGCAGACTTCAGGGAAGAGCTGCCCCACTCTGTCAATCAGGATGATGGAAGTTGATCCTCTCAGAGTGGTTTTTCTGCCTGGTGTCTCTTGGGAGATCTTCTTCCTTAGCTCATCAGTGAGATCTACAGATGTCAAGAAAACATATTGTCTGGAAGCATATTCTAACCCAGAGGGGCAATTTAGCCTTTTCTACTTTAGCTCAAAGCCTTCTCTTAAGCTCCTTTTGGGTGGGTTTATGCCCTGGGGCATTAGAATTGAAGAAAACAACTAACAAGGAAAATTCAGTTTCTTGGTTTTCTCGCAACTGTCTGGCAAATTATATTGTTAAGATTAAGAAAATCTAAGGAATAAGGTATTGAAAAATTGAGGAGAGGAACAAATAAACTAAGAGAAGCCACAAAATGTAGCATTAATTTTCTGTGTACTTTAGACAGATGCCATATTTTAAATAATACATCAGTAAAGTCATAATGTCCATAAGATTAGCAGTAACATCTCTGTGTTACCGTGATAATGGGTATCTCAGTCACTGAAAAAAAAAAAAATAATTAGTTCTCTGTAAAGCGTGAATTTTATAGTTGAAACCACACATTAACAAAAGGAACGTGAAAGGAGATGGAGCAAGATAGCCAAAATGAACCCTCTGCAGAAACACCAAATTGAACAACCACAAAAATGCACCTTCAGGAAAAAACAAAAATCAGGTGAGCAATATCAGTACCTGGTTTTAAAATTATGTCAAGGAAAGAAGCACTAAAGAAAGTAGAAAAAGATGGTTTGAATTGCTGACACCACCCTTCCCCGATGCCCTAGTAGCAGCCCTGTGGCAAAGAGAGAGTCAGTGTGCTTGGGGGAGGGACAGTGCAGGGATTGTGAGACTTTCATTGGAATTCAGTGCTTCCCTGTCACAGTGGAAAGCAACAGAGGGAGAATTCAGCCAGTACACACAGAGGGAGCATTTTGACCAGTCCTATCCAGGGAAGAATCATCCATCCTAGTGATCCGAGCCTGAATTCTGCCTGACCCCATCACCACAGGCTAAAGCACTCTGGGGTCGTAAATAAACTTGGAGGGAAGTCTAGGCCACAGAGACCCAGGCCTGGTAGCATTAACCAGAGTTGACTAAAAAACCTTTGTGCCTTAAATGAACACCAGCGATAGCCAGGCAGTACTCACTGTGGACCTAGAGCAGAGACTCCTTCTGTGTGAGAAAATGAGAGGGACAAGTGGGAAGGACTTTTGCAGTTTGGGTGCAAGCTCAGCCACAGTAGAATAGAGCTCTAAGTAGATTCCTTAGGTTCCTAACACCAGGTCATGGCTCCTATATGGCATTTCTGGACCTGCCCTGGGCCAGAGGGGAGCTTACACACTGAAAGGAAGAACACAAACCTGGCTGGATTCACCGCCTGCTGACTACTGAGCACTTGGGCCTTGAGTGAACATTAACAGTAGCCAGGCAGTTGTCACCACACCTCTTGAGTGAGACTCAGGGCTGTACTGGCTTCAGTTCTGATCCACCACAGTCCCAGTGGTGGTGGCCACAGGGGTGATTGTGTCATCCCTCCCACAGCTCTATGCAGCTCAGCAAGGAGAGAGAGACTTTCTCTCTTAGGGGAAAAGTAAGGGAAGAGATCAAGAGCTCCTTCTTGGAAATCAAGGGAATTTTCTATGATCTTAACCAAGACCACAAAAGCAGTACCTCCACGAGTCTGTAAGAATCACAGTGTTACTGGCCTTGGAGTGCACTCTAATGCAGATATGGCTGCAGTGACCAAGGAAATAAATCATAGCACTCAAAATCCTATGAATATTTGGAAAGCCATCCCCAAAAGGAGAGGTATAAACAAGCCCAGACTGTGAAGACTACAATTAATACATTAACTCCTTAATGCCCAGACATTGATGAACATACACAGGGATCAACACCATGTAGGAAAATATGACCTCACCAAACGAACTAAATAAGGCACCAGTTACTGATCCAAGATAGACAGAGATATGTGACCTTTCATACAGAGAATTCAAAATAGCTGTTTTTAAAAAGCTCAGTGAAATCCAAAATAACTCAGAGTAGGAACTTAGAATCCTACCAGATAAATGTAACAAAGAGATTAAAATAATATTTAAAAATAAAGCAGAAATTCTGGAACTGAAAAATTCAATTTTCATACTGAATAATGCATCAGAGTCCCTTAACACCAGAAATGACCAAGCAGAAGACAGATTTAGTGAGCTTGAAGAATACTATTAGAATATACACATTCAGAGGATACGAAAGAAAAAACTTTAAAAAATGAAGCATGCCTACAAGATTTGGAAATACCCTCAAGAGATTAAATCTAAGAGTTATGGGCTTTAAAGAGGAAATAGAGACAGCAATTGAGGTGGAAAGTTTATTCAAAGGGCTAATAACAGATAACTTTCCAAACCTGGAGAAATCAATATCCAAACAGAAGATGATCATACAATGCCAAGTAGATTTAACACAAAAGACACTATCCCAAGATAGTTATTCATCAAATTTCCAAAAGTCAAAGATAAAGAATGTATCCTTAAAACACAAAGAGAAAAAAAAAAAGAAAAAAAAATACGAAAGAGCACCAACACATCTGGCAGTGCTTTCCACTTCTCAGTGGAAACTTTACAGGCCAGGAGAGCATAATACAATAATAAAATATTCTTCAAACATAAAGGAGAAATAAAAACTTTCCCAGACAATCAAAAGCTGGGGAATTTTATTTTCATTAGACCTGTCCTACAAGAAATGCTAAAGAAAGTTTATTCTGAAAGAAAGGATGTTAATGAGCTGTAGGAAACCATGTGAATGTACAAAACTCATGGGTATTAGTAAGTATACAGACAAGCACAAAATATTACAACATTGTAATTCTGGTGTGTAAACTACTTATATCTTGATTAGAACAACTAAAAGGTAAACTTGTCAAAAACAATAACTACAACAACTTTTTAAGACGTAGACAGTGCAATTAGATATAAATAAAAACAATGAAAAGTTAAGAAACAAAAGGGATAAAGTTAAAGTGTATAGTTTTTTAAGTGGCTCTTTGCTAGTTTATTATTAACTCTAAAGTTGTCATAAATTCAAAATAACAGGTTATAAGATGTTATTGTCAAGCCTCATGGTAACCTCAAATAAAAAATATATAACAAGTACACAAAAAAAAGTAGAAAGCAAGAAATTATAATACAACAAAAGAAAAATTAACTTCAGTATAAGAAGACAGGATGGAAGGAAAGAAGGAAGACAATACCAAAAAATCACAAGAAAACTAATAACAAAATGGCAGGATTAAGTGCTTACTTATCAATAATAACATTGAATGTAAATGGACTAAAGTCTCCAATCAAAACACATAGACTGGCTGAATACATTAAAAAAAAAAAGACCTTAATGATAAGTTGCCTTCAAGAAACACACTTCGCCTATAAACACAAATATACACTGAAAATAAAAGAATGAAAAAGGATATTCCATGCAAATGGAAACTAAAAAAGGAGCAAGAGAGCTATACTTACATTAGAGAAAATAAATTTCAAGACAAAAACTAAAAAAACAAAGAATATGATCATAAATGATGAAAGGATTATTCTGATACCAAAATCAAACAAAGACAAATTTTAAAAAAGAAAACTCCAGGTCAATATTACATATAAACACTGATGCAAAAATGCTCAAAATAATACCTGCAAATAAAATTCAACAACTGATTGAAAAGAAGACTCATTATTATCAAACAGTATTTATCCCAGGGATGCAAGGGTGGTTCAACATACATACTCCAATGATGTGATACATCCTGTCAATGGAATAAAGGACAAAACTATATGATAATATCAATTGATGCTGAAAATTCATTGGATAAATTTCAACATCGCTTTATTGTAAAAATCCTCAAAAAAACTCAGTATAGAAGGAACTTACCTCAACACAATAAAAACCCTATATGATAGATCTACAGCTAGTATCATACTCAATGAGGAAAAACTGAAACCCTTTCCTCTAAGATCTGGAGTAAGACAAGGATCACCACTTTCATTTATGTTATTTAACATAGTATTGAAATTTCGAGGTAGAACAATCAGAAAAGAGGAAGAAAGGGCATCCAAATTGGAAAGGAAGAAGTCAAATTATCTTTGTTTACAGATGATGTAACTTATATTTGGAAAAACCTAAAGACCCTACCAAAAAGGTATTAGGACAAATTCTGCAAAGTTGCCAGATACAAAATCAATGTATAAATATCAGTAGCATTTCTATATGACCACAGTGAACAATGTGAAAAAGGAATCAAGAAAATAATCCCATGGACAATAGCTATGAATAAAATAAAATACCCGGTGGTAAATTTAACCAAAGAAGTAAAAGATATCTACAATAAAAACTATAAAACATTGATGAAAGAAATTGAAAAGGACACATACACAAAATGGAAAGATATTCCATGTTCATGGATTAGAATCATCAATATTGTTAAAATGTGCATACTACCCAAAGCAATCTATAGATTCAATGAAATCCCTGACAAAAAAAAAATAACATTCTTCACAGAAATCGAAAAAAAAATCCTAAGATTCATATGGAACCACAAAAGATCCAGAGTAGCCAAAGCCATCCTGAGCAAAATGTACAAACCAGAGGAATCACATTACCTGACTTCAAATTATACTACAGATCTATTTTAACCAAAACAGCATGGTACTAGCATAAAAACAGACACATAAACCAATGTAACAGAATAGAAAATCCAGACCTAAACTCATACATCTACAGTGAATTCATTTTAGAAAAAGGTGCCAAGAACATAATTGTGAAAAAGAAAGTCTCTTAATTAAATTGCACTAAAAAAGACTGGATGTTCATATGCAGAAGAATGAAACTAGACCCCTATCTCTTCACTTATTAAAAAAAAATGAATTAAAAACTTCAATACCTCGCACTATAAAAGTACTATAAGAAAACATTGGAGAAACTCCCCAGGACATTGGTCTGGGCAAATATTTCTTGAGTATATCCTGCAAGCACAGACAACCAGAGCAAAAATGGACAAATTGGATCATATCATGTTAAAAAGGTTCTGCATAGCAATGTAAACAATCAATAAACTGAAGAAACAACCCACAGAATGGAAGAAAATATTTGCAAACTACTCATATGACAAGGGATTAATAACTAGAATATGTAAGAAGCCCAAACAATGCAATAAGAAAAAATTCTAATAATCCAATTTAAAAGTGGGTAAAATTTCTGAATAGACATTTCTCAAAAGAAGACATACGAATGACAAACAGTTGTATGAAAACATGATCATCATTGATCATCAGAGAAATATGAACCGAGACTACAATGAGATATCATCTCAACCCAGTTAAAATGGCTTTTATTCAAAAAACAGGCAGCAACACAAGCTGGCAACGATGTAGATAAAAGAAAATTTTTGTACACTGTTGGTGGGAAAGTAAATAGTACAACCACTATGGAGACTTATATGAAGCTTTCTCAATAAACTAAAACTTAAACCATCATACGATCCAGTAATCCCATTGTTGAGTGTATACTCGAAAGAAAGAAAATTACTATATTCAGGAGATATTTCATGTATCCCATAAATATATATACTATGTACACATTAAAATATGACGTGTACCTCATGTATACACTATACACTATGTAGTCATAAAAATAAATTAAAAAGGGGATGTCAGAAAGTTGTCTGTTGTAAGTCTTTATGTATATTCTATAATTCTTAGAAACACTGGCATGTTATAAATCATAACAAAAAAATAGAATTCAATTAACAAAGGCAAGCAAAGTTTTCTGCTGTGAGGACTAGCATGTGCTAATATAAACATAAACTCTTCCCATTCAGGCTAAAGTTTTCACAAAGTTTCCCAGGAGACAGTTAAGGAGAAAGAAGGAAAAATATTAAGTTTCTGAGTGATTTTAAATCTTGTGTATGACCAGAAAGCAGTCTAAAAGGTATTCATGTGAAGAAACATAATCGGTGGTTAAAGCAATTTAATTAGAAGAGAAGAACTCTCTCTGTCAGTTACTTGGGTAGAGTTGACATAACTCATACTATGTAGCCTGTGAGCTATTAGCTGAAAAGTGATAATCATTAAAAACAAATTGTATGTTTAATAGTGATGTTTAAAAACTATAATGTCATTACTGGCTTCTTTGTGAGGGAAGGATTATTTTTAACTTGTATCCAAAGAAAACCACTGTTTAAAACCCATACTTGAACACAGGAGCACAACATGGAGGCAGAAATCAGAGTTCTCAGAGAGTAAAAAGTAAAAACTACTTTGAGAAATAAATTTTTTAGTAACTATATACAGATATTTAAAAACTGGCATTGGTGGGAAACAAATTGGTGTGATATGCAGCATCAAGACAATCTTTGCAAGAGGTTCCCTGAAAAAAGAAGTGAGCCCAAATAGCATGGACCTCAGACTAGAGTATCAGCTGAAGAGAAATGCTATCTAGACCAAAATTATAACAATTTCCTTAGATAAATTTGGCTACAGTCAGATCAATTTCTAGTGATGAGCTATTACTAGTCACGAAGGGAACCCTACCTGTAAATTTGTATTGTTTGTTAGCTATATCCTTCCATAAATGTGTAAGCTCTTATTTCCTTTATTTTTCAAATAATCCTTCTATTCTTATCCAAATCTCCAATTAATTATTTAGTGAATAACTGAGTAAATGAATGAATAACAAGTACTCAGCTAGATTTATTTTTTTTTTCATTCTCTTTTCTCATTAACAATAGAACCTGGTGATGCAGCCTATACAAGAAGTTAAAAAAAATTGAATTTGACATTGGGATGTCTTCAGTTTTATGTCTTTTTTTCTTTATTAAATAAAAGGCTTTTGTTCATGGAGAGAAAACTTTCTCTTAAATAATACCACACAAAAGAACAACTGACTCCTTCCTCTTTATAACACTGTGTGTCAAATTTATCACAACATCCAAGTTCGTTTTTCATTCTTTTTTTTCTAACATCTTTTACTTCTTGACCTTTTGAAACATCCAAAAATTAGTAATACTATAATCTGTGTCACAATCATAACTTTTTCATTCTTAAATGCTTTCTTTCCCTATGTTTTTGTATTTCCACCAGTCTGGAGTTAACCAATGTTCTTCCCATTTTGCTTCTAAACAATTGTAAGCATCGCCAAACAAATATCTGTAACTAAAATGTACCTTTGTATTACAAACAGTTTGGGCTTTTTAAGCTCTGCTTTCCTACCTCTTCTCTGTTCCAAGACCTTATTTAATCAGCTAACTGCTCACAGATTGAATCAAAACTCATAAAGAATAATTTAAAGTTTTATTGCCATATCTCTAAACTTATTTTTCAAGTTGTCCCCTTTACTTAAGCTAAAACATTCACATTTGGTAATTACCATATGTTATGTGAAACTGTTTCCTCTCTGAGTAATTTAACCAGTTTTCAAATTTTATTTTTAAAATCATTCTAATTGCAAGCTGAAGAATAGATTAGAGAAAAGTAATAATGACAGTAAGAAAACTATTCACAATACAAGTGTCATAGTAGGGAAGAGAGATAAACTAAGGCAGTGATGGTAAGAGAGGGTAAGAACAGACAGACAGGTGAGTCTCAATAGTAATGTTACCTTCATTGTTCAACATTTTTTTAATGTAATGTATGCTATTATTTTTCATTTGCTTGATTCTCTAGACACTGTTACTTTTCATCAAAGTTATTCAGAGAAATAGTAAACCCCCTTGTTGGATGCATATGAAGTAATAGATATTTTCTTTCTTTTTGGTGTTTGTGATAGTAGGGAATTCTATCTCCTCCAAAGCACCCATTCTCTAGCAATCTGTAGTGATTTTTCAGATGGATGTCCAGGCCCATTATGCTGGAGAGTTCTTGCCATTCCCAGGATGTATTTCTTCTTCTTGTTTTATTTGCTAGATTTTGTTGGTTTATTTGCTGAAGTAACATTACCCAAGTAGCTTTTAGAGAAAGGAGGCATGAGAGGCAACATTGTTGAGAGTGGCATTTGTAGAAATGTCTTTATTCTATGCTGATACTTGATTTATCAAATGGAAAAATTATAAACTATTATATTGGAAATAAATGTCCTTTGGATTTTGAAGGGTTTCTTCAATGACTTCTAATTTCCACGGTTACTTTAGTAAAGTAACACCATTATTTAACATGATTTTGTCTGTGTATGCTTTCTCTCTCTCTGGAAGTTTTTAAGATTGTTAATTTTTTCTCAAGTGCTTTGACATATCAGTATAGTCATTATTGATATGTTAACACGGGTATTTTAAAATTCTTTATCCAGGTACTCAGTGTGTTCTTTGAATTGAACATTTCATGTCTCTCAACTTTGAAAATTATTCTTACATCATTTATTTCACAATTTCCTCCCCACCAGGCTTTCCAACAATTGATCATCAGGTTTTGTAATAATTTATGATTTTATTAATTTATATAACTCTCTATTTCATTTTGCTTTCTTGATGATTTTCCAAAACGTGTTTTCACTATTTATGTTTATGTATTTTTATATTCTAGCAAATTTCAATTAAAAACACCTTTTCTATTATCTGATTGTTTATTGTTATTCTTGCTGTTAGAATTAAATTTCTTCTGCCTTCTACTTTGTATCTGTTTTATTCATGTCCACTTTTATTTGATATTAACTTCCTCAAATGTGTCACAATTCTTAGTTGTACTTTCATAGTAAACTATGAAGCATTAATGTACTCTCTAGAAGTTCTGTGAGCCTGGTGGGAATTGTGAATGAATGAAATTCAATGCAGAAGATTGGGGAATGGCCTCCAAATATCAATACTTGTAAATCTTTCTCTTAATCTGTCATTGGTCTTTTATTGTCTCCAGAGGGGAATTCAGCTTGCTCTTGCCCCAAGCTTCTAAGCATATATATATATATATGCGCACTGGGAGCCAAATGTGTGGCAAGGGGCTGCCACTGCTATTTAATATGGAGAATTTGACTTAATCTCTCCACCTTTAGCACATTACGAGAAGACTTTTATGGTCCTTCCCTAGTAGAAGAGAAGACTTTGATGTTCTTGCAGCATAAAATTGAGACACTATAGATCAGTAACTTCAGAACCTACCACACTTTCAGAACCTACCACCTTTTCGGCAGGTTCTGAAGTTACTGATCTACAGTCTCTGATTTTATACCTCAAGAGCATAAAAGTCTTCTCTCCTACAAGGTGGATTTGGCTGGGGTTGCTTTTTAACAGATCCTTTCTCTTTTGTAACTTCCCCTCACTCCCACACTCTTGAGTTCCTGGTGCCGCCACTCCACACACACATGCAGGTTCTGCGTGAGAGACTGACTTGGTCCTCATGGGCTTCCCCTCTGCCAACACTTAGGTTTCAGTTTCACCTGCTCTGTCAGAGACCACTTATCTCTCATTTTTCTTTTGGCATAATTTATTGACTTTATGCTTTAAAATTTTGATATTCAGTTGTCTCTTCTCTTCTTTATTCTTCTGGGTATATTTGTTTCTAATATCTAGCTCAGGCATTTTAGTGTTTAATGTGCTTTGTTTTTTGTAGGAAGCTGATACCATCTTCTGTGTTTAGCCAAAAGTCCAGGTGCTGTATTTTAAATGGAAGACAATGTCAATGAAATAAAATATAAAGGGTGTGAAGGAGTTCAGCAATGAAAGCAATCACTTGGAGTAGGATCATGTAACACAAACAGGATTGTGATGGTGGCATGAGTATGGAAAGTTGAGGGGCTTATGATATTACTGGTGTCCTAGATAAGTAAAATTACTGCACTAACTGGGCTTACAAGTACAGTTCATTCAAGCTGAGGTTCTAACACCAAAAGCTTGATAATTTTGGCAGATTTCATTCTTTGAGCAATATTCAAATATTACACTACTTAGAACAATGTAAAATATTTTTATAGTAACTCTCCCCTGAGAGAAACGGGGAGTTTCTCTCAGGGGATACTTAGGCTTAGGACATTACAAACAAAAAGTCCTAGAATAGCCTTGAAAAGGTAGTATTGAGGGTTTTTTTGTTTTGTTTTGTTTTGTTTTGTTTTATTTTGTTTTTGAGACAGAGTTTTGCTCGTCGCCCAGGCTGGTGTGCAGTGGTGCAACCTCAGCTCACTGCAACCTCTGCCTCCGGGTTCAAGCAATTCTCTGCCTCAGCCTCCCAAGTAGCTGGGATTACAGGCAGGCGCCACTACACCCAGCTAATTTTTGCATTTTTAGTAAAGACAGGGTTTCACTAAGTTGGCTGAGCTGTTCTTGAACTCCTGACCTCAAATGACCCACCTGCTTCGGCCTCCCAAAGTGCTGGGATTACAGGAGTGACCCACTGCACCTGGTCAGGGCTTTATAATCTCATTATTGAAAAGGAATATACTAGGGCATCAATATTAGTGTTATAACTCTAATTTTCCGTGTAAACCAATTAGACAATCATCACCAGCTTGGATTAATTCAACAGCCTCTGAATTGGCCTTTGAATCCAATCTTACCCATTTTAAGTTATGCTACATACTACAGCAAGAATATTGTCATAAAGCAGTGGTTTACAAACATTTAGAAAAATATATGAGCAATCATTTCCAATAAATGTGTACTTTATTTCCTGAACTATTACGTGGAGGATAGTTAACGATTTTAATGGCTTCATGTGCATGTGACATAAATAGTTGCATAGGGCCCCATATTTAGGAGGCTCTTGCCTTTGGCTTAATGCTTACCTTTTGCCATTTTAAAACTAGTAGTTTTTGAATAAAAGGCACCACATTTTCATTTTGCATTGGGCCTTGCAAATTATGTAACTACTTCTGTTCTTACATCATATGGCTGCTGTAAGAACTAAAAGAAACAGCACAAGTAAAGTGTCAGCACAGTGTCCTGTAGATAGTAATTCTTCAATAAATGTCAGCTGCCAGCCTTATTACTATATTTAGTTATTATTACTGTTGTTGTTAGCATTATTAATCATACCACTTTAGTCAATATCACTCAATTATGCTATGCTCATTATTTACTCTTTCTTCAATGCAGAAGCATTATTTTGTATTATGTGTGAGATACTGTGCTAGGAAATGTATTAAAATCACCTACTTATCTGTATTTTCTATTAGACCGTAACATTTTTGAATAAAAGGAGCTTATGTTCATTTTAATAACCTCATGCTTACCAAATAGAATTGCTCCATAATTATTTGTTAGAAAAGTGTCTGAATATTTTTGAAAGCACATTATAAGCTATAATATCATATAAAATTATAACTACTTTTATTATTCACTTATTTGAGCAATTATGTATTCAGTGACTTACTATTTAGCTTGCACTTTGGTTTTGCCCATCTATCCTCCCACTTGGTAAATATTGGTAAAAACATAGTCCTTTTAAATATTATAAGGCATCATATATGCTATAGCCATTAGGACCTAGGCAAAATTCTCAAATTTTTAACACTTCAAATTGTCAGGTTATAATGAAATAGGTCATTGAGGCAATTGCATTATCTTGCAAAAATGAAATCCCTCAATTATACCAGTAGGAACACATCATTTCTACTAATAACATGATGTCATGATGTCCGATGATACATAGAACTTAAATAATTATAAAACTTGAGGCTTCTCCTGCCATGATGTACAAATATTACAGTACATTTGTGTTCAGTTTTTTAAGGAGATGGTTTCTGTCATAGTAAAGAATAAAGGCCATTTTGCTTTAAAAACATTTTCTATTCAGAAGCTCAACATTTAACTTTAAATATCTACACTCAAGAAAGGGTCCAATTAAATTAAGAGTTCTTCCAATACTCAGACTTACTAGAAATATCAAGAAATTATCACCAAGAAATCTGAAATTTTACCTTCAATTTTTAGATTCTGTATGCTCAATAGTTCATACAATGCTTACATGCTTATAAAGTGTTTTAATTCTCTGCACTGGGTAAAAGATTGTAGCTGAATTATGTAGATATTACTATTTAAGAGATTGTAATTTTCTAGAAAACATTAATTAGGTGTTGCTGCACAGGAATTGTTCTACCTGAAACTCTTTTTTTTTTTTTCACAATTATGCCACAGGATATTTAAGTTTTTGCCTTGGAAGTGAAACATAGCTGAGATTGAATTCAGAATCAACAGTTTACAAGCTATACTGGCTTAGGCAAATTATTGAACTACTCTGAGCCTTATATTTTCTCTGTAAAACAGAGCTAATATTACCTGTAGCACAAAGTTGTGGAGATTAAATGAGATGAGGTATATAAAAAGTACTGAACACAATGCCTACCAGTGTTAATGTTTTACTATTGATATAATTGTTATTTAAGCTCCAATTCTGTGAGAAAGGCAGTAAAAGTTTTGAAGCTAAGAAAAATACGGAGCTTGCAAAGAATGTAACCACTGGTTTGAATCTAGATAAGAAATTTAGAGATAAGAGAATTAAACTTTGCTGATGTGCTGGCATTACCTGGCGTGTTGTGATGAGGTAGATAACAACAGCAACAATAATAATAATAGCTACCATTTACTAATGTCATATCATGCGCCTTGTGTTTTATATTAATTGTTAGATAATCTTCAAAACACCTTATGATGCAGCATGAATGTGTGGATAAAGAAAGAGAAGTTCTAAAATCATTCAAACTTTAAAAGGCTATTTTTGAGAAATTCCAGAATGCAAATTGTAGTCAAGTCCCTAATCAAGTGAAAGTGGGTTGAAACCTAAATGAGGCGTGATACATCTGTGATTATAATTTATTTGGCAGTGAATGCAGGGGGTGGATTTAGAAAGCAAATCGATTTTATCTGTCTGGGTTTATAATATGAAGATGCTAAACTTGTTATAAATAATAAATGGCTAAAAATACTGTAAATGAGAACAAAATTAAATTCTTATTAATTTTAACATTTAATTATTAAAGTGAATAAATAATATTTTTTCTAATTTAAGATAAAAAAGAATACTGGAAACCACAAACTGTTTAAAGCAGGTACAATTAAATATAATCATTTTAAGTGTATTGACTGTATGTTCAAAGAATATATCTTGTTTTTTTGTGTACCGCCTATATGTAGAGACAGAGTCACCTATACCAGTCAGCATTGACATCTGTTGTCAGCAGTGTATTCTAAGTGTATTAGTGTATATGCATACGTGTATGTAAAAGACCATTTAATTTGAAATTCATTTTAATTAATTTTTTCAAAATTCACTGTTTTAATGGCCAGGCGCGGTGGCTTACGACCGTAATCCCAGCACTTTGGGAGGCTAAGGCGGGCAGATCACAAGGTCAGGAGATCGAGACCATCCTGGCCAACACAGTGAAACCCCGTCTCTACTAAAAACACACACACAAAAAATAAAAATTCACTTTTAATAATGCAAGTTTCCCCATTTTCTCCTCACATTCAGATGTCTAAAACCCAATTTTAAATTTAGACAAGGAACATGAGTTGCTGAATTTCCAGAGGAAATCAGCAATTCTGGACTCTTCACAGACTTCCATTTTGTATTAAATGCTTACTCGGATTTTTTTTTATAACAATGAAGTTTATTTCCTTGCAAAGAAAAGTGGATGCAAGTATGAAGTTTTGAAGGAACACCACGAGTATCTCTATAAAGGCAAAGCCATGTAACCTGCTGCAGAAAAGTCTATGAAGGCACCAGGTTTGTAGTAGTCCTGGTTGAAAATTTGTAAACGCCATATTTTTAAACTTACTTTTCAGTTACTATTTCAAACAGAATTACAAAATTTTTTCATTATCACACAACTTGAGCAATGTTAAATATTCCTGAAAAGAAATATTCTCTTTTGTCTGACCATGTGGGTAATAAACAAATAGCTGTTACAGCTAGTTTTAGGGATAGATAAAAATTCTTGTAATTTGTTTCCTCCTGAAGCAAATCTCAAATTGGCAAAAAGTACTTGTGATAGCTTTTCATCTATAAAGAATGATAACTTTTCAAACTCTTCCAATGATCACAGTAGTATAAAAAGGGAGTGATTGAAGTAAGTAAGCTGTATAAATGAATTGTAAATTTATTTCTAGAAAAGTTTTCATTAAAAATCAACTATGCTATTTGTTCTAAAATAATAGCTAATTTTTTTAAATAATTAGCCTAGCTTTGAAAATACTTATTTTGACTTGTGTATAATGCCCATATTTCTAAATTTTTTTTTTTGAGAGGGAATCTTGCTCTGTCGCCCAGGCTGGAGTGCAGTGGCAGGATCTCAGCTCACTGCAAGCTCTGCCTCCTGGATTCACGCCATTCTCCTGCCTCAGCCTCTGGAGTAGCTGGGACTACAGGTGTCTGCCACCACGCCCAGCTAATTTTTTTTGTATTTTTAGTAGAGACGGGGTTTCACCGTGTTAGACAGGATGGTCACAATCTCCTGAGTTCGTGATCCACCCGCTTCAGCCTCCCAAAGTGCTGGGATTACAGGCGTGGACCATAATGAGTCATTTTTAATTCCTGATCAAGAAAATATTAGATGGGGGACTCTATCTGGGGTGTTAAATCTACAAAGCTGAATAAGACATTGCTGCCTTCAACGGGCTTATATTTAAGGGGAAAAATGGCAGGCGTAAAATATAGCTCAACTATAATATGATAAGCCTTAACAAAATACATAGATTTTGTGTAAATGGCACCAAGAAGAGACTTGGTTGTTAATAGTTTGCTCTTTTAGCTAACCCATGTAGGTGGCTGAAGAAATATCAAGTAAATGTAAAATGAAGAGACATTTTGAGACAAGTTGAATTACTTGTGAGGAGGCAGTCCCTCAACTCTCAAATATGACTGCAGACGATTATTGCAAGCAAACAAATCAGTAGCCACTTCGAAGGGAAAATAATATCCAATCTGTGCTTAGAAGTCATCTGTAGTTTTCAATTAAACTTGTATCTTACTCAACTTATTTTGGTTGGAGTCTATAGTTACTTTTGGCATATTTAAGATCCATACAACATTGGCATGAAACTGCCTACCACATAGTTCTCCAGACAAACATTTGCTAATAACATTCCCCAATACATAATTTTGAGAAAATAGTCTCCAAAAATGTTTTGTGGGATTATCTGTTAAGGCCAACTATATGCCTCAACATATTTTTTGTTTCAAAACCTAACTGATATTTTTGACAAATTATCATGGATACTTGCAGAAAAAAAAATGGCATGTATTTATTTCATTGTATTAAATAGTTAAACTATTAAGGGAAAATATTTTTTTAATTGTTTTTGTTTGTTTACTTTGATACAAGGTTTCACTATGTTGCCCAGGCTAATCTCAAACTCCAGGGCTCAAACAATCCTCCTGGCTCAGCCTCTCACGTAGCTGGGATTGCTCCACATGTAGCCTAAAATAAATGTTTAATAGACACAAAGTACAAAGGGCAAAATTATCTCCTCACTGTGCTCACTAGGAAACTATCTTTGTTAACATTGTAGAAATGTGTGTAGCCAACTACAAGTCCATTTACTAATTTTAAAGGGAACTTTTAAAGAAAAAACAAGAAGACACCTGCTATGAGGAAACATTAATTGGTAACTAATAATCTTAAAAATTAGGAATCATGTTTACTCATGCTCAACGGTGCCATATAAGAATAACAAAACTCTGATTATCCTCCTATATAATAATTGTATTTTAATCGCTATGGATTACTAATTGCATTTCCTACAAGGCAAAATACTAAACATTAGTAGAATGTTGTTTTGTTTTTAATAATCTTTTGTTTTGTTTCGTTTTTAATAATCTTGGATAAATAGTGGATTAAAGGCTTTCAACATGTTTCAACTACTTGGAAACAGCAAGATAGTATATAAAGATTAACCCTGTGGGCTTTAATTCAAGAAGAAAATTGTGAATCTACTGGAATCATGAAAGACATACCGTATCTTAGGAGAGTGTTAGCAAATGGTCCCTGTGATAATGTTGATGGATAAAAAGATCTCTGTGCTGATTGGCCATCTCTGCTTCATGCAGATCCCCAGGCATTTGGAATACCCGCTCATCTGGTTCATCAGCCTGAGCTGCCGCATTCTTCCTGGCCATAGATCTTGGTGCAGCAAGGCTTTCTCTGCTCCACAACCAGGCAGATCTCCAGGCATCTGGAGTGCCTTCTCTCTGAATTAGAAGTTTGGGCCATCTCCCATTCCTGTCCAGAGAACTTGGAGCTGAGGTGGTTTTTCAGCTCCATGCATAGGCACACCTTTGGGCACTTGGTGGCTGCCAATTGGGTTCTTCCTTGGCACTGATGCTTGTGCCTGCCATCGAGGGACCTGTAGGTGAACTGGCCTAGCCTGGCCCCTTGGAGCTGAGTAGTGCACTCAAACCACTATATATTCCATGAATCAGCCCATTACCTGAGGCAACAGAATGTTTCTGCCAGTAAACAAGGTTCATGCTTTATACCTGGTTACATTGGCCTCAGCTGTCTCTTACCTATAAGGTCCATCAATGGGCTTATAGGTCAAACTGCACAGCCCAGTATAAAACCTGCCAAAATAAGTGATATAGAACTATAGAAACAAAGCAAAAGGACCCTACCCAGCATTCTCTAGAGTTGCACCTTCTACGGATGGGGAAAAATGGAAAGGGGAAAAATTCAAAAATATTACAGAGAAAGAAAGAAATTTTTAAAACTCTACCTTCGTGAAAATAATTACAAAAATTAGAAATGCCAGTGTTTCCAGTGAGAAGGAACTAGTGGCGAGAATTCTTGCACCATGAAAAATCTGAGTGTAGTGATACCACCAAAGGATTGCATTAGCTCTCTAGCAATGATCTGAACTCAGAAATGAAATATAAAGAATTCAAAACATGGATTGCAAGGAAGCTCAATGAGATCCAAGACAAAGTTGAAAATAAACACAAATAAATTTCTAAAGAAATCCTGGAAATGAAGGAAGAGATGCATATCATAAAAAGAAATCAATCAGAGCTTCTGGAATTGAAAAAGTCATCTTAGAAATTTCAAAACCTAATTGAAAGTCTTATCAACAGACTGGACCATGCATAAGAAAAGATTCGAGAGATTGAAGACTTGGCTTTTGAACCAAACCAGTCAGTCAAAAATAAAGAAAAAAAGAATTTTTAAAAATGAATAAAGTCTGCAAGAAATGTGGAATTATACAAAGTGACCAAACCTATGACTTATTGGCATTCCTGAAAGAGAAGGAGAACAAGAAAACAACCTGGAGAGCATGTTTGAGGGACTAATTTCAGAAAACTTCCATAATCTTACTTGAAAGTTAGACATTCAAGTACTAGAAATCCAGAGCACATCTTTAAGACATCACTAAGGCGTATAGTCAAAAGACTGTCCAAGATCAATGCCAAAAATATCTTAAAGGCAGCTAGAGAAAGTCAGATCACATACAAAGAGGACCCCATCAGCAGACTTCTCAGTAGAAACCTTACAATCCAGGAAGAATTGGGGGCCTATTTTCAGCATTCTTAAAGAAAATAACTTTCAAGCAAGTATTTTATTTTCCACCAAACAAAGCTTCATAAATGAAAGAGAAATAAAATACTTTCCAGATGAGCAAATGCTTCTGGAATTTATCACTATAAGAATAGCCTTAAAAGAGATCCTAAAAGGTGTTTCATACGTGAAAACAAAAGAATGATACCTGATACCACAAAAACATACATAAGCACATATCTTGCATACCCTATAAAGCAACGACACAATAGAAACTACAAAACAAGTAGCTAACAACTTTATGATAGCATCGAAACCTCACATATCCATATTAACCTTGAATGTAAATGGCCTAAATTTAAAAGGCACAGAGTGACAAGTTGTATAAAAAAACAAGACTCATTCATCTGCTACCTTCAAGAGATCCATCTCACACATAAAAACACCTATAGGCTCAAAGCAAAGGGATAGAGAAAAATCTACCACTCAAATGGAAAACAAAAAAGAGTAGGGTCATCATTCTTATATCAGATTAAACAAACTTAATACCAACAACAGTAAACAAGATTAAAAAGGGCAATTAAATAATAATAAAGTATTCAACAAGAGGACTTAAGTATTCTAAATATATCTGCAGCTGACCTTGGAGCACCCAGATTCATAAAACAAGTACTTTTAGAGATAAGAGAACACTTAGCCACACAATAATAGTGGGGACTTCAATACCCCACTGAGAGCATTAGATCACCAAGACATAAAACTAAGAAGAAATTTTAGAATAAACTCAACACTTGACCAATTGGACCTACTAGACATATAAACAATACTCCATGCATCAAGCAAAGGATATACATTCCTCTTACTTGCTCACAGAACATCAAGATTAGCCACATGCCAAGAGAAAGAAATAAAGGATATTCAAATAGGAAGAGAGGAAGTCAAATTGTCTGTCTTTGCAGATGACATGATCCTATATCTAGAAAACCCCTTCGACTCAGCCCAAGAGCTTGTTACACTGATAAGCATCTTCAGCAAAGTGTCAGGATACAAACTCAATGTGCTGAAATCACAAGCATTCTTAAACATCAACAACAGACATGTAGAAAGCCAAATCATGAATCAACTCCCATTCACAACTGCCACAAAGAGAAATAAATACCTAGGAATACAGCTAACAAGAGAAGTGAAGGACCTCTTCAAGGATAACTACAAATCACTGCTCAGGAAAATCAGAGAGGATATAAGCAGATGGGAAAACATTCCATGCTCATGAATAAGAAGGATCACTATTGTGCAAATGGCCATACTATCCAAAGCAATTTATAGGTTCAATGCTATTTTTATTACACTACCACTGATAGTCTTCAAAGAATTAGAAAAAGCAATTTTAAAATTGATATGGAATCAAAAAAGAATTTGAGTAGCCAAAACAATCCTAAGAAAAAGAACAATGCTGGAGACATCACACTCCTGACTTCAAACTATACTACAAGCCTGTAGTAACCAAAACTGTATGATTCTGGTACAAAAACAGGGACATAGACCAATGGAACAGAATAGAGAACTCAGAAATAAAACTGCATATCTACAACCATCTGATCTTCAACAAACTCAACAAAAACAAGCAATGGGGAAAGGATTCCCTATTTAATAATTGGTGCTGGGAGAACTGGCTAGCCATATGCAGAAAATAAAACCTGGACCCTTCCTTACACCTTACACAAAAATTACCTCAAGATGGATTAAAGACTAACATGTAAACCCCAAAACTATAAAAACCCTAAAAGAAAATCTAGGCAATACCATTCAGGACATAGGCATAGGCAAAGACTTTATGATGAAATCGCCAAAAGCAATTGCAACAAAAGCAAAAATTGACAAATGGGATCTAATTAAACTAAAGAGCTTCTGCACAGCAAATGAAGCTATCATCAGAGCAAACAGACAACCTACACAATGGGAGAACATTTTTGCAATCTATCTGTCTAAAAAAGGGCTAATACCCAGGATCTACAAAGGCCTTAAGCAAATTTACAAGGACCAAACAAACAACCCCATCAAGAAATAGACAAAGGATGTGAACAGACACTTCTCAAAAAGAGACATATATGGGGCCAACAAACATATGAAAAAAAGCTCAGCATCTCCGATCATTAGAGAAATATAAACCAAAATCACAATGAGATACCATCCCATGCCAGTCAGAAGGGCAATCATTAAAAAGTCAAGTATCAACAGTTGCTGGCGAGGTTGCAGAGAAATAGGGACACTTTTACACCGTTGGTGGGGGTGTAAATTAGTTCGACAATTGTGGAAGACAGTGCAGCAATTCCTCAAAGACTTGGAACCAGAAATACCATTTGACCCAACAATCCTATTACTGGGTGTATACCCAAAGTAATAAAAATCATTCTATTATAATGATACATGCATGTGTATGTTTATTTTAGCACTATTCACAATAGCAAAGATATGGAATCAACCCAAATGCTCATCAGTGATAGACTGGATAAAGAAACTGTGGTACATATACAACATGGAATACTACATAGCCATAAAGAGGAAAGAGATCATATCCTTTGCAGGGACATGGATGAAGCTGAAAGCCATTATTCTCAGCAAACTAACAGGAACAGAACACCACATGTTCTCACTTATAAGTGGGAGTTGAACAATGAGAACACATGGACACAGGGAGGGGAATAACACTTAATTGGGCCTGTCAGGGGAGGGCTGGGAGTGAGAGCATTAGGGAAAAGAGCTAATACATGCTGGGCTAAATACCTAGATGGTGGGTTGATCAGTGCAGCAAACGACCATGGCACAAGTTTACATATGTAACAAATATGCACATCCTGCACATGTACCCTGGAACTTAAAAATAAACAAAACAATAAAATAATTATTTAAAGATTAACCACATGCTTGGCCATAAAGCAAGTCTCAATACATTCAAAAAAATCAAAAGCATGCCAACCATTCTCCCAGACCACTACAGAATAAAAACAGAAGTCAGTACCAACAAGATCTCTTCAAACCACGGGAAGACATAGAGATTAAACAACTTGCACCTGAATGACTTTGGGGTAAACAACAAAATCCAGGCAGAAATTTTTAAAATTCTTTGAAATAAATGTACAGAGACACAACATGCTAAAATTTCTGGATTGCAGCAAAAGCAGTGTTAAGAGGAAAATTTACAGCACTAAATGCCTTCCTCATAAAGTTAGAAAGATTTCAAATTAATACTCTAATATCACAGCCAGAGGAACTAGAAAAACAAGAACAAACTAAAGAACAAACTAAGCCTAAAGGGAGCATTTAAAAAAAAAGGCAACTATAAACTCAAAGTGGAACTGAAGAAAAGTGAGATCCAGAAATTTATACAAAGAATCAACAAAACCAAATGTTGAGTCTTTGAAAGGATAAACAAGATCAATAGAACATTAGCTAGATTAACAAAGAAAAAAAGAGAAGATCCAAGTAGCACAATCAGAAATGACAAAGGTCACATGGCAACTGATTCCACAGAAATACAAATGATTCTCAGAGACTATTATGCACATCACTATGCACAAAAACTAGAAAATTAGTGGAAATTGATAAATTATTAGAAACATGTAATCTCCCAAGATTGACTCCAGAAGAAAATGAAACACGGAACAGATCAATACTGAGTTTCAAATCTGAATACATAATAAAAAATCTACCAACCAAAAAAATGCCCAAACATGATGGATTCACTGCTGAATTCTACCAGATGTAAAATGGAGACGTAGTACCAATTCTACTGAAACTGTTACAAAAAATTCAGGAGGAGGGACTACTCTTTAACTAATTCTATGAAGCCAGCATCACCCTTATACCAAAACTTGGTAAAGAAAAAAACAAAACTAGAAAACTACAGGCCAATATCCCTGATCCCTGATAAGCATAGATGCAAAAATCTTCAACAAAATTCGAGCAAACTGAATTTAACAAAACATCAAAAAGTTAAATCACCATGATCACATGGGCTTCATTCTTGGAATGCAAGTTTGGTTCAACATATGCAAATAAATAAATGTGATTCACCACGTGAACAGAATCAAAGGCAAAAATCATATGTTCATCTCAATAGAAGCAGAAAAAGCTTTCAATAAGATCCAACATTCCTTCATGATAGAAACCCTCAACAAACCAGGTACTGAAGGGACATACCATAAGATGAGAAGAATCATATGTGTCAGACCCACAGCCAACATTACACTGAATGAGCAACAACTAGAAGCATTCCCCTTGATATCTGGAACAAGACAAGGATACCCATTCTCACTACGTCTATTCAAAGTAGTACTGGAAGTGCTAGCCAAAATAATAAGACAAGAGAAAGAATTAAAAGACATCCAGATAGGAAAATAAGAAATCAAACTATCTCTCTTCAATGGCAATATGATTCTATACTTAGAAAACCTTAAGGACTATGCCAGAAAGCTATTAGAACTGATAATTTTAGCAAGGTTTCAGGATACAAAATGAATGTACAGAAATCAGTAGCATATCTATACACCAATAACTTTCAAGCTGAGAGCAAAATAAAGAATGCACTCCATTTACAATAGCCATACAAAAAAAAAATAGACTAGGAGTACATCTAACTGAAGAGGTGAAAAATCTGTACAAGGCAAGCTACAAAACACTGCTAAAAGAAATTGTAGATGACATGGATGGAAAAACGATCCTTGATCATGGGTTGGAAGAATAATTATCATTAAAATGGTCATACTACCCAGCAATTTACAGATTCAATTCTATTCACATCAAACTTCTAATGTTGCTTTTCACACAATTGGAAAAAAGCTATGCTAAAAATTATGTGGAATCAAAAGAGCTCAAGTAGCCAAAGCAATCCTAAGTAAAGAGAACAAAGCCAGAGTTATCATATTATCCAACTTCAAAGTATAATATAAGTGACAGTAACCAAAACAGCATGGTTCTTTTACAAAATAGACACCTAGATCAATGGAACAGCATAGAGAACCCAGAAGTAAAGCCACATACCTACAGCTATCTAATCTTTAACAAAATTTACAAAAATAATCAGTGGGGATTAATAAATGGTGCTGGGATAGCTTAATAGCCATATGCAGAAAACGAAGCTGGAGCCCTACTTTTCAACACATACAAAACTGAACTCAAGGTGATTTAAATATTAAAATGTAAGACCTCAAACTATAAGAATTCTAAAAGAATATCTAGGAAACACCATTCTAGACATCAGACTTGGAAAAGAAGTTTTCGCTAAGTCCTCAAAAGCAGTTGCAACAAAAGCAAAAATTGATAAATGGGACCTAATAAAAATAAACAGGTTCTGCACAGAAAAACAAACTATTAACAGAGTAAACAGACAGCCTACTGAATGGGAGAAAGTATTTGCAAACTATGAATTTGACAGTGATTTAATATCCAGGATCATTAAGTAATTTAAACAATTGAACAAGCAAAAAACAAATAACTCCATTAATAAATGAGCAAAAAACATGAACAGACACTTCTTAAAAGAAGACACAGAAGTGTCTAACAAATATATTTTTTAAAATGCTCAACATTGCTAATCATCAGAGAAATGTAAAGCAAAACCACAATGAGATACCATCTCACACTAGTCACAATGGCTACCATGAAAGTCAAAAAATGGCAGATTCTGGGAAGGCTGCAGAAAAATGGGAATGTTTATACACTGTTGGTGGAAATGTAAATTTGTTCAGTCACTGTGGAAAGCAGTTTGAAGATTTCTCAAAAAACTTAGAACTACCATTTGACCCAGCAATCCTATTACTACGTATATAACCAAAAGAAAATAGATAATTACATCAAAAGGAAACATGCACTCATATGTTCATATTCATGCTATTCACAGTAGCAAAGACAAAAAATCAGTCTAGGGGCCCATTAATACTGGATTGGATAAAGAAAATATGTTACATATACATCATGGAATACTATGCAGCCATAAAAAGGAACAAAATAATGTTCTTTGCACCATCATGGATGCAGCTGGAGGTCATTATCCTAAGTGAATTAATACAAGAATAGAAAACCAAAGACTGCATGTTCTCATTTATAAGTGGAACCTAAATACTGGGTAGTCATAGAATAAAGATGGAAATTATAGACACTGGGAACTACTAGAGGAGTCAGAGAGGGATAAGGCAAGGGTTGAAAGACTAACTGATTGGTACTATGCTCATTACCCGGGTGACAGGATGATTTGTACCTCAAACCACAGCATCGTACAATATACCCAGGTAACACACCTACATTGTACCCCCTGAATCTACAGTAAAAATTGAAAAAAGAAATAAATAAATATTTCAAAAAGAACAGTAGTAGTATATTTCAGTTTGGAATATAATGTGAAATGGTTAAGTTAAACTTTAAGCTGAAATTAGTAAGGATTCATCATGCACCGGATGCAATCCGAAAATTATGTAATTAGGTGACTAGCTTGCATGTTTGTTTTGTTAGAAAAAATAATCTCCCTCTATAGGTATAATATTGATAACAAAAAACATTAGATAGACTCAGGTTAAGCAACCTAATCCAAAAATACAAAACACAAATGTTTTGGAGCACCAACATGACACCACAAGTGGAAATTCCTCACCTGACACCTTTGTTTTCTGATGATTCAAGGTACACAAAGTTTGTTTCATGTACAAAATTATTTAAAATGTTACATACAATTATCATCTGCTTATGTGCATAAGGTGTATATAAAACATAAATAAATTTTATGTTGACACTTGAGTTCCAGCACCAAGATATCTCATTATTTACACACAAATATTCAAAAAATCTGAAAAATTCCCAAATCTGAAACATTTCTATGCCAAGCATTCTGAATAAGGAATACTCAACCAGTAATATGTTAAATTTAACTGAATTTATAAGTTATGTTAATAATATAGTTTGATCTTGATGATTGCAATTATTGACATAATCATTAAAATACTAATAAATATTTTTCAAATGCAGATTACTCCAAAAATTGCCAGCCTGGTATGGTGGCTCACACCTGTTATCCTAGTATTTTAGGAGGCTGAGGTGGCCAGATTGCTTAAGCTTAAGAGTTCGAGACTGGCCTGGGCAACATGGTGAAACTCCATCTCTACATAAAAAAAATTACAAAAATTAACCAGGCATGGCGATGGAAACCTGTTAGTCCCAGCTACTCAGGAGGGTAAGGTGGGAGAATTGCTTGAGCCCAGGAGGTAGATGCTGCAGTGACCTGAAATCATGCCACTGCACCCACTCTACCCTGGGCGACAGAGTGAGACCTTGTGTCCAAAAAAATAAGTACAGTAATATATGTTCATGCAGATTAAACTGTGAGTTTCAGAAATCAGGCATATTGCCTAAACTTTAAAAAATACATTATCTTGTTATTCGCTTGTTGATATGTAAATTTCAACAACACAATAGTTGTCATAAATTGAGACTTTAATTCAATTACTTATTCAGTAATTTATTTTTTATGTTTTTTTATTTTTCCATCAGTTATTGGGATACAGTGGTTTTTGATTACATGAATAAGTTCTTTAGTGGTGATTTGTTCAGTGCACCCATCACCCAAGCACTATACACTGCACCATATTTGCAGTCTCTTATCCCTCTACCCACTCCCACTCTTCCCTCTAAGTCCCCAAAGCCCATTGTATCATTCTTATGCCTTTGCTGTATCCCAGAGGTTTTGATAGGTTGTGTCATTATTGTCATTCGTTTGAATACTTATAAAATTTCCATCCTGATTTCATTTTTGACCCAATGTTCATTCAGAAACAGGTTATTTAATTTCCATGTATTTGCATGGTTTTGATGGTTCCTTTTGGAGTTGATTTCTAGTTTTATTCCACTGTGCTCTGAGAGACTGCTTGATACACTTTTACTTTTCTTAAATTTATTGAGGCTCATTTAATGGCCTATCATTTGGTCTGCCTTGATGAAAGTTCCATGCACTGTTGAATAGAATATGTATTCTGCAGTTGTTGGATGAAATGTTCTGTATATATTTGTTAAATCCATTTGTCCCTAGGTATAGTTTAAATCCATTGTTTATTTGTTGACTTTCTGTCTTGATGACCTGTCTAGTGCTGTCAGTGGAGTATTGAAGTCCCTCACTATTATTGTGTTGCTGTTTATCTCATTTATTAGGTCTATTAGTACTGTTTTATAAATTTGGTAGCTCCAGTGTTAGGTGCATATATGTTTAGGATTGTGATATTTTCCAATTGAACAAGGCCTTTTACCATTACATAATATCCCTCTGTCTCTTTTAACTGTTGTTATTTTAAAGTTTGTTTCTTCTGATATAAGAATAGTTACCCCTACTCACTTCAGGAGTCCATTTGCATGAAATGTATTTTACCACCCCTTTACTTTAAGTTTATGTGAGTCCTTATGTTAGGTGAGTCTCCTAAAGGCAGCAGATAGGTAGTTTGTGAGTTTTTATCCTTTCTGTGGTTCTGTGTAAGTGGAGCATTTAGGCCATTTACATTCAATGTTAGTATTGAGATGTGAGGTACTGTTGCATTCATCATGCTGTGTACTTTGTTTTTGTTTTTTGTTTTCACTTTATAGCTCTTGTGTGATTTGTGCGTTAAAGGGGTTTGTTTTGGTGTGTTTCCAGGATTTGTTTTAAGATTTAGAGCTCCTTTTAGCAGTTTTTGTAGTGATGGGTTGGTAATGGCGAATTTTCTCAGCATTTGTTTGTCTGAAAACAACTGTATCTTTCTTTCATATATGAGGCTTAGTTTCGCTGGATACAAAATTCGTGGCTGGTAATTGTTTTGTTTGAGTAGGTTGAAGATAGGGCCCCAATCTCTTCTAGTTTATAGGGTTTCTGCTGAGAAATCTGCTGTTAATCTGATAGATTTTCCTTTACAGGTTACCTGGTGCTTCTGTTTCACAGCTCTTAAGATTCTTTCCTTTATCTTAACTTTGGATAACCTGATGACAGTGTGCCTAGGTGATGATCTTTTTGTGATGAATTTCCCAGGTGTTCCTTGTGCTTCTTGTATTTGGATATCTAGATCTCTAGCAAGGTCGGGGAAGTATAGTCCCCCAAATATGTTTTCCAAGCTTTTAGAATTCTCTTCTTCCTCAGGAACACCAATTATTCTTAGGTTTAGTCATTTAACATAATCCCAGACTTGTTAGAGGCTTTATTCATATTTTCTTATTCTTTGTTCTTTATCTTTGTTGGATTGGGTTAATTAGGAGACCTTGTCTTCAAGCTCTGAATTTCTTTCTTCTACTTGTTCAATTCTACTGGTGAGACTTTCCATAGCATTTCGCATTTCTAAAAGTGTGTCCAAAGTTTCCTGAATTTTTTATTGTTTTTTTCTTTAAGCTATCTATTTCCTTGAATATTTCTCCCTTCACTTCTTGTATCGTTTTATGGATTTCCTTGCATTGGGCTTTGACTTTCTCTGTTCCCTCCCTGATAAGCTTAATAACTAATCTCCTGTAAATCAGGGATTACTTCTTGTTTTGGATCAACTCACTGCTAGTGAACTACTGTGATTTTGGGGGTGGGGTGTTAAATTGCCTTGTTTTGTTGGATTACCAGAGTTGGTTTTCTGGTTCTTCTTATTTGGGTAGGCTCTGTCAGAGGGAAGATCTAGGGCTGAAGGCTGTTGTTCAGATTCCTTTGTCCCATGGGGTGTTCCCTTGATGTAGTAGTACTCTCCTTCATTTCCTATGTATGTGGCTTCTTGTAAGCTGAATTGCAGTGATTGTTGTGCAGCGGGATAATTAAGGAATCAGACTGAGGGGTTGAGGAGGAATTATTTAATTATTTAGGTGCACCGACCCAGTCGGATTAACATCCAAAGGACTGAGCCCTGAATAAAGAACCAAGCTACCTTTTAAGCATTTTGTGGGGTGGGGGGAGATTTGTGCAGGGGGAAGCGTATTACAGAAGAAACAAAGACAGTTATTCAATTAAGACATGCATTACATTATTTCTTACTTTTCAAACAACAACATGTTTTATGACTTGAGATTATCTGTTTAGTGACCTTGCAGCTGCACAGCTAGAGAAACAGAAGTCTTCACAATGCCTGGGAAAGGGAGAGATGAGGCTCACTAGCCACAGAAAAACAGGCAATTTTTAAAGGACTTCAGCTCTTTCTCTTCCTCAGGGGGAATTGGTTTTTCTTACATACAACTGAGTTTTTGCTTACACATTTTTTAAATTTCTTTTAATTCCTGTTCCAGTTGTTTCTCTTCTGGGTCTAGCCACCCAGTGAGTCTACCCAGCTCTGGATTGGTTCTGGGAGTTGTCTGCATAGATTCCTGTGGTGTGAACCATCTATCGGTCTCTCAGCTGTGGATACTAGTGCTTATTCTGATGGAGGTCGTGGAGGGTGCAATGGACTCTGTGAGGGTCCTTAGCTTTGGTGGTTTAATGCTCTACTTTTGTGCTTGTTGGCCTCTCACCAGGTGGTGCTTTCCAGAAAGCTGTAGTATTATGGAAAGGGACAAGCTGTGGACGGGGCCTAGAACTCGCAAGATTATATGCCCTTTGTCTTCCACCACCAGGGTGGATAGGGAAGGACCATCAGGTGGGGCCAGGGCTAGGCGTGTTTGAGCTCAGACTGTCCTTGGGTGGGTCTTTCTGAGGCTGCTGTGAGGGATGGGTGTGAGATTTCCAGGTCACTGAAGTTGTGTACCTAGGAGGATTATGGCTGCCTCTGCTGAGTCATCAAGTTGTCACGGAAGTGGGGTAAATCCGGCAGTCACAGGCCTCACTCAGCTCCCATGGATACCAAAGAGCCAGTCTCACTCCCACCGTGTCCCTATCGCAATAGCCCTGAGTCTGTTTCTAGGTGGAGGGCAAGACAGGCTTGAAAACTTGCCTGAGGCTGCCCACCTCCCGCCTCCCAGCTGCAAAAGGAAAGGGCTTGGTTCTTCCCCTGCCTGTGGAGACTGCGCACCAGATTTGCACCCTCCTTGAGGTTCTGGCCGGGAGGCTTCTTGCCCTATTCAAATTGATACAAAGTTCAGCTAGAGATTTCCTTCTCTCTGTGGAGTTTTACCTCCTGCTTCTCTGGCCACCCTCCTGATGGATCCCTGTGGTGCTGGGCAGGAATGGGCTGCTTGGGAACCCAGTGAGCTCCCAGGGCCTCTCTGCAGCTTCCTCTACCCCTGTATTACACTCCACTCTCTAAATTGTCTTAGCTCCAGGTAAAGTCAGTAACTTCTCCCACAAACAGACCTTTAGCTTCACCAGTACCGGTGTGTGTTAGGAAGAGGAGGGTCTCCCTTTCCCACTTCCACACTTGGGACACTCACAGTATTTGGGGTGTCTCCCAGTTCCTGCAGGAGCAGCCCACTTCCTTCAAAGGGCCTGTGGGTCCTCTAGGAATTCCTGGTTTGTTCTTGCCTTATTCAGTAATTTCTGTACTAGGCATTAACAATAATCAGTTACAAAATGAATTATCTTACTCTTCAGCAGCATTTACATGTTATTAAAGCTTAACTTTGGACCAATTATCAGGACTTAATCAATGAAAAATGAGACTTTCTGTTTTTGTAAGCTTCATTATGATGATAAAAGTATAAATAAATTTAATAAAATTTGAGACTCAAAACAGGATCACAAAAAATCACTGAAGTAATACTCTTCTTAAATTAGTTAAAAATAATACCAAGGAAGGCTAGTGGCCTAACTCTGATAGTTTTCTTATACTTTTTGTAGTAAGTTCTGATTGCATTAGGCATTTTTATTCTCTTTTGCCGTTCACAACTTTCTGAAAGTGAAGGAAAGTCATTTTAAAACACCTTTATTTCAAAAATTTAGCATCGTATATATTTTTCCAATAAGCTTATCCACCATTTGGTGGCTAATTTCAGCTAACTGAAATTGTATAGCCTAAACAGTTCAGTTCACTAATATGTACTTTTTATTTACTCCAGAAATTTTGTAAATGGAACACAAATGCAAAAAGATTTTATTGCATTTATGAGCACTAAATATACAATAATGCTATAATTAAGCAATTACCAAAAAAATGAACTTATTAGTAAATCACTTTTAAAATAGTAGGCAAGAAAAAAACTAATACATCGACTCAGCCACTGTAGGCTCCAATGTTTATACTTGTGTCCAGTAACCTTGTTGCCTCTATGGAGACCAGTAGAGTTGTTGCTTGGCATCGAAAGAGGATGGATTCCAGGACTTCACCCCATTCTCACAGTCAGAAATCTGTGTATAACTTTTTACTCCCTCAAAACTTAACTACAAATAGCCTACTTTTGACTGGAAGCCTTGCAATAATATAAACATCTTACAATAAAGTAAGTTAGAGAAAAGAAAATGTTATTAAGAAAATCACAAATAAGAAAAAATATATTTGCTATTCATTAAGTGAAAATAGATCATCATAAAGTTCTTCATCCTTATTATCTTCACAGTGATGAGGAGGAGGAGGAAGAAGAGGGGTTGGACTTCTTGTCTCAGGAGTGGCAGAGAAGGAAGAGATGCAAGAGGTGGAGGTGGAGGGGGAAGCAGGATAGGAAGATATACTCGATGTAAATTATATTTTTTAAAAATCTATGTATCTGTGGACTGACCCAGTTCAAACCCATGTTGTTCAAAGGACAACTGTATCTGCATATACACTATGCAAGTATTTATGTATAATTTACACAAACTAGATTACTTAAAATACCTAATACAATGTAAATACTATATAAAAGTTATTATACTGTATTTTAAAAATATTTTTATTGTTGTATTGTTATTTTTTATTGCTTTTATTTTTCAAATATTTCTGATCCAAGGTTGGTTGAATCTATGGCTGTGAAATGGGTGGATATGAAGTGTCAACAGTGCTTATCAAAATATGTGACATTTACAGCCTTCTTTTATCTGACTCACTTCAAAAAAGGTATTCTCACATCTGAATATCAAGGTAATGGGATGCTGTAGATCTTTACCGTCCAATATGGTGGGCAATAGAAACATGTAGCTATCAGCACTGGGAAATATTTATTCCAAATGGAGATGTGCTATACAATACACCATGGATTTGAAAGTCGTAGAACAACAACAACAAAATACAAAATATCTTAGTGTTTTTGCATTGATTATATTTTGAAATAAACATATTTTTAGCTGTTGAGTTACATGAAATATATTCTTAAATTTAATTGCACATGTTCACTTTAAGGTAGCTATAGAAAGTTTTTTGATGTATGTGACTTGCCTTCGTGACTAACATTACATTTCCATTGGACAGCATTTTTTAGATGAATCCAATGGTCTCTTTCAAGTATCTACACTTCTGTGGAACTACTATAAAATGAAGGTTTTAAAACAGAATTTTAATTACTATGGCAGATTCTGTTGATAAGTCTGAAAAAAGTATCAGTTATTAATAAATGAACTTTTTATTCCAAGTACCATTGCATTTCTTTTGTTAGTGTTCAGTACATCTCTAATCAAAATAACATAAATTTGTTTTTAAAGTTGACATCATTAGAAAGACCTTTTTTGTCTCTTTGTTTGTTTGTTTGAGACGGAGTCTCGCTCTGTCACCAGGCTGGAGTGAAGTGGTGCGATCTCGGCTCACTGCAACCTCCACCTCCTGGGTTCAAGTGATTCTCCTGCCTCAGCCTCCTGAGTAGCTGGTATTACAGGCATGTGCCACCACGTCCAGCTAATTTTTGTATTTTTAGTAGAGATGGGGTTTCACCATGTTGGTGAGGATGGTCTCAATCTCTTGACCTCGTGATCTGCCAACCTCGGCCTCCCAAAATACCGGGATTACAGGTGTGAGCCACCACGCCCAGCCCATGTGAAATAAATTTTATATTCTAACATGTAATAACAAAAGGTGTTTCTTTTTCTTATAGCAGTTTTCCCCCTAGCAATTAAAAGAAAAAGCAAAATGAGTATAAGCCAAAATAACAGCTTAGAAAGAAAGACAAAAGTACAAGAAAAGCCTAGTTAGGATTTTCATGTGGCCTTGGATTTCTTCCATCTCCTTTTGTATTCATATTTGCAATAGAAAAATGCTGAAAACCTTGAATATGCAATATTTTAATATAATAATTTTACTTTGCAATGGCCAACTTGTGAAATACCAAAGAATGAAAGAAAATTAAAGTTGCCATCCTAAAAGCCGTATCTAAACTTCAATTAACTCTGGAAAATTGAAGCTTGAGTTGAATTTGTCTGTAATTGTTAGTGAATTTGAAATATTTAAGGTACTGAATTTCAAATATGGCCTACTTTGTTTTTATTTCACATATTATTTTAGTTAGATTAATTCTAAAAATGTCTTCAAATGTACCTTTAAAATAGCCCAGAATGGGTTTTATATATTACATTCATGTTTACAAATAAATTTCAACTTAAATTGGTATTTATGAGCCTTGAGCAATACAATAATTGAGTTACTGTTGAATTTTTTGTCATAATTTTCTATTAACTATTTTTGCATAGCATAGCTATTTTAATCATGAGAACTAAAACAATTATTTTTTTATTACAGTGTTAAAATAGGAACCCAATTTTAAATATAATAAAAATGAATACCATTAATAAATTATATACTGTGCTCTCTTTTGACTCATTTCACATATTAAATCAAAATTTGTTCATGTCAGGCTATTCACCTTACAAAAGAAAATAAATCAGACATCATCAAAGTGACATAACGTTTTGATGAATACGACAGATGCCATCTGATTCATTGTAGTTTATATCTAACAAGGGCACCCTACCTGTCAGTTATCTGTCATTTGTGAGATATAATAATTTTTCATGGTTATGATGTGAAAATTAGAAAAGGAATATTTATTTCTTAGCAAAATTATGCTAAAGTTTTTATTTATAGTGAGCTAGATTTAAATTCAGCCTACATTTGATATATGTAGTTTACTAGTTGGCTCAGACAAGTAAACAGTGCACTATCAATAAAATTTGGGGTTTATTCTCAGAGATAAAATTACTTATATCTTTGTTAAACACTGAACCAAGAAAACTGGAAGCAACCCAGAGATCCATATTGCTATATATCCCAGAATATCTGGATGCTAGTGTCTTTCAAGTCTTTTTGGAGTAAAAAAACAATATCTGAAATCAATAATATATTTCTAGGATTATAAACTCAAAACTACCTTTAGAAATTTTTTAATTTCTAAACACTTAAAGAAGTGTTAGTAAACAGGAAACAGAAATGGACAAATTTAACACAATAAATTTTTCCTCAAACCCCGAAATTTGTTGATATTGATTTTAATATATAAACTAACTTTCTATTTCTCTCTTTTCTCTTTATTGCAACTTATTGATCGATGAACTTAGGTTAGTTTCCCAAAGTGTATTCTAAAGTCTGGATTTTGCTTAAGATAGTCCGATGGTATTCTTGTTCTTTTGTTTTGAATTTCCTAAGTTAAAAAAAAATGCTGGTTGGATATAGACATTTAATCAGATTCAGGTTTGAGATTTGAAGCAATAAGACTTTATGGGTCTTGTTTTCTTATAAAAGTTTCTCTTAAACTTTCTTTACTTCTTGTAACATGTTTAAATAATTAACTCAGATTTCTCAAACAATTAACTTTCCCATGATGCTGGTAAGTCCTTTACCAATAATCATGTTGGCACTCTTAATAGTATTTTTACCCATTTATTAAGATATTTACCACTGTGAATTCCAGGAATAGGCACACTTTTATCTATATAGGATATGAAAGGTGATAGATGGCTCTTTCAAGCCAAGTTATTGTGATTTGGTTTATGCTGCAGTTCTTGACAATAGTTTGGATGGTAAATAGAGGTCAAAGAAGGAAACTGTGTGTGTACAGACAACAGGGTAGGGTTTGATTAAAATATTGAGAAGCCTAGCAGATGTATTTATATAGTTACTATTAGATCAAAGTGGTCTCATTTAGCAAATATTTATTGAACCTCTACAATGTTACAGAAGCATTTCTGCATGCAGAGGATACATCAGTGAACAAAAAGGGTAAAAACCCCTAAAATAATCATTGAGTTAGATTTATATCCTTCAATATATCAGGTTCTTCTACTTTTTTTCATTTATGACTTTATTTCTGACAATATGGAAAATACTCATCTCATAATTTAGACATTTTTTTTGTTTGTTTGTTTTTTGTTTTTTTTTTTTAAGATGGAGTCTCACTCTTGCCCAGGCTGGAGTGCAGTGGCGCGATCTTGGCTCACTGCAAGCTCCAATTTAGGCGTTTTTTAATTCTTCTCAACTCTAAACAAGATACAGAAGTATATATTTGAAAATAAAGTGGACCAGTGGGGCAGAGGTCTTTTTTAGTCCATCTGGTCAAAAAGAAGCACTTAGTAATTGGATATTTTGCTCTAGTAGCATTGGCCTCTCAAATAGAGAAATTATTAATTTTAAGTAATTATTTAAATCTTTAAAGTGCACTAACCTGGAAAAATCTTAAGCGTACTGTTATATTTAAAAACACTTGCAATCTACACATTTTTGCTAAGGTTTGTATGAGCAAAATGCAACAGGATCTATCGCGGGGTGCAGAAGATCTTGAATTTGAATGTGTTCTGGACTATTAGCTAAACTTTCTTGTTTAGTGAATAATTTATATTTCAATTTTTAACAGATTTTTAATGGCTTGGAACCACACTGCATAAGGCTACATAATATATCGATTTAATATGTTTGACTTCCACCTTTTGATGCTTAGGTTTAATCTTGCTCTGGTCTCAAATTTAATGAATTAGATGGCTTCAATGTAGCCCATTTGTCCACATCACTAGACTACAAATTTCTGGTAATAATGTAAACTTCTTAGCCTTTTCTCAGAAAAGTCTGGAATTTGCATAGGGTTACTAAACAGCAGTCACATATTTAACTTAATTACTTGGCTTTTAATAGTGTTATTAATTTATTATTTTCATAGACATAATTTTCCCCATATATATTGTTAAAAAGAGAAAATATAATTTAGTAAAAATGTTATTAATAAAGAGGAATGAAAGCAAGTCTAGATCAATCCTGCCCGTGTATAGTAAGAAAATTGTAATCTTACAAATAATTCAGATACCAAATGAGTCTAAGAGAAATTGACATGCAACTGAGATACCTGGGTTTTGCTTACATTATCTATAGAATTTTCTCAGTTCTTCACCTGAAACAATTATTGTCATGGGCATCTTATCTTGAAGATGTTTTCACATACTTGATCGTAATCACAGAGGTAATATTCAAAATTGTATTACAGCCTTACTTGACAACTCACTACAAATGAGAACAAAGAAGAATGTACGTCTCATATGCAAAATATTCCTCCTTATACAGATGTAAGCTGTTTGCAAAATCTGGCTTTTGTGAGGAAAGATTCTTATTTATTGCCAAAGTTTTATCCGAATTTATAAGGAGAAAACAGAAAAAAAATACTCCAGAAGAGCACAAAAATGGAGATTTCTATGTGGTCTTATTTCAGTACAGTTACAAAAACAATCACATTTAATAACAATGTAGTATATTTTAACTTGTCCATTTGATAATCAATTTGCTTTTTAAAATCAATTATGCATGCATTTAAGATTTGTTTGATAATGCCTAGACTGCATTTTCTAAAGACATAATTAGCTGACCATTCTTAAAATAGTCATGTTATAATAAATGGCTTGCTCTGGGATCTTAAAAAAAAATCTGAATGCTATGCCCAGATCTAGGAGACCAGGCTATGTGACATTTACATAATACTTTGGTAAAATTTAAGATTAGATAATAAATAATCTTTTTCTTCACCTTTATTGGTTCCCCAGTTTGAAGAGAATAAATAGGATATGTCATAGCATTTTATGGTTTGTCCTATCATACTACACAGAAATAGCACCAAACAGAAAGTAAGTATTTTGCTTGTAGATTTAACTTGTAATTCTGTAGAATCTATGTAAACTTCAGGAGCAGTAACTCTGTGTGTGGGGTTGTAATTGTGGTGTTGGTGTGGGGAGAGGATATGTATGTGTATATACAGTTGCTATAAAAGATTTAAATAAGAAGGCTCTTAATCTACTACAATTCTTTCATCTTTCCTCTTCAGGAATAGCAGCGTGGTGATAAACAATGTATTCCAATCACCGATATGTATTTAATTCCATTATTTCTATTAGAGATTATTATATTCTAAAATACTTATACCTTGCTTTTAAAACAATTGAATCAACTATTTTACATTTTAAAATCATTAAAACTATTGTAATCATTAACAAATGTTCCATTGACTTACCAATCTTAAGAAAGAACTAGAAGGATTTAATTATATAATGAAATACTTTTCTCTGGTCATTTTTGAGAAATAAATTAGTTAACAGAGAGTAGTCACCACCAAAAGCTTAGTTGTGAGAAATCATTCATCAGAGTAATTATTCATCCAGATAATCATTCATGAAAATCCTATTCATCAAGAAAATAAATATTTTCTTGTGAACATTTGAGCTAATTTATAACTTTATAAATTATCACGTTATAATTTAGAAGCACACCTCTATGTTTTCTGAGCACCACCTTAAAAAATGTATCACAGCAGGTACTGTGTGCCCTGTGGATAGCAAGCATTGCCTGATTAATTATGATGTTCAACCACTATCAAGTAGAATAGCCGACCATTACTCCAGAGGACATTCAGTTTCAGTGTAAGATGGGCAGAAGTAGCAGCTGAGTGATAGATACTGAATGCGCACCTAAGAAAAAGCTCAAACGTATCTGAAACCTTTTACTAAAAGAACAGAATGAAGACATTAAAAGGCTGAAAAAATGTAGTCTTGTTAAGCAAACGCATGTATCAAAATTTCATAAATGCATGTTAGCTATATTGAAAAATACTATTTATGTGCATGTGCGTGTGTTTGTGTGAGTTAAAGCAAAGCTTGTATATGCCCAAGTGTTTTTTGTATATATGAGTTTTTATCAGGTTTTTCTATTTGAGTTACTATAATAGATTCCTTGTGTCAAACTATTCTGCAAAAGAACAAAGATATGAAGGGCCCAAAAAGAGAAGATAGTTAAGTAGTTATTTTAAAAGTAAATATATAAACATTTCTTGAACATTTATTGAATGTGCCAGCAAACATCAATCTGTATTTAATGCATAAAACAATTGATATAAATAATTTAAATAAGTAATACAAGCAGTTTTTATTTTCTCAAACAAAACAAAAATAAGCAAATTCTTAAAATAGCTTCCCATTCTTATAGTAAAAATGCGGCACATCCAGAGTGTGTTCTTATAATCAGCTTTTTATATGAGCTACATATATGAAGTAGAAATGCATATGCCCCTGAAATGGGGAAATCCATCTCTAATAAAGCTCATCATGAAAATATTTTAATGAAGTTTTATTTTATTCCCCACAAAGATAAAACACAATGTGTGAAAATCAGTCAGTCTTCTGAGATGCAAACACATTACACTTAATTTGCGTACAAAAACAATCATTTCAAGAAATTTATCTATGAATACAAGACAGGAAACAAGCATTTGTGGGTGAAAAAGTACAAACCTTAATCCCATTGTTTTGAATGCAGACTGTCAAAATCGATCTCAAACAATGTAGTGGAGTAAATACAGATGTATATAAGACAAGAAAACACTGAATATTTAGAAAAAGGTTAATTTTATGTTTATGGGCAAATGAGGCTATGGTTGATTTAAGAACATACAATCCTCTGTAATTAGTTTCTAAGTTGTAAATGTAGAGAAACCTTTAAAAAAATACACCTGAATAGCAAATATTGTAAAGAAAGACAACATTTTACTTCGGTCAATATCTTTGTGTATGTATATGTATATGTTAGAATTAAAAATCTCTAGTAATACTTAGAGGTCAAGAAAATCTATAATTTTTCAATTCAAATTTACCCTAAGCTATTGATAAAGCAATACTTAAGGGAAAATACTATAATTTTCACATAGGATGTGATCAGTAAATATTTGTTACATAAATGTTCCCAATAAAATAAGATTTATCTATAACATATACTAAATGCTCCAACATTGGACTTATATGAAAGGACAATTTAATTAGCCTTAATTATCAAGGACAGTGCAATCTGCCTGGCATTTGGTCATTTGCCCAGTGGTCTATTGAACTCAGGTACATGACCTTAGTTGGGGGATTTCTTCACAGAACCATCTGTTTCTGATTTTTTCCAGCTTTTTCTGCCCCTTGTGCTCAATTTGCTTTAATATTTCTGTTTGGTTTATGTACTTAAGGTCATTTTAGACAAAATTGTGAAGCAGATAATGTTTCTCCTTGGTATCCTCCCATATCCCCTTTTAATCTCCCTGAAACCTTGTAGAAGTTCTATGGCCTGTTTCCAAGGTATTCATATTCTGTGCAAAGTCTTAATCCACAGCGGACTGTCTAAAACTTGGCACATTTAACAGTTCCCCAACCTCCAGAAATGCAGCTTCAGCAGTCGACTATTAGGTTGGTGCAAAAGTAATTGCAATTTTACCTTTCTTTACTTTTAATGGCAAAACCACAATTACTTTTGCACCAACCTAATATTGTCAGCATTTTTACTTGCTAGCAACAGACATCCAACATGGCTGTTCTAAGCAAAAAGAAAGTTCAGTGGAAGGTTACCGACTGAGAGGTCAAATAATTCATGAGGACCTGGGAGGAGTTGGGTTTTGAGATTGAAAAAAGAGGCAACAGCGTAGCTACAGAGTCTAGGCAAAAACTCACAACTGGAGTAAATAAGTCTAGGATAATTCTAACATAAGCACTTTACACATTTTATCTGAAATTCGATTGTCAGGAAGCCCTAACATAATGGTGCTGGAAAAGGCCATCATGAAAAACTTTCTATCTTCCCACTTTAGTTGATAAGTCTATTTGTTTATTACAAGACATGTGTCATGATAGTTATATGAAGGAACAGAAATTGGAAATCCAATAAGGGAATTATCTATAAAATTCTCTGTGACAGAGTCTTTCTCTGAGTCTGATGTGAGATACAGCCAAGCCTGCTTCTCAAGTGTCATGTGATCAATATAACTTCCAAAGAGATTTTAAGTTATTTTTGACTACATGACTCACATAATTCAAGGTTCCATGGTCAATAATAAAAAGGTGGGAAAAATTGGGGGTATTATTGTTTAATTCCTTTTTTGGGACAAGCAAAAAATAACTGACAACAATAGAGAATTTACAGTAAAAAGGCATATGACCAAAAAAAAAAAAAGAACAATTGAACAAATTATCTTTATCGGTACAATTCTTTGATTGATTCTTCAATTCAAAAATTGTCCTTGCAGCTCAAATTTCTCAATTGTAATAAAACCTGTGGGACAAATGCAAATTTAATCATTTTAGTGGTTTAATTTTGAGGCAATTTTTATTTCATTTCAATCAATAGACATTTATTTCAAGATACACTGCAGCCTATTATTGTGAATACTTCAAACCTACTCTGATTTCATCCATCTTGTATAATAACATTCAGTCTCCTCTTGGTTTCAAAGATGTTCAAGTCAACCATAATAACCGACTTCCATTTTGTGTCATCTCTTGGTGTGCACACCCAAAATATTGAATGCTACTGAGAGTGATGGCATACCCAAAACACTGAATGCTAACAAGATGAAATGAAAAATGCAGTGCAAAGCCGTGAGAGGAGTGTGTCATGATATGTTGGATTCATATTTGGCCAAATTTGTGTGATCTGATTGACTTGGAAATAATGCTTCCAATTCTCTTTTACTGCATGTATCAGAACAATTTCCTGTTAACTAATATGATGTTCTGACTTTTTATTTTAGTATGTTTAAGTACAAATATCCAGGAACAAATTATTCAGTTAAATACATCTGACAGACAAGTTGTTCAATTGATTTAAAAAAAAATAAATAAATATAAATTAGGTATGTGATTTGTATTGGTTTTCTAGGGCTGCCTACATCTTAGCATAATAGAAAGTATAAAAGATTGGGAAGCTTAAAAAACTGAAATTTATTTTCTGACACTTCTGGAGGCTAGAAGTCAGAGATCAAGCTGCTGACAGGGTTGGTTCCTTCTGAGGGTCATAAAGGAAGTATTTGTTCCCAGCTTCTTCTCTTGGCTTAAAGATGGCCATCTTCTCCCCATGTCTTCCTACTTTCTTCCCATTGTGCATGTTTGTCTTCAGATTTCCTATTCTTATAAAGACACCACTCATTGAATTAGAGCCCACTCTACTGAACTTATTTTAAAATCATTTCCTCTGTAAAGACTTTATCTCCAAATACATCCTGGGGATGAGGACTTCAACATATGAATTTTGGAGGGGAAACAATTGAGAACATAATATGAGTATATACATTTAAATGAGTTTTTAAAAACATTGGTGGGAATATACATGTACATATATATATATGTATATATGTGGTGCATGTGTGTGTGTACACATCAACAGAAAAAGAATAGCAGAAATGCCTATACAGGCATTTCTGCTGATATGCCATTTATGTGTTTCTGAGAAATCATTGTACAAAATTACATGCTAGAAGTAATGGTATATATGGAAAAATCAGAGAAAGGTCCAGTCTGCTTAAATTCTATGAAATCCTGTAATTAAAGCACCAAAGAAACAATAGCACACTAATTAAAAAAAAAAAGTTAAATGTTTCCTGGCATTTTATCTAGCATTATAGTGAGTAGATCCCTTGCAGTCTTGAAAATTGAAATCTTATTTCCTCCTTTGAAATAAAAATCCTGAAACACATTCACTTTTTTAATATAGGGATACATCTTTATAATTTTTTTCTTAGCATTTTTAGCTTTCCCAGACTTCTTAATATGAAAGTATGGTATTTTTGAAACCTTAATACCAATCACTACATCTATAAAAATAAAACAGTTCTTTATGATTTTCAACTTTTTAATCAGTTGTCCTGATATTGTTAAGCCTTTGACAACTTTGATAAACTCTATAAAAAAACAAACAAACAAGAAACTTCGTTCTTGATATCTTTAAAACATTAGTGTGCTAGAAAATTTGGAGGCATGAGCAAACAAGACTTCCTCTGTATACCACCCTATTACTTCCTTTTAATAACTAGATCACTTCTGAGTTTCAACTATAAAACAAAAACAAACAAAAAACATGACTTATAGCAGAAAAGACAAAACTTCAAGATGTTAAGAATGTTTGTGGAGGGAACTTATGGGTTTTTCCCTTCAGCACCTTCTTCTAAGTTCTTTTCCTCTAAGTACACTGATACCGTCAGCCTCTCCAAGTTAGAACAGTACCGTGACACTGACTTGGCTACAGACAATTGTTCCAACTGTGTGCGTTTGAAATCTAAAACAGTTCAGCCCCCATTCTTGGCATTGTTGGATTTGATGAACTCATTTATTTCTTGTGATTGAATCTAAAAAATATTGTTTCCAGCTCTGTGAATCACAGAAGAGTTTGTCCAATTACAGGAGTGGACACAGACTAAAGCCACGTGAGGAAAGGAGGATGAAAGTTAGGGAGAGGCCTCTTTGCATTAGAGTGTCTGGCTTCGACTGTTGCTGAGTTCCTGCATTTTCTGACTTTATTGCTGTAAAACCCAACACAATTTTCACATATTTTTTTTCTGTGCTTATGCTGATTCAGATCATATATCTGTCACCTGTAAGTAAAACAATTCTAACAGATATGTGTAAAATCTGGGTAATGAGATTATGTGTGACTTTGCTCTGCCTCATTATACTTTACTTTCACAAATTCTAAAATAAACCTCCTTTTTTTGTATGTGGACAAAACCATTGCTGCTATGAAGAAATACCAAAAACTGAGTAATTTATAAAGAAAAGAGGCTTAATTGACTCACAGTGCCTTATGGCTGGGGAGGCCTCAGGAGACTTACAATCATGGCAGAAGGCATCTCTTCACAGGGCAGCAGTAGAGAGAAAGAGTGCAGAGCAAAGTGGGGAAAGGCCCTTTATAAAATCATCAGATCTCATGAGAACTCACTATCATGAGAATGGCATGGGAGAACCGCCCCCATGATCTAATCACCTCCCACAAGGACTCTCCCCCAATACATGGGGGTTAAAATTCAGATTACAATTCAAAATGAGAGATTTGGTTGGGTACACAGAGCCAGACCATATCAATTGTATTAGTCTGTTTTTATGTTACTATAAAGAACTGTCCAAGACTGGGTAATTTATAAAAGAAAGAGGTTTAATTGTCTCACAGTTCCACATGGCTGGGGAGGCCTCAGGAAACTCACAATCATGGTGGTGGAAGATGAAGGGGAAGCAAGACACCTTCTTCACAGGCAGCAGGAAGAAGTGTCAAGCAAGGAGGGAAGATTCCCTTATAAAACCATCGGATCTTGTGAGAACTCACTCACTATCGTGAGAACTCACTCACTATCATGAGAACAATATGGGAGAAATTACCCCCATGATTCAATTACCTCCACCTGGTCTCTCCCTTGACATTTGCGGATTGTGGGGATCAGGGAGATAAAATTCAAGATGAAACTTGGATGGGGACACAAAACCTAATGATATCACAGAATAAACTAACACTATTTGCCATCTAAGGTCACGTAGCAACAGGCGCAAAGAAACACCTATTGTAGTATTCTGGCCTGAGGTGTTTAATGTGAAATTGATCATGAGGTAACACGAAGCAGAATCAGCTATTGGGGCATTCAACAAATCAACAAGTCTGGATTCTTCAAAGAGTCAATGTTATAACTGTTTTTAAATGTCTGTCAAGTGAGCAACAAAAAAAAAGTTCTGTATATTGGTCATTTTGTAATTTGCACAGCTTTTAATAATGCAAAATGTGACTAAAATTTAAACACTATACTATTTTCTTTGGAGTCTTGACAATGTGTGATGTACATGTTACCACTCTTGGTGACATTTATTATTTCCCACTAGTTTCTTAGGACTCAGATGCCTTTGACTATTTCTCACTAAAGAGAGCTATGATATGTAATTACATTTCTAATGTTATTCTTACATGTTTTCAAGAAATGTTGTAGAATGTTATACATAGCAGGAAGAGTCTCCCTCTTTCTTCACCCCCATCTCCTCCCTTTTCTTCTGTTAATTTCATGTGCAATGTGCATATATGGTCACTGGTCCAAAGGGTCCCATTATTGATTCAGAAGAATAATGTAATTTTTTAAAGATGTATTTATTTGGTTACAGTTTGAGTTGCAAATAATCCTCCAAAGAGATAAGCTCATTAGAAGAAACTAATCTCAAATATAATAGATGCTGACTTTTTCAAATTTTTGATTGACAATTAATGATCATGTATATTTATGAAATACAGTGTGATGTTGGATCTGTGCATTCATAACAGAAAGATTCAGTAAAGCTAATATATCTATTGGCTTGGAGATATTACCAACTTATCTTTTCTGTGGTTAGAATGTTTAAAACCTATTTAAACACTTTTCAAAAATACATTGTTATTAACTGTGTTGACCATGTCTTACAATAGATAACTAAAACTTATTTTTGAAAACTTTTTTTACAACAATAAATAAGATGCAGTGACCAAAAATGGATATTTTAAAGGAAATGTAATATTTTGTTCAAAATAGGGACAAAGTTTTCCAGTATCCATAAAGATATATTGTTGCCTTAACTGGGCTTCATGTTTAAGAGAAGGTTAAAGTAGGGTGACTGTTCACTTTAATCTTACAGAAAATTCCTCTCATATTTTGATTAAGTATAGCTCTTTCTTTTTTAACTTAAAGGCCAGTATGATAGTAATCAAGTATAAATATTAATGACATTTCTAATGTCTTCACACCTATATCCTTATTCTAACTCAGATTCTATAAAATAATTGAGGGCTTTTAACTAAAGCCTTGATTTTTTTACCTGAGGCTATTTGTCACATCAATTCTTATACTGTTTATATAATCATGGTATCTTACTTACTGGTCTATACATTATTTGAAGGCAAAAAGCTGGATAAACCTCATATTTATATGTAGTTCAGTGTCTTACCCACTTTTATGTTAAAAATTGTGGAATCAATGAGATTTGAAGTTATTTTCTAGAAGGGATCTGTTACTTTATTATGTATCCAACACATATTACCAATACAGTATATATGATTACTAAACCTCTTAGCTGTTCACCCCTTTACTTTTCTCTTAAAATATGATATTCAAGGCAAGATACAAAAACAGAAAAAAAATACAAGTAAAAATTTTCCTCACTTATTAACTTATCACTAGTCACAAGCCTGGCTCTACTGTTATCATATTTCTTCAGGTCATCCTGTTAACCTCAATACATAACATAGTTTCTAGTGCAGAGTAGATACCCAATGACAAGTGCTGCAAACAAATATTTTACATAAACATTTGCTAATAATTTATTAATATTGACAGTGACATGCACTGATTTATTTTTTACTGAAATATGTATTTTGGTGTGGTGCAAACACATATAAGCAACTTGGAAATGTACACAAATTAGAAAGAAGTCGTTTAATGCATCCTGGTAATAAAGTGTTTCAGCAAATGTCTGTAGCTGAAACTTTGCCTTTGTAAAATGATAATTTTACTTACTAAAATACTAAAATGTTTTCTATCATTGTTTTTAAAATGTAACTATAAAGATACAGATGTATGGCATCTATAGGAATTGAGATACACAAACTAGAAATTATAACAATTATGTTGAAGGAGGTCAGTTACTTTGTGCTAAAGATTGACTTGTGAAGGATCCAAAGTATTTTTAAGTTAATGCAGTTGGTCATGTGCAAAAGAACAAAGATGATTGTATTAATTATTAATGAAGGTTGAAAACTGATGAAACAGTAATGAATATTCTGGAAATTAAAGCTTTGGGAAGTTAGAATACACTGTAAGAGCCTTATCTTTCACTTAAATTAATATGTCCCTTATACACAAAATAAGAATCTTAATCTCCTTTTGGGTGTTGTGATCTTAGTTGAATGTTCAGATTTCTTTCTTTTCCACTCAAGTTTTCCTAAGTTTTCCAAAATCCTTAACACTTTTCCTGATGACTAATGTATAAAACAAGATCTGGCCAGGAGCGGTGGCTCACGCCTGTAATCCCAGCACTTTGGGAGGCTGAGGCGGGCAGATCATGAGGTCAAGAGTTCGAAATCAGCCTTGACAGCATGGTGAAACCCTGTCTCTACTAAAAATGCAAAAATTAGCTGGGCGTGGTGGCACATGCCTGTAATTCCAGCTACTTGGGAGGCTAAGGCAAGAGAATGGCTTGAACTCAAGAAGTGAAGGTTGCAGTGATCTGAGATCATGCCATTGCACTCCAGGCTGGGTGAAAGAGTGAGACTCTTGTCTCAAAAAAAAAAAAAAAAAATGTACAAGGCAAGTAAGAAGTTATAAACCATAATCATTTCCTAATTAAGGGGTAGGTATACTTATGACTCTGCATGAGGATAAAAGTGGTTGAATATAGTAGCTTGTTGTTGTTGTTTTCTGAAACTTTCTTCTCTATCACGAACATCAGGAAGATGCTTTAGAGTTTCCTCACCCCCAGAATACTTTGTCATTTTCTGCCATGGCCTCCATAGTTAATGTAGCATAACAAAAAGCATATTATGCTATTGTAAAACACAGTAATGATGAAAATATCCCAAATGTGTGTAAATGGTTAACTTAAAATTATTGATTTGGAACAATCTAACTTTAATACAGGGAGAAAGAGGAAAAAGAAACATGAACATTTTGGAAAGAGATGTACAAAAACAGAAGTTAGCCAAAAAAAAGGGATAAATTTTGCTTCGTTAATCATTTAGTCCAGAGGCTAGCCTTACTGCCGGCATATTATTTTCAAAGCAATTGCAACCTAAGATTATTAGTGAGGTTTTAAGAACATAATTTAGACTAAATATTTTTTCTATACAATTCTGTGATTTGGAGTTGAATGTAGCCCATTTGTTTGAAAGATTATTTTACTGGTAAAATTGTGTGTGCCAGGTCTAATACAAGGACAGCAAGTGACATTGTTCAAAGTTTTGCTCTGCTTTACTAACTTTAGGGGACATAAAATGAGTATATCTAGTTTCTTCTTTTGAAGAAGAAAAGGGATTAGAGCACTTATTTTGTGGAAACCTCGACTTACAGAAGGATTACACTCCTTTCCTTGGGATCCTGCTGATCCGATTAAGAAGTGAAGTTACACAGGTGCATTATCTAGTTCACTTTGAAAGAAAAAGCAACAGACTTGATCAAAACAAGTCTCCCCATGGCTGCATTGTCAGACAGGACCACTGTCAGGATACTAACAGAAATGTGAATGAGAATTGCTATTTCTCACGATTGTTAAATGAGTATCTAATAACGGATATCAGATGTTCTTTCCATTTTCTTCCTAGTCTAACTCTGTTTTTAAGATTCAATGAAAGGATCAGTAATTTTTAAGACAAAGATATATGGCTTCCTGCTACCACCTAAGTTAATTCTGCATGTATTTTTTATTATTATTATTATACTTTAGGTTTTAGGGTACATGTGCATAGTGTGCAGGCTTGTCACATATATATCCATGTGTCATGTTGATTTCCTGCACCCATCAACCCGTCATTTAGCATTAGGTATATCTCCTAATGCTATCCCTCCCCCCTCCCCCCACCCCCCCACAGTCCCTGGAGTGTGATGTTCCCCTTCCTGTGTCCATGAGTTCTCATTGTTCAATTCCTACCTATGAGTGAGAACATGCGGTGTTTGGTTTTTTGTCCTTGGCGATAGTTTACTGAGAATGATGTTTTCCAGTTTCATCCATGTCCCTACAAAGGACACGAACTCATCATTTTTTATGGCTGCATAGTATTCCATGGTGTATATGTGCCCCATTTTCTTAATCCAGTCTAGCGTTGTTGGACATTTGGGTTGGTTCCAACTCTTTGCTATTGTGAATAGTGCCGCAATAAACATACGTGTGCATCTGTCTTTATAGCAGCATGATTTATAGTCCTTTGGGTATATACCCAGTAATGGGATGGCTGGGTCAAATGGTATTTCTAGTTCTAGATCCCTGAGGAATCGCCACACTGACTTCCACAATGGTTGAACTAGTTTACAGTCCCACCAACAGTGTAAAAGTGTTCCTATTTCTCCACATCCTCTCCAGCACCTGTTGTTTCCTGAATTTTTAATGATGGCCATTCTAACTGGTGTGAGATGGTATCTCACTGTGGTTTTGATTTGCATTTCTCTGATGGCCAGTGATGATGAGCATTTTTTCATGTGTCTTTTGGCTGCATGTATGTCTTCTTTTGAGAAGTGTCTGTTCATGTCCTTCGCCCACTTTTTGATGGGGTTTTTTTTTCTTGTAAATTTGTTTGAGTTCATTGTAGATTCTGGATATTAGCCCTTTGTCAGATGAGTAGGTTGCAAAAATTTTCTCCCATTCTGTAGGTTGCCTGTTCACTCTGATGGTAGTTTCTTTTGCTGTGCAGAAGCTCTTTAGTTTAATTAGATCCCATTTGTCAATTTTGGCTTTTGTTGCCATTGCTTTTGGTGTTTTAGACATGAAGTCCTTGCCCATGCCTATGGCCTGAATATTGCCTAAAAACGATGGTTAGATGCCACGAAGCAGGTGGCAATGCCTTAACCGTATGCGTGTTGTCAGGCCCAAGGGCCTCTTCCATCCTTGTCAAGGGGAGTGCTAACCTTCTCTCCTTTCATACAACACAATTCTGCATGTATTTTATACATTCATGGAGAAGTATTGAGTGTTTTCTTCCAAAAGGTACATTATACAAACAATTCAAAAGTATGATTTAAATAACTTCTTTATTTTACCATGAAATAAATTCAATACTCTTCGAGTTGTTACTGAATAACTCAAGATTATGGACATTTTTTCAATAAAGAGAAAATCAGATTATATAAACAAAGCTTGCTAAGGAAATATTAATCACATTCATATTTGTTCATTCAACTATTATTTTTTTAGTACCTACTATGTGGCCAGTCCATGTTCTGAGTGATTGGCATATAGCAATAGATAAAGGAGAACAAAAATTTCCTGCACTTGCTGTGGTCATATTTTAGTAATGGTAAAAAAAAAAACAGACAAATACATAAGTAAAATGTGTGTGAGTGTGTATGTGTGTCTGTGTGTGTGTGAGAGAGAGAGAAAAATAGGGAGAAAGAGACAGAGCGAGAGAGATGGTTTTGGTTTTACGGAGGAAATAGCACAAACGAGTAATAGGGTATAAAATAGGGAGTGTCATTTTTATATGTGATGATAATAAAAGGCTTCATTTATATAGCATTTGATTAAAAACCTGAAAGACATGGGGGAGATGTCCATATTGGTTTTTGTGAAACAAGTATTTCAGACACAGGCAGCAGCAAGTGTCAAAGCACATAGACATGGGCTGTAGCAAATGGTTGAGGCAATCACAGTCAATGAGTTCAGAGAGGTAACAGAGAAACAGATTGTATAGGGCTTTTTGGAGCATAGTAAGGATGTTACCTTCCCTTTGAGTAAGATGGGAAGTTACTGTGGGATTTAAAGCAGCATTGTGGAAAATTTCTCTTTCTGGGCCCTATGTCAAGAATAGCCTTTTGGAAAACAAGATTGTAACCTGGCAGTTCAGTTGCAGCTATAACAAGCCTCTAAATGAGAGATAATTATGGTTTGAACAGGGTGGATGAAATGATAAGTGACCATATTTTTAGCATATAAAAATAGGATTTGATGTTAGATTAGGTTTGGTGTAAGAGAAAGAAATGTGTGAATGCTGACTCCAAGGTTTTTTATCTTGGTATCTGAAAAATAGGAATTGCATTTCCTGAAATAAAAACTGTAGGAAAAACAAGTTTTGCCTGGAAATTGGGAGTCTAGTTAGGAAAGCATTAAGTTGATTTGCCTGTAACTATCTAAATGGTAAACTTGAGTAGACCATTACTATGCAAGCGTGGAGTTCACAGATATATATGTGTATGTGTATACACACATATACACACATATAAACTTGAATATGATTAATTTATGGACGGTATGTAATGCCATGGGAATGGATGAGATCACCAAAAGAGTGAGTGTGAAGAATAAAGCAGACAGGTTAGGGGAGTGAAAGTTGGGAGTTTGGCACTTCAGTATTCAGTGGTTGAGAAGACAGGAGGTTGGAATCAAGGAAAGAAACTTAGAAAAGTTAGTCAATGAAGAAGGAAGAAAACAACATTGTCTTAATTCTTTTAATTATATACATTATATATGTTCTATACTATATTATATATTACTTATATAATTATAATATTGTATTTATTGTATAATATCAAATATAATATTTTATAATATATAATGTTATATATTCAAATATAATATTCTTTGCTGGACATTGTATACAAAAGAAATGTGAAAACTAAAGATGATGCTATTTTCTCCTCCTCAGAGGGTTTTCTTTCTTCCCTGTTAGATGACAGAGAGCAGCTATCACCTCAATCCAATCAGACATTGATCAAGATCAGGTCTAGGTTTCAGTTTTAGGTACATTTAGCCCACTTATCTTTTCTAATGTCTCCAGGACAAGATGTGTTTTTATGTTTGTTTTAGGTCCTGTCTTTCATGGAACTGTGTCTCCTAAACACCATCAGGCTAGGAGAACTCAGTTTCATTGTCCAGCTGAATCCTCCAGCCTTCAATATCATCATCTCAGCACTTAGAAAAGAACAGGGGAAAAAAAACAGCATAAACCTGAAATTCCTCTAGATTATAATCCAGCACATCAGCCCCCATAGCCATCACAAATTTATAGGATTTCTCCAACCCAAACTATCTTTACCTAGACAAAGCCTGATGCTCAGCCTGCAACCCAATGACTCAAAGGACGGAAAATGTCTGACAATCTCAAGCTTACTTTTAAAAGGGCACTTTTCTCTCTATTTTCATTCATCTGGTATTCTTCACTTCCAGTGTTTTAAAACACACTAATTTTTAATTCATCTTTGGTTTTTCCTAGTTGTTGTTTTGGAAGTGATTTTCTTTTGCTGGCTACTAAACTCTACTTGTAAGTAGAAGTCTGATTATTTATTTTCTATGTTCACATTTTTGTAGTATCTGAGCATTTGAAAAAACCTAATAAAAAAAAAACAGAACTTCATCACAAGTGGTGGGGCAGGCTGTACAGGCAACATTGGACTAAAGAGCAAGGAGAAGGGATGAGGGAAGAGGATTCTAGCAATTGCTGGTGGTGTGACTTTAAGCAAGTTTTATATGTTCTCCAAGCATCATGCTCTTATTAACGACTCAATAAAGGTAGCTGTAATGGACATTTTTCCTACTCCTTACCTTAATTCCTTCACATTCTGATAAGAGCACTCTCATTTTCCTTGAGGAAAGAAACATTCTAATTCATTCTCAGGCCAGGTAGTTTGCGTGAAACGATCCCACCCTTGGCCTTGGGAAGTAGGCATGTGACCCAGAAACCTAATCAGAACATTATATCCCCTATCCCTTAACCAGGGCAAGAGGCTGCTGCTGAGGACCGCATGTGACCTATTTCGTAGCACTCTGGCAATTGCAATAAAAAGACATCTTTTAGTTTACTGTTTGAGAGGACCGAGTGAAAACCTGGAGCTGTTAATACCTCACTGCAACATCCCCCCACCTGCATGATGGGGCACAAGGTAAAGCAGAGCCAAGAAACTGAGACAACCAAGCCCTGATGGCTTCAAAACAGCCACAGAATCCAGATAAGCCTGATCTAATGTGAACCTTCCAGTGTACTATTCCCTCACATCTGCATAGTAGGAATCCTTCATTCCTTTTTTTTTTTTTTTAAATTATACTTTAGTTTCCAGGCAACATGTGCACAACGTGCAGGCTTGTTACATGTGTATACATGTGCCGTGTTGGTGTGCTGCACCCATTACCTCATCATTTACATTAGGTATACCTCCTAATGCTATCCCTCCCCACTACCCCAACCCCGCAACAGGCCCCAGTGTGTGATGTTCCGTTCCTATGTCCAAGTGTTCTCATTGTTCAATTCCCACCTATGAGTGAGAACATGCGGTGTTTGGTTTTTTGTCCTTGTGATAGTTTGCTGAGAATGATGGTTTCCAGCTTCATCCATGTCCCTACAAAGGACATGAACTCATCCTCTTTTATGGCTGCATAGTATTCCATGGTGTATATGTGCCACATTTTCTTAATCCAGTCTATCATTGATGGACATTTGGGTTGGTTCCAAGTCTTTGCTATTGTGAATAGTGCCACAATAAATATACATGTGCATGTGTCTTTATAGCAGCATGATTTATAATATTTTGGGTATATACCCAGTAATAGGATGGCTGGGTCAAATGGTATTTCTAGTTCTAGATCCCTGAGGAATGGCCACACTGTCTTCCACAATGGTTGAACTAGTTCACAGTCCCACCAACAGTGTAAAAGTGTTCCTATTTCTCCACATCCTCTCCAGCACCTGTTGTTTCCTGACTTTTTAATGTTGGCCATTCTAACCGGTGTGAGATGGTATCTCATTGTGGTTTTGATTTGCATTTCTCTGATGGCCAGTAATTATGAGCATTTTTTCATGTGTCTGTTGGCTGCATAAATGTCTTCTTTTGAGAAGTGTCTGTTCATCTCCTTTGCCCATTTGTTGATGGGGTTGTTTTTTTCTTGTAAATTTGTTTGAGTCCTTTGTAGATTCTGGGTATTAGCCCTTTGTCAGCTGAGTAGATTGCAAAAATTTTCTCCCATTCTGTAGGTTGCCTGTTCACTCTGATGGTAGTTTCTTTTGCTGTGCAGAAGCTCTTTACTTTAATTAGATCCCATTTGTCAATTTTGGCTTTTGTTGCCATTGCTTTTGGTGTTTTAGACATGAAGTCCTTGCCCATGCCTATGTCCTGAATGGTATTGCCTAAGTTTTCTTCTAGGGTTTTTATGGTTTTAGGTCTAACATTTAAGTTTTTAATCAATCTTGAATTAATTTTTTCATAAAGTGTAAAGAAGGGATCCAGTTTCAGCTTTCTACATATGGCTAGCCAGTTTTCCCAGCACCATTTGTTAAATAGGGAATCCTTTCCCTATTTCTGTTTTTGTCAGATTTGTCAAAGATCAGATGGTTGTAGATGTGTGGTATTATTTCTGAGGACTGTGTTCTGTTCCATTGGTCTATATCTCTGTTTTGGTAACAGTACCATGCTATTTTGGTTACTGTAGCCTTGTAGTATAGTTTGAAGTCAGGTAGCGTAATGCCTCCAGTTTTGTTGTTAATACAAGATCTTAATGACAACAGTGACAAGGTAAACAGCTTCCTGTCAGTCATGAAAACGAAGGAATCAAACAAATGGAAGTATGGGAAAAGAATACTTACAATTTCTGCAAAGATCTCTGTATTCTCTTTAAGAAGATAACAATTTCTTTTTAACTGATAAGACTAAGACTCCTTTATCAAGTCCACACTTTCTTTTGTAGTGTCAGCTGCAAGTTCAGCATCAGCATAAAGATAGAGTGGGAGGAAAAGAGAAAATTCCAAGATCAATCAAATAACTCGTTTCCTGTTTTGGTTGTGTACTACTAATCCTTAACTTATTAGTCACTAAATCTCTCTTTCACCCATGTTAGTAAGGCACTTGTTCTCAAAAAATGACTATCAATGATATTCATTCATGGCATTAATAACAATATTTGCAATGAGCTTTTACAGAGAAACGTGCATAAATTGTAGTTTTTATTATTTTTGCATATTGGGAGACACTATTACTATTAAAATAAAATATAGATTTCAAGTTCTTAAAATTTCTAATTGAAACATTAACAGTAAAGGCAAGTTCAATATAATTGGAAATGATTTTATCTGTTTTGTCTTGGCCTCAGAGGTCACATATTGGATCCAGGGATAAAAATTGGAGATGGGGGAAGATTTTGACTTAATGTTCTAACAATTACCACGCTCTGAATATGAAATAAGCCAAGATAAATAATTTCTAGGTTTTCTTTTGCCTTGGAGCCCTGAAATTCTTTAAGCCTGATTTGTATTGATAAAGGGTGGAAGTTATTTATAAAAATGAAAATGATTCCTTAGAAATATGAACTGTGCAGGAGAGAATTGATATTATAATTGATTAAACTGTGCCAGGATTTAAATACCTTTTCTTATTGAGAAAAATATTGAAAATAATTGTTAATTCCACTTCTATTGATGAAAATCTGAGGCTTCGAGAGGTAAGATAACTTGTCCAAGACCACTAGCTAATAAATCATAGAGCAGGATTATAGTCTCCAAATCCTGTCTTTCCATTACACAATAGTGTTTATATCACACACAAGACTTCTGAAAAGCTGTTAGTGTTGCCTTGGCTTAAGTAAATATTCAGGCAGATGCTTGGAGAGTACAGGTTTGAAAAAATAATAATAAAATTAGCAGAGGGATAAAATTTATAAACATTTGCATTAAATACAAAGGAAAAATATAATTACTTTTATAAAGTTTATTTTATTTAAAGTACAATATATAGAAAAATATAATAATGTACACTCACAGTTCACCCGCAAAATCTAACAGAACTAGCCACCTTTCACTCGAGATAGTCCAGGGCTCAGGGAACACGACATCACAAAGTGCTAACGCAGAACTAATTAGTACTAGTAAATGCCATATTTAACATGTTGGTAACCTATAATGTATTTACAAATATTTTCAGATTCTTTAATAGTATTACCTGCTTCCGTATCAAAAAGCCTAGGTCAAGAATTGCCCTAAAAGATTTCCAAGATCTTTTTGGTAAATACAATAACTCTTTTTATCATTTATAGGCTGTAAGACAAATTTCTGCCAAGGATAGTTGCTTCAGTAATGTTGCTTGTATGTTCTGAACTGGGACATTTCCTGTTTCATGGTTGAAAATTATAGATAGGAGTAGAATGTACTTCTTCCACAAAAGCAGATCTGATTATACCTAAGAGGTATGAAAGTACAGTGATTAAGAACTTGGGGTCTAGAAGCAGACTGCCTGAGTTCAAGAGCCCCTGCTTGTTATTAGTTGTGCAAAATCAACGAGTTCATTAATTGTCTATGCCTCTGTGTCTCTTCTGTGAAAAGAGGATCCAAATATTGTATGTGTGTCTTAATGTAAAATTCTTAGAAAATTGCCTGGCACAAAATGAGCTCTATTTGATACTTATTAAACTTAACTATAATAGTCTCTTTTTTCTGAATAAAAACTATTGACCTATCTTTCCCAGTTGTTATTTTGGTTTCATTAGAAGGAAAAGAATCATAAATCTATTGTGCACAAATAACTTTTAATTTTAAGATTTTATCACCTTTTCAGAGTAGCAAAATACTTCAAAATAACTGTTATACTTGGTTCAGAAAAAAAACATATTTTCAATGTATTTATTCAAGTAGGGCAATTATATTCTAAATGTAATCTCTGTCTTTATAAAAAATTCCTTTAAATGAATAGTGAAGCAATAAGAGGCACCAACAAAGTTGTAAAAGAATCGACACTGCCTAAAATTTATGAGAGATAGACATATGCAAATGAACTATTTATCAAGTTTGTAATTCATATAGTTTCAGAAAACTACAAAGAAATACTATGCACCTATTTACAGAAAGTCCAAGGAGGAGAAAGGAGAAATTTACCTTAAATATTTCTGCTAAATATATGTAATCTCAATTTTGTAAATAAAATGTAAGTGGCACATAAGCAATTGTAACTGCTGATAGGACAAAGGCATTTGGTTTTGTCAGTCTCTTTACAAATTGAAATCAATATATTTTTAAGTAACTGATACGCATCATGGCTCTATAGTTTTCCTGATAAATGGCACTACATTACTTAAATTTATAAATGTGTAGAAATATCTCCTGACATTAAAAAAAATGTAGTGGTCACACAGTCATTTAGAAATGAAAACAGCATATGCTATAAAGCAATGTAAGTTCCGCAAAACAGGAATAGTGAGAATTGGTAAGCTTACATTTTAAATATATTTTGTCTGTTTATGGATTCTATGATTTAATGAATAATTTCTACATGAATTAATCTACTATTATGAAGAAACTAAGCATTTCTACTAAGGCATAAAACCAAAATTTAGGATAATATAGTCTAAAAATTTAGACAATGTAGTCAAAGAATAGTATGCCTTAATTAAGAAAGGTCACACTGTTTGACTGATGTGTCAAGTTCAAGATGGATGCACATGAAGTGGTCAGATCAAACAGGGAGATAGTAGCAGCCAGGTCATTTGGACCAGCGTCAGCTCCTGAGGGGATAACAGATGTTGAAGCCAGATTACCCTCCCAGGTAATCTGTCCTTCTTGCCTTATCTAGTTTGTGAACTCCAAGTTATTTTCAAATTTAAGCTGTAGTTTTAATATTTTGTGAATCTTTACTTGTCTGCCCCAAAGGGTAGGTATTAGCTCCTGCTTCATGATCTCTTAGTACGCTGACCTTGCTACTATTATGACATTTTATTATACCTTATAACCCTGAACTGTAATTTTTAATCACCATATAAATTTTATCCCTATTGTAAACCACCAGAATACTGGGATACTGTTTTATTCATTTTTAATCAACATAAATTAGCATAGTTTCTAATATACAATATTCATTCCATATGTACTTTGTTGACTTGAATAAAAACTTTAAACTTAGTTTAAAATGTATAGCTCATGGTTTGTCTCTATCTTTGTGTTAAGAAAGACATTGATGTTGAAGCCTCTTCACATCCCTGTAGGCATTTTTCTTATCCTACTTATGTCCTTTGTCCTGTTCCTCTTGTTCACCGTGTTGTTCCCAGAGCTCTTTTTAGAATCACAGCATTAATTAATCATTTTTTGTACACATTATTATTCATTTCTAACAATTTTTCAAGATTTTTCTACAATCTCTGTTTCCTGTGCTCTTATAAAGTACTTCTTATAGAACAAATAGATCAGAAGAGAAAGATGGTTTCCTCCTACAGGCAAAATAGTACATAACTCAGGTTATCTTGCTAGCACTTTAATGATTAATCATACTTTAAAATACCTTAACAAAAACTTTAAATGTACTTAAGTTTTAAAACACAGTAGCTAACTTTTAAAAAATGCTTTACACTCTATAAAGAAGTGCCTTACTCCACCTCTGTAGAAAGCACCAAACTTAGATCGTCATTTTTGGACATAGTGATCACATGATAGAATAAGAAAACAAATTTTGTCCCTTCATTCTCACCTGCACACTTCTGTGTTCCATCATTAGGCCAAAATGAAGTCTACAAAAGGGTTTGGAATTCAGTCTTGCAATCTCGAATACCTAAATTCATTACTCGGTAAAAACAAATCTATCTTTCAGAGGGTGACTCACATTTACCAAGCATACAAAATCTGATTGTTTATATCATATTAAAATGAATAAACTCACAAGAAAAAAATAAACTATCATGTGGAGAAGAATATCTATACTCACAGAACAAGCATGTTTATATTACTACAACGTATTTAAAGTATTGAAAAGGAAATAAACATGTACCAGTGTAAACTATTCTAAGTCAGTATTTTCTCCCTTGTTTTTTACTAAAGCAGAAACTGCAATTTTTAGCATATCTTCAAACATAAATCTTCAAGAACAAGATGCCACCGTTAGCCAAACCCCTCACCTCAGTTTGGATTTTTGGTTTGTTAGTCTTCTACTGTGTTATTTGTTTAGTGTACTAGTAACTTCAATCAGATTACATCTCTTTTAGGGGATTTAGAATAGACTGTTTTGTTGCTTTTGTATTTTATCTTTCAGAATACGTTTTTCTATGTCACGTTTCAATATTATTTGAGTAGGGTAACATGTAGTATTTTCCCATATTGCCACATAGAAGTTTCAATATTCAATGTGAAATGCGTATCTTTACAAGTTATTGGGAATGTGAAAAGGAGGAAAGAAAACAAGAAAACCATTATTGCTTACTTGTTCCACACACTTTGAAAATATCACACAAATCTTCAAAGTAATCCTTGAGATATATTTATTGTCTCCCTTTTACAAATGAATGGAGTCTCATACATTTGGTATCACTTGCCCAGGTCACATGTTAAACCAGGATATAAACCTAGACCTAACTCCAAAGAGACCTCTCCAGTATATACTGTGTCCAATAAGCAGAGAAACTTAAATGTGAGCAATTCATTATAGTGACAAAAAAGAGTACTAAACCCAAAATATTAATCTTCTATGCATTTAATGATATGCATAATTGCTACTGTTTTGCTTGATAATTAAGATGTAAGTACTAAACAGATGAGTAAATAGTTGTTAATATTTAAAAGTCATGTATTTTTGAATCAGAACAAAGAAAAATGTCATAACAAGAAGGTATTTTAATGCCTTACTTAAGCTAACTTGAGTCCCTTTAATCCTCTATTGAAAACTTTCCTGTTATTAAATAATACTTATGTACAATATATAGCACTAGAGTGACCTCCAAATCCTTTCTTTATCTTGGAAAAGTAAAGTACGCTGCTTCTGAAATACTTGACCTATATTGGCAAAAATCTAAAAGTGAGTGATGCGCATAGATAAATTAAATAGAAAAATAACCATTTTAGGTGAAAATGTTAAGGGACTAAATTACAGATTTGTCAGAATTTGAACGTATGCCTTATGAAAAACAGAAGATGAAAAGACTAAGACAAAAGAAAATCAGGTTCTTTTGGCAGATTAAATTGAATGTGCAAAAGGCAAATGTAGAAAAACATAAGGCTTTTTACAGGCAATTAAACTAGTTTGGAAGGCATTAGTTTGCATCGAGATTTGTGGTATATAAAAAAAGAAGGAAAGGTTGGAAACAGACAAGAAATGCCTTAAAATGCATAAAATCTGTGCATATTTTTCAGAGTCCTTGTGATAGATAGAATCCTAAGATAACCCCCAAATCGCCTACAGCTAGTATAATTTACCTTCTACTGGCTGTTGAATCATACACTAATGTAGATGCTGCTGTGAAGGGATTTTTGCCAAGGCGATTAAGATCTCAAGATAATTCACTTTAAAATCCTGGATGGATTTGACTTAGATGAACTTTTAAGAGGAACTGGGACCTTCTAGAAGTTAGATTTGAAGCATAAGAGAGATTTGACATGACAGAAGCTCTCTCTTCCTGGCTGTGAAGATGAAGAGGGTCACATGGCAAGGAATGTGGAGCAGCCTCAAGGACCTTATAAGGCCCACAGCTAACATCCAGCAAGGAAACAGGCACCTCTGTCTACACAGCAAGGAAATTAAGTCTGCCACATTCACCTGAGTTTGGAAGAGGACTTTGAGCTCCAGATGAGAACACAGCATTGACACCTTAATTTCAGCCTTGTAAGAAATTAAGCAGAAGAGTTAGTAGTCATGCCATGTCTGAATTTCTGAACTACAGAACTGACAGAGAATACATAGGTACTGTTGTAATCCCAGCACTTTGGGAGGCCGAGGCGGGCGGATCACGAGGTCAGGAGATCGAGACCATCCTGGCTAACACGGTGAAACCCCGTCTCTACTAAAAATACAAAAAATTAGCCGGGCGTGGTGGCGGGCGCCTGTAGTCCCAGCTGCTCGGGAGGCTGAGGCAGGAGAATGGCGTGAACCCGGGAGGTGGAGCTTGCAGTGAGCCGAGATCGCGCCACTGCACTCCAGCCTGGGGGACAGAGCGAGACTCTGTCTCAAAACAAACAAACAAACAAAAAAAATACATAGGTACTGTTTTAAGCAGCTAAATTTGTAATAATATATTATGAAGCAATGTAAAACTAATACAGCCCAATAGTAAAGCATCCTTGCCTCCAATTTTCCTTTTCTTTTTTTGTCTTATTACGTAGAAGTAGTACTTGTATGTCATGTATGTTTTTTTTAAATGATTTGTTTGCAATTTAATACTTGTTTCTTCTTAAAAAGTTATTAATTAAATTAATAATTATTAATTGGAAATGCAAAGAAGCCATCCAAAGTAAGCTGCTTGCTATGAGAAATTTTGAAAGTTTAATAAGAATAAAAGTTATTAGGCTAATAGCATGGAAAAGTTCTAAGTAGTCTGACAAAGCAACTTCTAAATTAAACAATTTGATCAGCAGCAACATAATAGATATTTGTTATTCACTATCTCTTTTAACACCCTATTTTAGAAGAAAGCAAATACTAACATTTCTTTTTTTATATCCTCATCTGATCTTGTATTGTGCACATCTTAATTAAAATGAGCATTAGCCAGATAATGTACAAAAAAAGAATAATACAATTCTAATTGGTATATGAGTTGATTCTTTAAAAGTTACAAATATCATTTGAAAATCTTTTTCTCTTTAATACAAAAGACAGAAATAATCAATTTTACAATTATAATTTAAACAGAAGGGGAGGATATTTACCACATACACATTTACAGACATGAAAATAGTGCCTCGAATGAACTAAAGAGATTGTTGAAAATGATTTAAGATATAAAACAAATAAATAAATATGCATACACATATATTTACAGTCATCCCTTAGTATCTGTCGGGAATTGTTTCCAGGAACTTCTGCAGTTATCAAAATTCAAGAATGCTGAAGTTGCTAATATAAAATGGAATAGTATTTGCACATAACCTGTGCACATCTTCTTGTATACTTTAAATTACAATAGATTACTCATAATACCTAAGGCAGTGTAAATGCTATTTAAATAGTTGTTATAGTGTATTGCTTAAGGAGTGATAAGTTAAAAAAAAGTCTGTATGTGTTCAAAACAGATGCAAATTTTTTCCAAATATTTTTGATCCATGGTTGGTTGAATCAACAAATGTGGAACCTGCAGATATGGAGAGCCAACTGTGTACACACACACACACACACACACACACACACACACACATTCTTAAAGAATGGGGAAAAAGTAGCTGAATTGTAAACAAAATGTTATCTTAAATGAAGTAAAATTTAAATAATATAAAAATGTAAAACTGGCCAGGCACGGTGGCTCACGCCTGTAATCCCAGGACTTTGGGAGGCCGAGGCGGGTGGATCACGAGGTCAGGAGATAGAGACCATCCTGGCTAACATAGTAAAACCACGTCTCTACTAAAAATACAAAAATTTAGCTGGGCGTGGTCGCAGGCGCCTGTTGTCCCAACTACTTGAGAGGGTGAGGCAGGAGAATGGCATGAATCCAGGAGGCAGAGCTTGCAGTGAGCCGAGATTGCGCCACCGCACTCCAGCCTGGCCAACAGAGCAAGACTGTCTCAAAAAAATATATATATAAAACTTACTACTTATTCTTTACTTTCCCTTTCATTTCATTAAAATAACAGTAATAACTATAGAAATATTTAACATTTTAGTTGGTGATAAGGGGAGACATTTAAAATGTAGCATTACTTTCTAAACCCTGCTCTAAGATTTCTCATGTCAGTCCCAATTTTTACACTGTAATAGTTTGTTTTCACAGTGCTATAAAAAACTTCCCTGATACTAGGTAATTTATAAAGGAAAGATGTTTAATTGACTGACAATTCCATATGGCTGGGGAGGCCTCAGGAAACTTACAATTGTGGCGGAAGGGGAAGCAGAAACCTTCTTCACAAGACCTCAGGGGAGAATAAGAGAGAGCGCAGGAAAAACTGCCACTTTCAAAATCATCAGACCTCCTGAGATTCAGTTACTATCACGAGAACAGCATGGAGGAAACCACTCCCATAATCCAATCACTTCCCTCCTGTGACACATGGGGATTACAATTCGAGATGAGATTTGGGTGGGGACACAGAGCCAAACCATATCAATACTGTTTAGGAGAAAAGTGATCCAGCAGAAAAAAACCACAATACACTTTGTGAAATTTTTGAATATCAAATACTTTCTAAGATAACAAATATCTTTATTTAGTAATAATATTTTTTAAATTTTTGGATATCAGTGTTGTTTCTTCAGATAAATAAATTCTGACCTTAGCTTCAATTTATATTTTATCTGTTTCCAAGCACAATTTTGAAGTTCTTGAGTTATTTTCCAATGGTAACCTGAACGCGGTAATTCATCTTTAGAAGTTCCATTTCTGCCGTATCGAAATCCTCCAAAATGTTTTGGGATTCCCCAGATGAGTATTGCAGGCATGTTTATGAAGCCATTCTACAGGTGACCATGTTACAAATGACATTTCTTCCTGTTCTTTTCTGTCTCACTTAGGATTTGTCAACTGTGGGTGTGTGTGCAGAACTGGCCTCATTGGGCACGCCACAAGTGCAGTCACACAGGGCTCCAAATAAAGAGATGGCCCCATATTTGGGCTTTAATGTCCTGTGATTACTGTCTTGGGATTCTTAATACTTTTACCTTTGAATTTGTGTTTTGTAAGTTTTGTAATGGGACAATCGAGGATGTGCTGGGAGCCAGGAGCTTCAAATCACATGTGGTTCCACATGAGTCTCAGAAAGGCCCGCCACACAGTGTCAGGGGGGAGCCTCAGTCACTTGTGAGAGTCTACACTCACCCACTGAGTAGTATCCTGTGCCTAAAGGAACACCACATCAAATTGCAAATTAAAAAGAGAGAGAGAGAGAAGTCCCAAAAGAGCAAGAGACTGCTAAAGAAAGGAAAACACTTTTTTCTGTTTATGAAATAAGATCCCACATTTTTATTTGTTCTAAGTATTCTAACTTATGTAGCTGGACCTACATGCGCCCTGCAGAACTAGAACTGTCCTCTTGATGTCCCTAAGTATCTATAGCTCCTGGTTATAGGTGTTCACTAGGAGCCACCTGCTCATGCTCAGACAACAGGAGGTCTCGCAACACTGTCAAATCATCTACAATTGCTAGAACTGCTGCATTGTCTTCAAGATGTAAGCAATTCATTTACTTTAGTATTTGCTGTTTTGTTGCTGTACCTTAAGCTAAAAGTCAGAGATGAACTTATGGAAATAGAGCCAGAGCTCAATCTTCTTTACCCATTTTGCTGAGTCTTTTATTAATTGTGAATTAAAAAATGGCATCTGAATTCTCTTCTCTGTTAATGTGAGTCTTTTACAGAAGGCTGCTTTTTATGCAAATATAAATTTAGGATAGTGGTTCCCCTGTCACATTTTCTATGCCAAGACTCACATAATTTCTAGTGTGATTAGGATTTAGGGTTAAAGAACAACCTAGTTTAATCAACAAGGATTACTTAACAGAACACCTTACGGCATCATGATCTAATTGTACATTACTTTTATCAACTGTAGAGAGGCTTCAAATCCTAAGAGAATTGAGGTCAACACATTAATTTTTAGATGAAAAAACTGGGGCCCAAAAGGGTTGATCAAACATTTACTTAGGGTCTAAGTGCAAACTGTTTTCTTTAAATAATATGAATCATTTAAGAAAACGTACAACATTAAATGCTCATGTTCTATAAATATTATAGGAAGTAAGGACTAAATTGATGTTAACATTTAAAAAAAATTCCTAACTATGGAAAATGTCAAGAATCCAAATGAAAGAGGTCTGCTTTAATGTTGATAAAATTGTTTCTTACAGAAAAGGTTCTAAGATGTTTTCCAAGAAGCTCTCACACAAACATCATCACACCAAGAAAAAATACTATGGCCTACCAATAACTAAACCTGGATCAAATTTTGTCTATTTTCTCATATTGCTTCCAGATTCAAAGCTATTACAACAATTTAGCTTTCACACTTGTAAATTTTGGAATTTCTCACTTATTGCTATAATCTTAGGACTCTCTTTACAAAATTTTTGCCTCACATATGGAAATTATTTGCCTATTTTGGATATCTCAGATTTATTGCTTTTCCTTCCTCCTACTGATGTTCAATTTTGTCTTTCTGACTCATCATTGTAATCTTGCATCTGCCCAAATCCAGAGCTGAGAAATGATCGTATTATATATTTACTAAATGCTGATTCAGCGTGAGGCCACTCACTAGTTTCTGTTCAATCCCAGTAGTCATAACACACTCTTTGCACAATTTCTATATTTAATACACAATCTGCATATTTATATGCAAACCACTAGTATTAGGAAATAATGATTTATTTCAACAACTATTTCTTCTCTATCTCCTATGGGCTGGATACGATGCCAGGTGATGAGGAATCACATCATGAATAACAGATGGTTCTATGCATTGAGAATCTTCTGGTCTCCACAGTCCACATAAGGCATGCCTCCTTTGACAGAATTATACCCCTTTATTATCTCCATACCACACAAATCAGAACAAAGAGTAGGAAGGATATGAGGTGAAGAAGGGATGGGCACAAAAGAAAAATGGTAAAATTTGTCTTGTAACCTTCCTACTCCTCATGTCCTGGTATTGCCTATCTCTGCCTGGATCGATTCTCTCTATCTGTATATGTGTTGTCCAATATTGTGTGCTGCATTAACTGAACTTGCCCTCCTCTTCTGCAAACTGAGGTTTCAAAATTATCTTCTTCTGTTCCTACAAACTTCCCTTCTATTCCTCTGAGGGTTAGAGCTGTATATTTACCTGGAAATAGTATAAATACTGGTATAAGAAAAGAAATGATAGCTTTGTATTACTAATATTAAGCACCATGTTTAGCATTCTAAAAAATGTTTCTCGTACAAAAAATGTAAATATATAAAAGTATAAGAGAAGTAAGTTAAAGTAGTAAGATATCTCCCCCAACACACACATTTTAAAAAAAAGAAATGAAAAGAACATGAACTATGTAATTTGTCAGTGCTATGTTTAAATCCAACTTTTGCCACTTATTATCTGTGTAATATTAAGCAAATTATGCAACTTTAGTTTCAGTTTTCCTATCATCTCTAAAAAAAAGAAGGATAATAAATTACTTCATAAATTAGAGATCCATTTTATAGACTTGAAATAAGCAGTTTCTAGTGGCATACCTGGAGTTTCTAGTGCTATACCACATAGCAGACAATCCATAAATGCCATTTCCCTCCTTTTCAAGTTAAAATAACAATGTAACTTACATAAAAGATAAAAGTTTGAGTCTATTTTGATGTTATAAACCTTTACTTATAAGTACTTATTATTATGGTATGGTATAATAATTGTAATTTGCAGATGATAAACTGCATAAGTACCCAATTTCCTCATGTGTTTTCAAATAAATCACATGAAGAAATCTGGAAAGTATTATAATCATAATGTTGAAGAAACTGAGATCAAGAAAGGTTAAGTGACTTGCTCAGGATCACAGTATAATTAATAACCGAGTCAATGTAGGTCTTTATAGACTCCCTTATGTGCTCTTTTACCACACTGTGCTGACAACATTAGGACTGGAAGCCCTGCCACTCAGCTTTCTATCTCCACATGCTCTCCATCTGGCTGACTCTAGATAAAGAGGCTCCATGCACTCGTTGCTTTTGAGGCATTCACAGTTTCAGTTATGATTGTCTTTCTATGTTTTAAACCTCCTGTATTTGGGATTTTCCTGGTTGTATATTTTATCATAGATATTTGTCTTAGTCTGTTTGTGTTATTATAAAGGGGAACCTGAGGCTGGGCAATTTATAAGAAAAGGGTTTTATTTGCTTCATGGCTCTGCAGGCTGTACAAGGCACATGGCACCAGCATCTGCTTCTGTTGCAGGACTCAGTCTGCTTCCATTCATGGTGGAAAGTGAAGAGGAACTGGTGTGTGCGGGTCACATGGAGAAAGTAATGATAGAGTAAGAGGTACCAGGCTCTTTTCAACAACTAGTTCTCATGGGCAAGAACTTACCAAACCATTCACGACAAATCCACATCCATGATACAAACTCCTGTTACCAAGCCCCACCTCCAACATTGAGGATCAAATTTTAACACAAAACTTGGTAGGGCCAAACGAACCATATCGCAATCATGGCAAGATTCCTTTCTAGAGGACCTTCTACAATTTGACTTGACTTTAAGCTCAAATTTCAATAAGATCCACACACAGCAGACAGAATCAAGACCAGGCAATTGTGTCAATCCATCCTTTTAAGTGTGATTGCTTAAAGAATGGTCATGTAATGTAATTATGACCAATGAGATGTTAGAGAAAATTGACTGGAAGGCTTTCTCTGAAATTGTTCACTCTCTTAATAAGAACAAAAAGACAGGCTGTTCTCTTTTTCTGCACCCAGATAGCACCATCTACATCTAACACCTGGATCTACAACAAATCATTAGCCTTACACCATGAATGGTAGAAGAGTGAGAGGGATAGATTTAATGGCAACATTAATTAAATAAATAAACTGAATCTTGAAGCACCATACCCGTGGAATTTGTAATGTAAAATAATGAATACCTTTATTGGTTATTCATTTTTAAATAGGTTTTGCCATTAGCTGCAGTCATGAGCACCCCAATTGATATGGTTGAGATAAGCCTAGGATACTTTGATTTCTTGTCTAGTGTCTTTCAAAAATTACATCATATCACTTTGCACTTTGTAAATATATACAATTATAACTTGCCAACTTACAATGAAATTTAAATATATATTTTATATATATATATATAAAATATGTATATGTAGATAGATCACATCTTGCCTGGGAAAATTCACCAACTCATACTAAGATAGAATTTTTAGATTTTATTACTCTAAGGAAACCTCTTTTGAACAATTTATGGAAAAGAAGTACTTTTCATTCTAAAACATGTTTTTTCTTAATCAATCAATCCTCTACACTGCAGCCAGAATGATAAGACAGAAACTAAATCTCTTCAACTTACTTAAAATTCTTATGAGACTCTTTAAACCTGTTGCTTACAGCAGTGTCTCTCACTCATGGCTGAACATTTTAATAACTTGTGGAAAATTTTAGAAATAGTGATGTCTGAATGCCCCCACCACCTGCCAGAGATTCCGACATACTAAGTGTGGGTGTGTCCTGTGCATCACAATTTAAATAGGTAGCCAGGGTTGAAAATTCCTTCCCTAGAGATTAATTTAATTGGTTTGGAGTGGGACCTTGCAGGTATATGTTTTTGTTTTAATTTCATTGATGATTACAATGTTGCCAGGATTAAAAACTTTGGTTATGTACAAGGTACAAATTCCTTAACATAGGGTACAATACATGTTATTGTGTCTCTCCTGAACAAAGACTCCTCCTTCCCTATATGTTTCAGTCACACTACATCAATTAGAATTTTGTTTCACTTCATATAACAGAAGAACCCCAAACCAGTGTCTTAAATCAAAAAGAAATATATCTTTCTTTTTTTTTAAGCTTTAAGGTATGCATTGATTGCTCTAAGGTATTATCAGAGCCCTACACAACCCTTTATTTTACACTTCATTGACTAGAAATTAATCATATGGACAAAAGCAGCCAAAAGGGAGGCTGACCACATTGCCCTTACAAACAAAATCCGTGCTGTAAAGTGAATAAGAAATAGAGAATAAACATTGGTTAGCAACTATCTCCACATACCAAATGACATGAAATTTTCCCAAACACAACATGCTGCATCTTTTTCTATGTGCCTTTATAAAACTGCCAAGTAACTAAATCACCTTTCAAGTCTCAGCCCAACTATCAGATTACCTACAAGATGCATTGCTCCACCTACACCACCTCATGTAAAATTGATTACTCCCTCCTCTTCTTTAAACAGACTGTTATCCTACCACTTAAGAACTTGTATTGCACTTACTTGGTTATGTAAGGCTCTCTCCTTATAGAATTATTGGCACCTTGAGGGAAAAGATAAGTTTATGAAATGAATATTTTTTAGCACCTGAGGGTATAGTACAGAATAGTAATAAGAGCAGAGACCTCCTACTTGAAATCAACCCCTGGCTCTACAATATATTTTCTGTGTGTAAAATGCAGAGAAGTCATATAATCTGTCTTTACCTCAGTTTTGCTCTCTGTAACTTTACATTTGGGTAAAATAAAAATAGTGCCTATTTGATAAAGTTTTTATAAGGGTAAAGTGAGCTAATAAACACAAAACACTTAAAATAGTCCCTGGAAAATTTTAAGTGCTATGGAAGTAGTGGCTTGTCAATTCATTGCCTAACACAAAAGAATGACATATTTATTAAATGAATGAATGATCTGTATAAGTTGATGTAGAGGTTTTAAATTATGGATAGATTTATGTGAGAGGGTCACAGAAGCATGAGACATTATCTTTACAATATAGAATCAGAAAATATAGTTGAAATAAGAATAATAACATCCGATGTGTTACTTTATATAATACTTCAAGTCCGTGAAGCACATTATGAATGATATAATTCAGAGGAAGTAAAGTTCATTGATGGACAGAATAAAAATGCGGAGCTTCAGGAAGGAAGTGGAGTTTGAGGTGAACTCAAAGGATTCACAGGGTATATGCTTGAGAAAAGCCTGTAAAGATGTTACAGAAATGACAGTATGGTCTGTTTTTGAGACAATCAGAGTTACCTGACTGAAACAGAGATTTCAGTTTGAAACATAGAGTTTTAAAGAATAATAATAATAATTTTCTAGCATTATTTCATCTTAACAATGTTTTAGGTACTGTGTTAAATGTTTTGTTGCTTGTTTAAAGGAAAAATGTAGATAGATACTGTAAAAAAAAAGAATTCTAAAGAGAATCAGAATAATATAGATTTGGTAGAGGCAAGAAATTTTATCATGAACCTAGTGTATAAAAAGATTATGATGTGCTAATATAGTAGAACAATCAATGAAAGGATAGTTTAAGACCAAGAAGGATAACAAAGGTAGAAGATACTTCATAAAATGCATGAAAACAGATAGCATACCAGTTGCATCTATGAAAGAGCATTATCTCCCCATGTAGACAAATTCTTAAAATACAGCTGAGCTAAAATATCTTTTCACAAAGTACATTATCTGGGGAAAGTAAGCTATCTACTTGAACAACATATTTGCATTTTTAGTTTTAATTAACATGCTATGACATTATTTACTTGGAGATTATGAAGCCGGTAAACATTTTTTTTCTCATGTTGCTAAATCTCCAAAGATTTATCTGCATTGATCAGGAAGTTCAAAATGAAAAAAAATTGTGAGAAGAGTTTCCAGTCAAGCTATCTCAGTATCAAAATATTTTTTGTTTAACCTCGTGCTTCAACACTTTGTTGTATTTCTTGTCTTTATATAAAACTGCAACCTATTCTGGAGATATTTGTTTTTCCAATTTACTGAAGTCTCATTACCAGATAGTACTATTTCAGCTATAAGAGATACTTCGAGTTACATCAGCGAGATGGTTAAAATAGGAAGCTCCAGGCCCTCTTTCTTTTCATGAAGACACACATTCAACAACAATCCATAGACCAGTTTCCTTTGTGAGACATCTAAAAACCAGATAAGAGGCTTCTGCATCCAAAACAAACATTAAACTAGTTGTATCAAAGCAGAAGAAAAATTTGTGGCACCCTCTGGCCATAGTCACTTTCACAGAAAAAAAAAGATGCACAATTCAAAGGAACTCAGGTCCTGGCTTTTTCCTGGGGAAGAATAGTGGAAGGTTAGAATATGCATCCAGTGTTCTGAGCTTTTGAGGGGGCTGTACAAGGTACTGTCTTCTGTTCAACCTGTTGCAAAGCACTGACATAACCTGGCATTCTTTAGATGCCTGGAGAACACTGAGAGCAACAACAACAAATAAAGTTGTTCAGCATGTTACTGCTCGATAGAATCTTCAGTACAGCAGACAGGAGCTTTTACAGTGTGGTGACTTCTCCTTCAGGGGGAAAAATAAGGGTGTAGCAAACGTTCAAAAGGCCAGTATTTCAGGGGCTTCCTAAGAGATCAATTTCCATGTAGCTCAACCCAAGACACTTACGGGAACCTGGCATATACTAGATTCCAAGGGGTTATTGAGAAAAAATATTTTAAAAGAGCTGATTGGCATACTGCTGCTTCCAAGTTTACATGGAAGAGCAGACTTACACCAGAGGGAGTAAGAAATTACAAGCTCCCAGAAAAAATTATTTTAATTAAAATATATATGCACAAGACCAGAGAAGACATACCCACAGAAAAGTTTTAAGAAGACCTTGGGATTTGTAGCTAGGATAATTAGTAAAAGGTCTTCTCCTGTACAAACCCACTCCATAAAGACTGGGAGAAGAGATATTTTATTCAAATGTGTGCATATCAACATTTTCAGAGATGGAGCTATGTTGCCCAGGCTGGACTCAAACCCTTAGGCTCAAGTGATCCTCTTGCCTCAGTCTCTTGAGAAGTTGGGACTATAGGCATACACCACCACTCCTAGATTTCAAAACAAACTTATAAGGATCATTTAAAAATATATATAAAATGGGCCAATCCAAGGGAAAAATAAATCTCTCAAAACCAATCCTTAAAAACAGAGGTATATAAATTACCTGACAACAAATTCAAAATGATTATAAAGACAATTGATGAGCTCAGAAAAACAATGCATGTAAAAATGATAACTCCAACCAAAAACATGAAATCATAAATTTATTTTGAGCTTAGGAACTTGAAGATATAAAGTGGTTCAGCAGCAGCAGACTTGACCAAACAGAGGAAAAAATTCTTGGACTCAAAAAGAAGCAATGAGAAAAAGAAAAGAAAGAGTGAAGAAACCAAAAAACTATGGACCACCATTAAGTCGGCTAGTATACACAATACGAAAATCCAAGATGAACAAGAGAAAGAGAACAGCATCATCCTGATACCAAAACCTGGCAGAGACACAACAATGAAAAGAAAATTTCAGGCCAATATCCCTTATGAACGTCGGGGCAAAAATCCTCAATAAAATATTGGCAAGCCAAATCCAGCAGCACATCAAAAAGCTTATCCACCACGATCAAGTGGGTTTCATACCTGGGATGCAAGGCAGGTTCAACATATGCAAATCAATAAATGTAATCCATCACATAAACAGAACCAATGACAGAAACCATATGATTATCTCAATAGATGCAGAAAATGCCTTCTATGAAATTCAACACCCATTCATACTAAAAACTCTCAATAAACTGGGTATTGATGGAACGTATGTCAAAATAATAAGAGCTACTTATGACAAACCTACATCCAATATCATACTGAATGGGTAAAAGCGGGAAGCATTCCCTTTGAAAACCAGCACAAGACAAGGAAGCCCTCTCTCACCACTCCTATTCAACATAATATTGGAAGTTCTGGCCAGGGTAATCAGGCAAGAGAAAGAAATAAAGGGTATTGAGATGGGAAGAGAGGAAGTCAAATTGTCTCTGTTTGCAGATAACATGATTGTATATTTAGAAAACACCATCGTGTCAGCCCAAAATTTCCTTATGCTGATAAGAAACTTCAGCAAAGTCTCAGGATACAAAATCGATGTGCAAAAATCACAAGTGTTCCTGTACACCAATAACAGACAGAGAGCCAAATCATGAGTGAACTCCCATTCACAATTGCTTCATAGAGAATAAAATACCTAGGAATCCAAATTACAAGGGATGTGAAGGACCTCTTCAAGGAGAACTACAAACCACTGCTCAATGAAATAAAAGAAGGATACAGACAAATGGAAGAACATTCCATGCTCATGGATAGGAAGAATGAATATTGTGAAAATGGTCATACTGCCCAAGGTAATTTATAGATTCAATGCTATTCCCATCAAGCTACCATTGACTTTCTTCACAGAATTAGAAAAAACTACTTTAAAGTTCATATGGAACCAAAAAAGAGCCCACATAGCCAAGACAATCCTGGGCAAGAAGAACAAAGCTGAAGGCATCACACTACCTGACTTGAAACTATACTACAAGGCTACGGTAACCAAAACAGCATGGTACTGGTACCAAAATAGATATATAGACCAATGGAACAGAATAGAAGCCTCAGAAATAACACCACACATCTACAATCATCTGATCTTTGACAAACCTGACACAAACAAGAAATGGGGAAAGGATTCCATATTTAATAAATGGTCCTGGGAAAACTGGCTAGCCATATGTAGAAAGCTGAAACTGGATCGCTTCCTTACACCTCATACAAAAATTAATTCAAGATGGATTAAAGACTGAAATGTTAGACCTAAAACCATAAAAAACCCTAGAAGAAAACCTAGGCAATACCATTCAGGACATAGGCATGGGCAAGGACTTCATGTCTAAAACACCAAAAGCAATGGCAACAAAAGCCAAAATTGACAGATGGGATCTAATTAAACTAAAGAGCTTCTGCACAGCAAAAGAAACTACCATCAGAGCGAACAGGCAACCTACAGAATGGGAGAAAATTTTTGCAACCTACTCATCTGACAAAGGGCTAATACCCAGAATCTACAATGAACTCAAATGAATTTACAAGAAAAACACAAACAACCCCATCAAAAAGTGGGCAAAGGATATGAACAGACATTTCTCCAAAGAAGACATACATGCAGCCAAAAGACACATGAAAAAATGCTCATCATCACTGGCCATCAGAGAAATGCAAATAAAAACCACAATGAGATACCATCTCACACCAGTTAGAATGGCCATCATTAAAAAGTCAGGAAATGACAGATGCTGGAGAGGATGTGAAGAAATAGGAACATTTTACACTGTTGGTGGGACTGTAAACTAGTTCAACCATTGTGGAAGACAGTGTGGCCATTCCTCAGGGAAATAGAACTAGAAATACCATTTGATCCAGCCATCCTATTACTGGGTATATACCCAAAGGATTATAAATCATTCTGCTATAAAGACACATGCACACGTATGTTTATAGTGGCACTACTCACAATAGCAAAGACTTGGAACCAACCCAAATGTCCATCAATGATAGACTGGGTTAAGAAAATGTGGCACATATACACCATGGAATACTATGCAGCCATAAAAAAGGATGAGTTCATGTCCTTTGTAGGGACATGGATGAAGCTGGAAACCATCATTCTCAGCAAACTATCACAAGAACAAAAAACCAAACACCGCATGTTCTCACTCATAGGTAGGAATTGAACAATGAGAACACATGGACACAGGAAGGGGAACATCACACACTCGGGGCCTTTTGTGGGGTGGGGCAAGTGGGAAGGGAAAGCACTAGGAGGTATACCTAATGTAAATGAGGAGGTAATGGGTGCAGCACACCAACATGGCACATGTATACATATGTAACAAACCTGCACGTTGTGCATATGTACCCTAGAACTTAAAGTATAATAAAATAAAATAAAATAAAATAAAATAGAATAAAATAAAAAGAAAACTGTTTAGTTTGTTCATCATCTTGAATTTCAGTAATATATTTATTGGTATGTGTAGCTAAGTTATTTTTGTCTGATCCTATTACTGTTTGGGAAAAAGACAGGAAAACATACTTTTTCTTTAAATATGTTTGATACTGGGTCAGAAAAGTAAATTTAGTAAAGCAATAAGAGAATATATTGAAATCAGTTATCAACTGACAAGTATTTAATGGCATTAATTATTTTAAGGTTTTACTTATTTTTGTATTATAATAACAGTATATTTGAATGTGATAATCAAAAATTACTTTAAATTCATCCAATTTGTGTCCGGGCGCTGTGGCTCAGGCTTGTAATCCCAACACTTCGGGAGGCCGAGGTGGGCGGATCACGAGGTCAGGAGATCCAGACCATCCTGGCTAACACAGTGAAACCCCGTCTCTACTAAAAGTACAAAAAATTAGCCGGCCATGGTGGCGGGCACTTGTAGCCCCAGCTACTCGGAGAGGCTGAGGCAGGAGAATGGCGTGAACCCCGGGCGGCAGAGCTTGCAGTGAGCCAAGATGGCGCCACTGCGCTCCAGCCTGGGCGACAGAGCGAGACACCCTTCCAAAAAAAAAAAAAAAAAATTCATCCAATTTGTAAATTAGAATGGTAAACAATAAAGATACATTCTATGCACAGCCCCTTAGAGATAAATAACACGTTATGAAAGTCTTAATATTTTATTGGCAGAAATTAGAACATTTTTACTTTCATCTCTTATTTAGCAGAACTGAACTTATCACAAAATTAACACATAAGTAAATACACGTCTGCTATATATTGGGAATTCTTGGTTTGGAGTCCTGGCTTTGCCACTTACCAGATGTCTTTCCATAGGTAACCATTCAAATTTTTTTAAATATACTTTAAGTTCTAGATTTTCTTCCTGAGACTTTGCTGAAGTTGTTTATCAGCTTAAGAAGCTCTTGAGCCAAGACTATGGGATTTTCTAGATACAGAATTATGTCATCTGCAAAGAGGAATAGTTTAACTTCCTCTCTTCTTATTTGGATGCCCTTTATTTCTTTTTCTTGCCGGAATGCTCTGGCCAGGACTTCCAATACTACTTTGAATAGGAGTGGTGAGAGTGGGCACTTTTGTCTTGTGTCAGTTTCCAAGGGGAATGCTGCCAGCCTTTCCCCATTCAGTAGGATGTTGGCTGTGGATTTGTCTAGATGGCTCTTATTATCTTGAGGTATGTTTCTTCAATACCTAGCTTATTGAGAATTTTAACATAAAGAGGTGTGGCAATTCCTTGAAAACCTAAAAACAGAAATACCTTGTGACCCAGCAGTCCCAATACTGGGTATATACCCTGAAGGAATATAAATGGTTCTGTCATAGACACATGCATCTGTATGTTCATTGCAGCACTAGTCACAATAGCAAAGACATGCAATCAACCTAGTTGCCCCTCACTGGTAGACTGGAAAAAGAAAATGTGATACATATACACCATAGAACACTTTGCAGCCATAAAAATCCCTATTTTTCTTCATTAAGCTTTGCAAAGAGGTTTCTTTTACATTGGCATTTATTTACCCTTTACTTTTAAAAAATGTGAATTAAAACTATTTCTTCAAGGGTAACTGTTTTGTGAACAGGTTAAATAGAGAGAAAGCAATTTCTTTTTTCTAACAATGCATTGTGTATATCATAATTCCAGTTTTAAAGCTGAGACCAAGATTCTTGAAAATTATTTTACTGTAAATACAGTTTTTGGATAGAGTAACACTAGCTAGAGTAATACTCTGGTAGTAATACTGCCCCAGAGTAATACTATTAATACTAGCTCTACCAATTTTGTAAAATTTCACTAAGTTCAAACGTATTTCTATTTTTTGACTTGACTTAGTTTGTTTTTGTATATACTCATCATAATGGTATTTTACCTAATCAGTGGTACTGAGGTTTATTTTATCTTTGCAGAACTTTTGTTAAAAGTGCAAAAGCAAACTGCAAAATGAGATTTATAGCCAAGAAGAAAATCTTCTTGTCATATACCATTGTAATTTCAAGTTTTTAAGCAGGTACTTGGATAAAAATGATTCACAAAGGACAATAGACAAATTTAAGAGCTTATTTTTATTTGATTCATCTTCATTGAAAATTTCCTTTCTTATACTATAGAAAGGGGAATAGATGTCATTTAGCCTTCCTCTTCCATACATTTTCTTCAGTAAATGGCAGCAGGACTCTGTCCCTCCTGGGGCAATTATTAAAATAAATTAATTTTATTTTGCTTTAGATGCTTTGCCTTTGAGATGAGCAAGGATGAACGCAAACCCAAGTAATTTTCAAGTTATCTATGTTAATTTTATTGTTGCTGATTTAATACATTTGCAGTTGCTGATACATTATTTTAAAATTACATCCTAAGCAGCATAAGTCGTATCCTTTTTCCTCACAGATATTGTGGCATGGAAAAAGGCTAAGAAAATATTTGTTACATATTATTATTTATTGCACAGAATCAAAAAGCAATATTACAACAAGCCACAGAAATAATTCCGTATAGAACCAAAACAATAGATCTTATATAACCTCTGTCCCCTTAAGAGAAATTTACTATAATGAAATTCTACCTGAATTTGAATGAGAGATGCCATAAGGCAGACCAAAGGTGAGGATGGCTGCAGATCTCCATCACACACACACACGCACACACGCAAAGCTTCCAATTCCTACCAGAAACTCAATCAGTTATTTAATTTTAAGATATTGGTCTACATCATAAAGAAATTCGTTTAGCACTGTACTGCCACTTTGCCAGAGGGGAATGGCCTTTCTCATTTCATATACATGGAAAACATTTCTGTCTCCTCTTTACCAACTCAAGTGCTACCAAATTTTTAGAAATGTCAAACAAACCTCACTTTCTTTGTGTAAAAAATGTATTTGAATAAACCATTCTAAAGGAATTTCTCTCTTTTCTGAATTTGGTAGCAGTTAAAGCATGAAACACACAATTTAGTGCTTGGATTTTTTTTAAAATTCCATTGATTTTTCAACGGTTTTATGTAAGTTAATTTTGTCTGACCATAAAGAAAGTAGTTTTTTTGTTTTGTTTTTTGTTTTTTTTTGTTTTTTTTGTTTTTTTTTTGAGACGGAGTCTCGCTCTGTCACCCAGGCTGGAGTGCAGTGGCGTGATCTCGGCTCACTGCAAGCTCCGCCTCCCGGGTTCACGCCATTCTCCTGCCTCAGCCTCTCCGAGTAGCTGGGACTACAGGCGCCCGCCACCACGCCTGGCTAATTTTTTGTATTTTTAGTAGAGACGGGGTTTCACCATGGTCTCGATCTCCTGACCTCGTGATCCGCCCGCCTCGGCCTCCCAAAGTGCTGGGATTACAAGCGTGAGCCACCGCGCCCGGCCAGAAAGTAGTTTTTTAAACAAGGATTATTTCTTTTAGTACTTTTAAATCAACCAGAGATAGAGATACACAAGTATGTGTTCCACTCGTTGATTTTTTTGAGGGAATTGGGTAACATTTAGCACACCAAAGGAAATAATTTCTAAAATTTGATTTTAGAGATTTGAGAAATATTGCCTGCTCTAAAACTTGAGAGACTTGTACTCTTATCAATAAGCATTAGAGCAATAGGAAGTTTAAAAGTCTGCGTCTTTCCTCCTCCCTTTCTTTCTCTCTCCTTCATCACTTCCTTCATTCTGTCCTTCCTTTCTTCCTCCTTTATTTCCTTGCATTCTTTCTTAACATTTTTCTTTAAGACTTTACTCTTTTGCAATATTTTACTTCAATGATGAAATATGTAACAAGGGAATCTTCAAAACTAATTATATGATTATAAAGAGAATTTTGATGAGCAATGACTAAAATATGAAATTGATCTTCAAGCAGTTTTTCATTTTGTTATCAACATATCTTCACTGTTTTCTGGGGGGGGAATTAAGAAATGTAATTTTATGAGTTCATTCAGAAATATGACATACTGTTTTTCAAAATGCTTGCTTTGTGTCAGTAAATTAATATTATTGAATAACCTGACAGCAGGTCAAAACATAGCAGGCTAGATGAACAATCAGGGAGATTACATCTTTCTACATATTCTTTGGAGAAAAGAAAGGACTTTAGTAAGTCTGTATATTTCTGGCATTCTAAATTTGGAAAAGGATACCAATTTCAGAGTAATGTGCAGATGATAACTTTCACACAACAGAATTGAAGTGAAACTAAACCATCAAAATCATTTTATTTAAAATTTAAAGGCATTAAACCAATCTCTACGGGACATATGTAAATACAGTTAGGTAAGATTCTGTATCACACATTATTGATAAAAAGTGCATAAATGCAAAATGTCTTAACTTTAAGCTTTAACATATGTTGGATCTTAATTTTTCTGTTGACTTATTTATCCAATTGACTTACTATTTTACAAATAATTGCACTGTGTTAATTTTTAAGAAGGTATGCTTAATATATTCAGAAATATGATTTCTGCATATTAATATTGATCAGTTATATACCAAAGATCAATGTATTTATTTAATGGGATAGAGTTGCATGGTATTACATTTGAAAAACATTTGAATTTATTTTCTGTAACTGATTTGATTGAAAGGAAGTTTAGTATAGTTTAATGAGATATTGTCCTAGCAAATTAGGACACCTCTTTTTATTTATATGACCACAAAATAAACATATTTAGTTTTTTATTTGCTGGCTGCTACGCTTGATACACTTGTTGGCATATGCTACAGGAGTAATGCAAATGGAAGCGATTATCACTGATATGGAATAAATGAGTATGTCAATTCTACAATCAGAATATTGATTATATGTTATCTTAGTGCTTCATAGTTTATAAAGTTTTACACATGATCTTTTTGACCTTACTAAGGAAAACGGGGTGGGGGTGGGGAAGTTAATAGAGGGGAAACAAGAAGAAACAGTGAATGAAATTACTTAGTTATGGAAAACAGAATAATGTCCTCCCAAGGATATGCATGCTTTAATTCATGGAACTTGTAAATATGTTAGGCTACATGGCAAAGGGGAATTAAGTCTGAATCTAAAATTAATATTGCAAATGAGCTGGATTTTAAAAAGAGAAATTTTCCTGAACTTTCTAGTTGGGTCAATGTAAGCACAAGGGTCCTTAAATGTGGAAGAAGGGGACAGAGGAGAGGTTCAGCATAATGTGATGTTAGAAGAGCCAACCAGCTATTGCTGGCTTTAAAGATGGAGGGAGGGAACCATAATCCAAGGAAAGCAGAGAGCCTCTGGAAACTGGAAAAGGCAAGAAAACAGATTTCCATCTAGAGCCTTCGGAAAGGAATGCACCCAAGCTGATACCTTGACTTTAAGCCTTGTTTTTTGTCCATCTGTGCTTCAATAACAAAATACCATAAACTGGGTGGCTTGTACACAATAGAAATTTATTCCTATAGTTCTAGAGATTGGGAAGTACGAGATCAGGGTACTAGCAGATTTGGTCTCTGGTGAGGGCCTGTTTCCTGATTCATAGATAACTTCTCACTGCATTTCACATGGTAAACTGGGACTAACAACTCTTGGGACCTATTTTATAAGGGCACTAAGCCCATTTGTGAGAGCTTGGTCTTTACAATCTAATTATCACCCCTAAGGCCCCACCTCCTCCTACCACCACATTGGTGACTGGGTTTTCAACGTATGCATTGGGGAAAGACACAAACTTCAGAACATAGCAATTCCAGAGAGATCTATGTTGATCTTGTGACCTGCAGAATGGTGAGCTAATAAGTTTGTATTGTTTTAGCCCCTAACTTAGTGGTAATTTTTTGCAGCAGCAATGGGAAACTAATGCACAGTGTTCCACTTTTGTTGGCTAAAAAATCTAAATTAACATTAGGATTTTTGTGCATAGTAAGAATAACATATATTTTGTCAGTTAGCTTCACTTATTGCTTTTATTTGTTAGTTTGGGGAGAACTGGAAATACTATTAGCAACTATTGGAGTCCTTAACATTTTGGTTATTTTTCACTTAGGAAAAGATACGGCTTTATTTATTAAAGCACTTTTTACCTCTCAGTTGATTTTTTTCCTTTAGATACTATATATTTCTTATTCGGTTTTATCTTTATATTCCTTTTTTAAATTTTTATTCTGAATGATGTTTTCTTATATTTTATTTTACTTGATTTTAACTGGTGTTAATTTTTTGTAAGTTCATGTTAAAAATTGATCAAATTTCTGAATTTTGTTCCTCTTTTCAGTAGTTTCTCAGCTGAGTCTGTTGGTGTCTCAAGGTATAATACCCTTAAATAATATTTTTTTCTTCCTCCTTTAAAGTGTGTTTTCTTTTTTAAAAAATATCTGATTGTGTTTGTCAGTACTTCCAGAACAATGTTAAGTACTGTTCAAGATCATCAATATGCTTGGATTTTTCCCGACAGTAATCAAGCTATTTCAAGGGGTTCATCATTAAGTATGATACTCAACTATTCAGCTAAATATGTTTAGGTTAAACAAAGTTCTTTATTTAAAATAAGAAAATATATTGACTATTCTTACTGATATAGTTATTTCTTTAAAGATGAAATCATATCTTCTAACACCCAATAAAAAATGATAAAAGCATTCTCCTTCCTACTGCCATGAAATCTATCTCTAATCCCTTATTTTTACTAAAATGTTTTTGCATTTTTCTGGTGCATTATGTTTTTGCTATAATTTTTTTCTTAATGTATTTTTTCTTTTAAACTTAGAGCACTTTCATTCATTTAAATAATTATAAGGCACCACAGATAATATGATTATTCTTTGTCATAATAACAGTGTGTTCTTTCAGTCTGCAGATGTTTAGCTTTACATCTATGTTTAACTAAACAAATGGTTCCCACTATTCTTTCATGTAATATCTTCCTTTATCCCAACTTCTTTGTTTACTTTTTAAATTTTGTGTTGTATATATTTGATTACCAAGTAGTATTTTCTTTCCTCCATCCTCAAGAAGAGCTCTTAGCTATTATAACTTTGGAGTCCTTTTGTGTATACTTTGCATTTTCATTGTTTTTCTGCTTTTATTTAATTTGGATGGGTGTAAATTTCTAGAGTAACACTTATATTTCTCCTCATATATTGGTAGATGTTACAAAGCCTTTGAATATTGTTGTGAAAGAATTAAATTAACTTGATTTATTCCCCTTAGTGGTGACCTGCAATTTATGTCTTACTGGCCATAAAATTATTTCTTAATTGTGAATTTCACCTGGAAGTATGCCTATGTTGATGATTCTTTGTCATAATTACAGCATGTTCTATCTGCAGATTATAAATTCCCTCATCCAGGAAAATTTATTATTTTCTATTCTTGATTATGTCTTCAAATTGACTTTTTGAAGTTATTCTCTACTTCTCTAATCTCTTTGCTCCGTTCATCTTATTTATTGTGTAGTCTGCATTATTTTCTTCACCAGCCAAATTCCTAATAGATGCCCAGCAGTGTGCCAAACACTATGGCTGCACAATGAGAGTGAAGATATTTCCATTTTCTTAGAAAATTTTCCATCGTTTTGTTGCTGAAAAAGATTGACAACTATTATTCATGTGTTTGTTTTAATTGTATGGTCGTAACAAAACAAAACAAAACAAAAAGCTAAATTTAGTTTGCAACCCTTATGTAGGACTTCAAATATACAAGCTGCATGTAAGATAATGATTAGTCAATTGGATAAACATTCTCTGTCTATGTGTAAGTACCTTTCTACTCTACACACTACAAGCTGTGAATAGCACAGGTATGGAGTCACATACTGTTATAGACTGTAGTGTATATTAATAATCTTTGTAGGTAAAAGTGAATGAAGTAGATGTCCAGACAAACTCCTAGAGTTTTTCAACTTAGGGAGAAAAAATCAAAATATGGAAGATTGAAGAAGGGAGTTTTTCTAGAAAGTAGAGAGAGAAAGCAATGAAAAGATGGCAGAGCAAATTTTTTTTTTAAGGTTTAATTCACTTTAATTATAAAACAGATGATAGACTATAGAGTACAGCAGAGAGACTATTAGCAACATCTTCATGTCTGTGACTTGCATTGGAAGCTGCTAATTTTGTTTAATTGCAATCACAATGATATCTATTGTTTCAATAATTCAATTTAAAGATAATGAATGGGTTGGATGCTTCTGCTATACTTCCAATTCTGGTCCTGATTCTTATTTTTATTTTAAATATTAAAAAATTTATGACTAAAGCTTCCAAGTAACATTCTCCTCCAGGACCCAAGCCTTTGCTAGTTATTGGAAATCTGTACTTCCTTAATCTGAAGAGGCCATATCAAACCATGCTAGAAGTAAAAAATAAATAATTGTTCATTTTATACATATTTATAATTTCCTAATTCTTTCTTGCCTGTGTGGGTTCATCAGCATATGTGTCTTAAAAACTGGTTTACATATGTGTAATGAGGTAATTAATATTCAAAATTAATAGAGCTGCTTTAAATTGAGTAGTTGTTTTTAAATATTAATATATAAAAAAATTACTAAATATAGTTCTATTTAAAATGATATTTTTATCCTGAAATATTTATGACATATAACCTTTATATCAAATACTTTGAACTTTTTTAATGTATTTTTTATTTCAATTGGTTTTGCAGGAACAGGTGATGTTTGGTTACATAAATAAGTTCTTTAGCAGTGATTGCTGAGATTTGATGTACCCATCACCCAAGCAGTGTACATTGTACACAATGTGTAGTCTTTTATCCCTCACTCCCCTCCCACCCTTTCCCCCAAGTCCCCGGAGTCCATCGTATCATTCTTATACCTTTGCATCTTCATACCTTAGGTCCCTGTTATGAGTGAGACAATACGAAGTTTGGATTTCCATTCCTGAGTTACTTCACTTAGAATAATTAGAATAATGGTCTCCAATTCCATCCAGGTTGCTGCGAATGCCTTTATTTCATTCATTTTTATGCCTGAGTATTATTCCATTATATATATATATAAATGGAAGATAGATATATAATGGAATATATATATATAATGGAATATATATATATAATGGAATATATATAATGGAATATATATATAATGGAATATATATTTAAAATGGAATATATATATATATATATATCACATTTTCTTTATCCACTCATTGATTAATGGGCATTTGGGCTGGTTCCATATTTTTGCAATTGCAAATTATGCTGCTATAAACATGTGTATGCCAGTATCTTTTTCACACAGTGACATCTTTTCCTCTGGGTAGATACCTAGTAGTGGGATTGCTGGATCAAATGGTAGTTCTACTTTTAGTTCTTTAAGGAATCTCCACATGGAGATTCCATGGTGGTTGTACTAGTTTACATTCCTACCAACAATGTAAAAGTGTCCCCTTTTCTCCACATCCACACCAACATCTATTTTTAATTTTTTTTTATTATGGTCATTCTTACAGGAGTGAGGTGGTATGGCATTGTGGTTTTGACTTGCCCCTGACAATTAGTGATGTTGAGCATTTTTCCATATGATTTTTGGCCATTTGTATATCTTTTTTTGAGAATTGTCTATTTATGTCCTTAGCCCAATTTTTGATGGAATTGTTTATTTTTTTCTTTCTAATTTGTTTGCGTTCCTTGTAGATTCTGGATATTAGTCCTTTGTCGAATGTCTAGATTGTGAAGATTTTCTCCCACTCTGTGGCTTGTCTGTTAACTCTGCTGATTGTTTCTTTTGCTGTGCAGAAGCTTTTTAGTTTAGTTAAGTCACATCTATTTATCTTTGCTTTTGTTGCATTTGGCAAGCAAATTCTCAAATAAGGCACTATTATTAGTAGGCAAATGTACAAGTTTTATTTACACATTCCTTCACCTCACCTCTGGTAAGTTTACCCTGAGGAATAAAGGGTAATAGCGAGGAACCAATTTTTAGCAGTCTGTTTGGAACATATTTTGAAGACTTTTCCCCCTAAATTATAATTCTCTTTTTAATTCTCCAATTTCAGGAAAGGCTACTGCACATATAGCACATTTACACTGATGAACTATGGTGGGTAATTCCGTTTGGGGACAGAAAAAAGAAGAATTTGGCATTATCCTTGAGTCACCCTTCTACTCAGGCCCCAGCACTGGGACTAATGTCATCTTAAGGGAGAGTGGAAGCAGTGGAATTCTAGACTGCCATAGCAAGGAGCCATGGGGAAATGAGAAACCTCTTCTCCACATAAGAATTACCTTGGTTTCTTATTAAAGACACAGATTCCCAGTAGGTCTATAATTTGAGACCTGGGAATTTGTATATTAGCCAAGACTCATTTTATGATGAATTATAATTATAACATAACTATAATTATAATTATACTTTCTAATTATAATATAATTATATTTATATTATTAATTATATTTAATACATAAATATGTTATATATTACATATAATTATGATTATTTTGTGAATATCTGAACTGCAGGCTGTTTCATCATTAAAATGACACAAATAAGGCAGTTACAAATGTTTTCATTTTCATTGTTGTTTGTGTGTGTGACAATACAAGTGTGTTGCCATGCCGGCATCTCCTAAAATTTGTATTTATTTAATTTACCAAAAAATGTAAAGTATAAGTTTATTTTTTTCCACGGGCAAGACTTGGTCCTGAGTGGAATAACATTTTAATAATGCAAAAGCGTGTTTCATTTGCAATTAATTTGTTCTGCAGCAAATTTCTGGAACTCATCATTTCAATAAACAAGTATACCTGCCATTTATGAAAACATAAACTACAAACTTTGAGTATTATACAACTATATAATACAAGGCAATATATTTAATTCTATTTTCAGATTGGTTCATATATGTTCTCATATAATCATTGCTCAAAATTTTTCAGAAGCAAACACATGAAACATTTTGTTACAGTATTAAGTGTAAATGCAATTCCACTATCAATCTTATATCTAAGTATTTCAATATTTGACATTTAAGTGAATTTAGCAAATATAACTAGACTAAGGTAGATTACACTCTCAGCCTATGAGTCATCAGACTTTTCATATTTCAAAATAAGTAATGGCACAGGTGGGTAGTCAAGCATCAGGCACACATTGCAGTTTGCTGTGCAGACTCAGTGAGTGTGCTTGGAATCAATGACTACAGAATGTAGGGGAAAGAAGCTGGATTATGCAGAGGGATGTCTTGAGAGCAAATCTATAGTCATCTTCAGATCTAGAATGATCCAATGATCCATCAGAATTGTCCTATTTGGGACCGAAACAGTCAGACACTTACATTGTTCCTAGATCAACCACTGAGTATAGGCTGTTGTGGTGTCAGTGTGACTTGAAAGAGCCAGCTCTCCATAGGAGAGGCACTCCCTAAAGGAGCTGAGAGTAGATGACCACCTCCCAACAGCAATCCCATCAGTACTCTAACTCCTTCCTTTAACTGGAATTTAGGGTACATGATAGTGTCCACTACAGTTCACCCTTTGTAATGTTGGATCCATCTCATATGCATTTTGATGGCAGTTCTTCCAGGTATCAGATTGGCCTGTCTTCATGGAGAATCTTTTTTTTTCCTTCACCCCAGGGGAGCTAAGAGAATCTTAGAAGTGGGAGGTTAGTAAGAAAAGTACAGTCCCCAATGCCTCGATGTGGCAACAGATATTTGTCTTCTTTCACTCTTATCTATTCTGGAGTCTACTCCCCATCAGCTAGCACCTATTGCCAGTCTTGTAGTATTTCCTGGTAGCATGACACAGACCTTCATCTCCAAGGGGTCACCTTGGAGGATTAATTCACTTATCAATTTCAGAATTTCAATTTGCCCAATTTCAGAATTGGGCAAAGGTGTATGAAAAGACATGCAGTGAGTTATCTAGGTGCCCAATAGGCCCACCTCCTGCTGATGATCCGGGTCAATTATCCGTGACAGATTGGTGACTCCTTTTATTGCCTTCTGGTCCCTTATATGAAGTCTTGACCCAAGAGTCAAGTTGCTCAATTAGAATAATGAGTCAGACTAAAGTAACCATCAAGTATTTAGTTACTTGCTCTGACTGTGTAAGCAAGAGACAAAATAAGCACTGGCTTCCCAATCCCTATGGAACAGAATCCAGTGAGAGTCAGGTGGATCAGCACAGATAGAGGAATTGAGTCAGAGTGGAGAAATATCTTAGTCAAGAGCTCCTGCCGAGGAGGTAAAGCAAAAAAGCCTCAGCTCAGGCAGCCTAATAAAGAGCCCTTACAATGGTGGTGCCTGGCCTAAGAATGCAGATATGTATATAAGCATGAGTGGCCTGGGGAGGGGGTCTGGGTCCTTGGCAGCACTCCCTCAAGAACACTGGAAGGCTGTGGCCTTGCACTACATCTACAGTGGAAGGGACAGATCTCTCACATGACACCTGATAGGCAGACTATTTAATTGCCTGTCTGAAAAAATCATGCCAGATTTTAGCCTGAAGCTGAATTCCTCACCAAACAGGTTTAGTCTCCTAGATTTCAATATGACTTGCTGTTTCCCTTGCTGAAGTGTTTCCCCCATTGGGAACTAAAATTTCTAATCCTGTAGAACCTAGATGTTCCAGGATAGGAAGTAAATACAGTCATGTGCTACATAATGATGTTTTGGTCAACGACAAACTGCATATAAAACGGTGGCCCCATAAGATTATAATACTGTATATTTATGCCCTTTTTCTATACCTAGATATGATTAGATATGCAAATACTTACAATTGTGTTACAATTACCTACTGTATTCAGCACAGTAACATGCTGTACAAGTTTGTAGCTCGGAAGTAATAAGCTATACTAAATAGCTTAGGTGTGTAGGAGACTATACCACCTAAGTTTGTGTGAGTATACTCTATAATGTTTGCATGATGACAAAATTGTCTTAAGATACATTTATCAGAATGCATCCCCATCCTTAAGCAACATCTGTATTCTTCCAGAGACTATTGGAAATTATGGTCACTTTGGCTTGTCTTTTTCCATGTGGACATCTTCTCCATAAATTTCCCCCTAAAGATGACATAGACTCATGTAAATATCTTCACTTCAAGGTGTATATTGCACCTTGGAAGATGGTTTCCAGTCCTCTTAAAGTCTCACTTCTGAGTTGCCAGTTCAGCTTTGCCATCAGAATACCATTCCAATTTTCTATCAGAACAAAAGCTTCTAGGTCACGTGACTTAATAAGTTGACCTGGAGTCATGGCTCATTCACATATATCCTTTCAGACAAAATGATATCATTGTTGGAAGCAATATTTTTTGTCATCCCATACCATTAGATCAAATACGCTATAAGCCCTCTCCAGCAGTGGTGTTGGTGGAGGTCCTATGGGCGGAAAAACCAAATCCATGTCCATAATATGTCTCTATTCTTGTCTGAGTGAACTCTAGCCTGAAGGGTGGAAGGAGATTTATGTTGTCAACTTGCAAAAGTGGCTTGTTTGTCTCCTCAGTGGTTTGTGCCACATTGCAGACTTAGCATTTCTACTGCTGACAGGTTGAGCACTCAGCACTGCAATAGCTTGATTAGCTTTAAGTGGGAGCCCGTATTATCAGGCCATTGAAATGACATCTCTGCCACCATGACCACTGCATTAATATGGTCATGGTGGCAGACCTAAGGTTCCAGGACTGGGTGGCTGATGAAAGAGACTTGACGAAATAAACAGGTGACAGAATAGTTTTGCTTAATTGGTGGTTTAGTGTCACCTTTTGTGATGAATGCTTTCTGGTGGGTGTTAATATGATACAAAAAGTTTTACACTTTCTCCCCATTCCTGTGTGTCCATTCACAGGCTTCTATGTAAAACTTCTTTGTCCCCAGGCTTCAAATTTTTCTCAACCTAGGTCCCTGAGTAGTAGATCAGGTGATTATTCATGTTCACAAGGCAGTATATATTCTAACTTCAAACCACTTCCAAACAAATTGGAAGACCACGTGTACTGCCTGAAAGTCCATCCATTGGGAGAACTTCTCTTATAAAGTTTTTCAAGGCCACCCTTGCATTAGGCTTTTTAGTGTAGCTGCTATCCATTTTCAGCTTATATTAACTTGCTGAGAGAAACTATCCAGGAATCCAGCTCAGGCTTTTTTTCTGCTCCATCAGCTCAATGTATGGAATTCAAAATACAGCCTTAGGTGTGTGCTGAGGAAGTGGCAATGATGCTTATGCTGTTGATGGCATGGGTTCTGCGCTGTCCATTCAGTAAGTTTGTTTGCATCCTTTTTCCTGGTCATACTTAATTCTGGTTATACTACTTCACGCTGATGGTGGATTTTTGCTGAACTTGACCAATTATATCAGTTAGAGCATCTTTTAAAACCCAGCTAATTATGGACAGTTCCAGACACATATCACTTTTTCCATATTCAGCTACTTCTTTCCTGGGCTCACTAGAGTTGTTTTTCAATAGGTGTATATTTCTGCTACAAATCAAGTGACCTTCATTTAGACCCTTCAGTGATTGTTTTGTGATTTTTCCCACAGACACTTGCCATAAACTTCACTAATAGACCTAATAAGATAAGAATTGTCAGGTTCTTTGGTCCAAGTTGCAGGATTGCTTGCAAAGAAATGCAGGATGCTTTTACTTTAGATGAGGTGGATATCCTGGAAAACCTCTGGTCAATAGACCCCTAACAATTTTACTGATAACATAGTCCCTAAAAATTCATAGAATTTGTCTTCCACTCCCTGGAATATGTGTCTTACCAAAGCCTTCAACTTGTTACGTACTTTTGTTCATCCAATTCCTTTTTACCTTTTATTTTTTGGACAATCTACATATGTGGTCAAATACCAATATACCAAAAATAGCAAAATTCCAAATATTTGGAAGTGTCATATTAACACAAGAATTAACATAAACCTGAAAAAAACTGTAAATAAATACCACATCCACTCAAATTAATAAAAACTGTTTCTAAGCCTCTTTTTAATATTAATAAAAATAGCATATTTGCTATTATTGATGGCTGCCATGAATTTTGGCCATGTAACTCAGCTCTAGCACAAGTACCATGTCTGACCATTGCAACTGCACTGAGGGTGCTACTAGTTGAGTTTGTGGTAGTGTGAGGTCATCCTCTAGGATCCCTCCAGGTTTCTGTTAAGGAAATATTGGTGAATTAAACAGACAATTGAAAGAAATCAACACTTCAAATGGTGCTAGTTTAAGAGTGATGCTAGTTTCTACCTTCCTCTCCCAGAATGTGATACTTTTGCTGATTAACTGTCTTATCTAGGATGGGAACTTCAGTTTCAGGGGCTCCTATTTGGGCTTCCCACCATAATAGTTATTACCTCATAGACCAAGAACTTAATGTGAAGGTTGCACTAGCAATCAAGTATATCTATCTTTACATTAGCAGATTAGGGTTGGTCTGTGGAATTAATATAAGCTGCATATTATCCAGTGATCTGGGTATTAATTAACCTACATATGCAACACACTTAAAGAGGAGACATACTGATGCTTCTAGTCTCTGGATGTCAATGTTCACAAGAACTCAAAATGTTTGGATATCTCTCCTTTCCCAGTGTACATTACCTTGACTAAAATGGCTGAGCAAAAAGTAGGTGAATCGTTATCTTTAACATTTCCCATGCTGTTGCAGAATCCTTCTCCCAAAGGACCTACCATCCTCTTTAACAAGTGAGTTCTGAATCAAATAGTGGCTCAAATTCAGAAACTAGGAAAACAATTCTAACTTTTTAATAAAGCAACTTCCTTCAGCTTCCAGATAATCATGTTTTCAAAATTTCTTCTTGGTGTGAAAGTTGAGTGATATCATTCTTAAGCACTCACTTATTTTGACCATCACTTTTTTCATCCTTTTAAAAGTAATTTACATAGAATTGACATCATCTCCTGAGACCCTTGTTGGGATGTTAAATGCTGTATCTTGAGCTAATACTCCTCAGTCAACAAATGCTCATTTAGCTGATGTTTCAGCTTTCAAAATCAAACACCTGAGAATCTAAGTTCACCTGTCATGCATGTATGAAACCACTATTCTCTGTATTACAAATATTAAAAATTAAAAAAATCTACAGTATCAAATGTATTATTTGAAATTAATCAATTAAATTGTATCAATGTTAGGTAGTATTTTCAGATTCTTAAGTTTATTTATCCTAAAATACCAGTATTTTGAGTAATAAAAAACAAATGATATTTATGTCTTCTTTATATTTAAAGCAGTTAAAGCAGAAAATTTCTCCTTTATCTTTTTTTCAGCTTTATTGAGGTATGATTGACAAATAAAAATGATATATATGGAAGGTATACAACACATTTTGATATACGTATACATTGTGAGATTATTACCACGATTGAGCTAGTTAACATACCATCACCTCACATTGCTACCTTTTGTGTATGTGTATATGGGGATCTACTCTCTTAGCAAATTTCAAGTATAAAATACATTATTAGTGACCATGCAGTCCATTAGATCTCCAGAACTTATTCATCTTATAACTAAAAATTTGTACTTTTTGAGCAATATCTCCGCTTTTCTCCCACCCCTCAGATCTTGGTAACTACCATTTTATCATCTGTTACTGTAAGTTTAACATTTTCTAGATTGTACATATAAGTAAGATCAGGAAGTATTTTTTTCTCTTTCTGTGTGTGGCTTATTTCTTCCTTTGTATTTGTATGAATCTTTTAAGTTCATGTACACTCCCAGATTTGCTCTACACCAAAGTATGATATTACCTAAGTATGATATTAGTAACAGTGACTGTAAATAAAGTTTTATAAAAGATAAACCATAGGTAACCTCATATGATTTTCTAATATGTGTTCAGATATTTGTCTACCACTTTTTTAGCCCCAGTTGGAACTTTTGGCATGGATGTGATTTAACAGTGTCTCTTCCATACAACTGTATAAAGCTAACTGTATGGAAATTCTCCTAGAGTACTGGAAGAAATTCTGCCCTATGGGCAACTACTCTCCATGGCATTTCTATGCAACTTGTGACAGCAGTTTTTCTGGACTATTTTTGCAAGAATATTTGCATAGTAAACAGCCTTAGAGGATTAAGATAGTATCTTCCTCACAGCCAGAAAGAAAATTTGTTTACTGTCTGGGATAATCAAGCTCATGTTTCCCTCTAGTGATAAAGTTTGGGCAAATTTTTCTAATAGTCCTGTATATAAAATTAAAATTTCCTAGTCTGAGTTCTTCAGCCACAACACAAACCTAGGATGTGTGCAGCATCCACTTGGGTCTGCCTCTTCGTTGCTCCCATGGAACTTGAGCAGTGTTTTCTATGTCATGTAACAAATGACCATAAATATAGTTGTTTAAAACAATATGCTTTTATTGTCCCCACTCCGCTCAGGCCTAACTGAGGAAGAATCTGTTATCAAGCTCATTCAGGTTATTGGCAGTTGTTTTTAGTTGTATGACTGAGAACCTCAGGTTTTATAAGCGGTTGGCTGGAATTTACTGGGTACCAAGAGTTTCTAAAGGCCACAAGCAGTTCCTTGAAATATGGGTTCTCCAACGAGCCTTTTGTTTTGTTTTGTTTTGTTGTTTTTTGGTCAAGCCTACTGGAAGAATCTCCAGACTGCTAAGATAGAGTGTCACTTAATGAAATAGAATCATAATAGTGACATCTGATTGCCCCGCATATGATAATCTAACAATAAAAGTGCTATCCCATAGTTTTTGCCATATCGTATTTGTTACAAGTAAGTCATAATTGTCACCAATACCCAGATGAAGGGGATTACACAAATACAGAAACATCAGGAAATAAAAACCTTTGTGAAAAGAATAGGCCACCTTAAGATCTGTTCATCACAGTGTGCAATAGGAACTGATGCAAAACTTGAAGCTCGTACTGCTGGGTGTGCTGAGTAATAGTCTTTTGTCTCTGACGCAGGATCCTTGTGTTTTCTGCCAGCATTTATGAACCAGTGGCAGGACAATTTGTTAGCTTGCAAGTAGGTAAGATCTCAGAGCTTTTACAGTTCTTAACATGATTTGTCCCAGTCTAGTCCTGTATATTTACAAGATACTGGGAGTTTAGGGTTGTATCATTCTGGCTCATTTTCCACCTTTACTGAAGGAGGATGACCAAGAGATAGAGTTTTCCAAACTACATAGGATCTCCATCTCTACTACTACAGACACTCAGAAACTTGGTATTTTTAAGGACAAATACAGTTGTCAGCTGGTACTTCACATCCTCATGCTTACCTATACAAGGGTTCTTGAAACTATGGCTTTAATATTTAACATAATTCATGTAGACTATACTTATATTAACAGTTTACTTAAACTGAATCTTCCAGACTTCCAGAATACAACCAAAATGAGTGTGGGAAAGGTAATATACAATAACTCAATCATGAAATTTATGATTGGTGACCTGAAAGGAATATAATTGCTCCTTTCTAAACTTGACAGAGTCTCATATCATATTTTAAAGTTTAACAATGTGTAATATCTTACTAGAACCAAAAAATACACTATCAGGGTGGTTTGAAATGCAGATTGCTTTAAAAATTGTGCTAAAGTGGCTTATTTTCCTCAGACTACTTAGCAATATGAGTTCAAAGATCATTAGTTGAATAGCCCATAAAAGTCCATTATGTCATTTTATATACATCTAGCTGCCAAGCACTCAAGATCATAATAAGAAATTAAATTGTTCAAAGAAGACAAAGTTGTGAAAGTTAAGTGGTGAGACAATGCAATGTTCTACTGATAAAGACGTTATCTCAATAGTTTATAAAGTGTTGATAACTCTTTACCAACCTGACTTAAGCGTAGTCTTGTCCCATTGCCTAAGCAATACATTGTATAGTTCACTCAGATAGTTTCTGTATCCATAATTTAAAGGTGTTCTATGCCTCTCTTCTAAATTCTCCTTCTATTGAATATAATCATTGCAGATTTTGACAACAGTAGCCACTAATTGCCATTATAATACAATAAAAAAGATAAATGCTTCCATTCCCCATGCTATGCCAAAGCCCTTTGCAGGACCTAGGGAAAAATAAAAGTTACTCTCCTTCAGGCACCTTATTTACTTTTCGTCAACTTCTAAAATTCTCCATGAGAACACCTGGGCACTGCATCTGATTTTGCAGTGTTCCTTCTCTTTTCCAAACATTTTCAAGCAATTAGTTTGAAAGCTCCCAGAAAAGAGTAAAGCTTCTTCTTTAAAAAAAAAAAAAAAAAAAAAAAACCGTGAAGAATAATGGTTTCCTGGTCATCATTTTCATTCCCATTACAAATCCATCAGATTCATTTTACAACTCTGATTCCCTAGTGGCTTTTCATCCTGTTTATCAATGTTTTCCAAGCCTTAGATCATAGGAATATCACATATACTTATGAGTAATAGAAATTTTCAGGCCCATCCTCACAGTGGCTTAATTATAGTTCCGTATGTTTTTGCACACATTTTAGTGTATAATTTTATTAGAAATATTTTACGACTAAAGCAATGATGTTTTTTTTAAATGTTTTTGTAAACCAATTCTCCAAGAGGAAGGAAAGGAAAAGAAGGAATTAAAAAAAAAGAAAGTAAAAAGGAAGGAAGGAAGGAAGGAGGCAGGGAGGGAGAGAGGGAAACCTTGATTTGTAATATTTGCCAATTTCCATGATGTAATACTCTCATCATGGCCAATATCCAGCCTAATAAGTTACTGTCCTTGGAGACAGTGTTGAGAAGAGATGCACACAATAAGATCTTGCGAACTGGTGGGAACCAGCTCCAACATATCACTGGACCTTGGGGATTCCACTTCTACTAAATTGCTTGTAAGTTTCCTACTCATATGTATTATTTACTACTAGTACCTGTGCTTTAGTTGCTCCCTCTCTCTGATATACAGAACTTTATTTTCTGTCTGCCTGATCAATTAATTTCTCCTGGGGATACTCACAATCCGTCCCGGAAGCTATTGTTCAAGTGACAGCCTCAGATTTTTGTAGTTAGGGATAAATGTTTCTTTCATAGCACTTACCACATTATATTGCAAATATTTGTTTAAATGTCTATTTTAATCTTAAACTGAGTCACCAAGAATTATATTTCATTCATCTTACATTTTACCAGAGCATAGAAAAATGTGGTACCTAAATGTTTATATGTGAAACTCATAATTCATGATAATGAATTAATATAATACTGAGCCAGCAATTTCAATATTGATTTAAAATTGCAAGATCTGATATACATCAAAGAGAAGTTGCAATAGGGAGGTGATAAGGTGATTAATGGATTTTAAAAGAATGAATAATTGAAAAAATAGAGAGAGAGAACTAAAAGAAATATAAGCAATGTCTTGTTCATAGTGTCAACTGGTGAATTTCCAATGTAGAAAAATCACTGGATAGTTTTATAAACAGTATAATTGTATTTTCCACAATTAAAACATTTATTAATACATAGTTGTACATATTTATGGGGTACATGTGACACAAGCATACAATGTATAATGATCAAATCTGGTAACTGAACTAACCATCAGTTCAAACACTTATCATTTCTTTGTGTTGGCAATATTCCAAACCTATTATTCCAGTTATTTTGAAATGTACAATAAATGATTGTTAACTATAGATGCCCTATTGTGTTACCAAACACTAGATCTTATTCTTGCTATGTAAATGTATTTTCCTACCAATTAATGAGACCCACTTTACCCTTCCAACCCTCTGGTAACCATCATGCTATTCACTGCCTCCATGAGATCAATTTTTTTTTTTAGTTCCCACATATGAGAAGATGCAACACTTGTCTTTCTGTGCCTGGTTTATTACACTTAACATAATATCTTACAGTTCCATCCATGTTATTGCAAATGACAGAATTTCATTCATTTTGATGGCAAAATAATATTCCATTGTGTATACACACCACATTTTCTTGATCCATTTACTTGTGTGAATATGTGAATATGAGCTAGAACTCATATCCCATATCTGCAACAAACATGAGAAGGCCAGATAGTTCTTCAATATGCAAATTTTAATACCCCTTTATTTGGGATATTGTGTGATTATATTTTAATCTTGCTAACCACTTTTATAATTATACCAGTCAAGAATAATGAGGTAATACAATTTCAAGTTTTAAAGCATAAGCCTGAGATCAAGAAGATATTAATCTCGTGTGATTTTCCTCAAAGCCAGAACAAATAGCCAATACTAAAATCTAAATGTAAAACAGTACAAAAACTATCAGAAAAATATCATTATTGGATACATTTTATAGTAAAATCCCTTCAGTGTCCATTTTTTAGCTTGTGTTTCATTTTTACTTAAATGCCTATATTTTCCTATGTAATATTTTAAATGTTTCTTGTCTTTAAATTCAACCTTTAGAATAGAAAAGTTACTTAATAGAAACTTATCTTTGATACATTTAGAAAGAAGCTTTAAAATTAACTTCTGCTCAATATAGTGTTCACCTCTAGTAGCAACTTCATAAAGCAACAGCTTGAGTATTCCCAAATCACAGGAGCAATGAATAGAGTTATCTCGGCCACTCACAATGAGAAATATGATGGAAGAACTGAGGAATGAAGCACATTTAAAACATACTTTCAACTTTCAGGAGACATCAACACAGAGAAGAAGTTCAGAATAAACTGGGTGGATATGAGAAGGTATCTTTTGAGAACATAAATACATTCTACTTTCTGTTAATCCTTTCTGGCTTAATTTTTGTGGTTCGTAACGTGAAATATTATGTTCAGAGTTTGTAAAATGAGTGATCTGAAAAGAAATATAAAGAATTCTCACTCAAACCCCAAGTTTATGGTATATCCAATGTAAAATCCATGTTTCCTTCAACTAATCTGATTTTCTATTCATTATCTTGTTTCACTGCTTATCATCAGTTAGGAATTTTTTCAAAAATTACAGTCTTCCACTAATTAGTTTTGTGATGTGATTAAGTCACTTTATCTCTCAAAGTCTTCTTGTTAACATCTGCAAAATGAGGAAACATGCCTTCCAGCTGTCACATTGTCTATTTTTATGTCCCCCTAATTATTAATTACCAAAAAATGAGAAAATGATTTTAATGTAAAGCATTCAGAAGCACATAAAACACAGAAATGGAACATTATGATTGTCTTTCAGTCTCTGGTGGATTGCAAATTCCTAAGTAAAATATTAGAAATATTTTCTGAATAATTTAGGAATTTCCCTTCTGCAGGTCAGGCCACCGGGTGGCATATCGTGGTTGACTGAATGACTGTTCCCCAAATCTGTTTTCTTTTCCTGCAGGACACACAGCTAGAACTCACATCCCAGCCTCTTTTGAATATAAGTATGACTACAACCAAATAGAATATGTCACATTTTGTGTGATATCAGACCTGCCCAGTATGATTCTTCATGCTTTTTTCTATGATGCACAGGGCTCCAATCTATAGGGCAGCAGGGTCATGAAAGACAAAGGAACTAAAACAATAACATGGAAAGATAACCACAAGTAAAAACACAGGCTTACAAAATAGTAATTTTGAGGAACACAGGCTTACAAAACAGTAGTTTTGTAGGCTTTCAAATAAACAAGGAACAAACACCTATTTTGTTGGAATACTGAGATTTCTGGGTTAGTCTGTGAAAGAGGTGACCATTGAGGACACAGTCTTATTTATTACTGTACTTTGGGTTTTTTAATATTCTATGCTTCAATATTCTCATTTGTTAAGTTGTATGTCTATAATGAGTACATAAACAGTCTATGTTAAAATGTCACCGAAGGCAAAATTTCTATTTCTATGTATCAGTAATTACATTTAATTTTATTTTATTTTATTTTTTTTTTTTTTTTGAGATGGAGTCTCGCTCTGTCGCCCAGGCTGGAGTGCAGTGGCGCAATCTCGGCTCACTGCAAGCTCCGCCTCCCGGGTTCACGCCATTCTCCTGCCTCAGCCTCTCCGAGTAGCTGGGACTACAGGCGCCCGCCACCACGCCTGGCTAATTTTTTGTATTTTTAGTAGAGACGGGGTTTCACCGTGGTCTTGATCTCCTGACCTCGTGATCCGCCCGCCTCGGCCTCCCAAAGTGCTGGGATTACAAGCGTGAGCCACCGCGCCCAGCCTACATTTAATTTTAAATTAATATTGCTGAAAAATTTGTCAATTTAATTGAAATGCTTTTTCAAGTTGTCAAATAACTTAGCCATTTTAATTAATTACAATTTGCTTTTCTTTAGGAAAATTACAGTTTTTTCCTTCAAAATTGTCATTCACATCCTCAGAGGGTTAGTGATCCCTGAAGGTAGACTAGGAGGAGCTTATTTCTTAATTTCAAATAGATTAAAATATGAACACTCTTAAAGAAGTTTAAAAAACTTATTTCCCATAAGACATTCACATCTAGAAATGATTAACATATGTAGTTGTGATAATATTCTATTTATTGAGTTTTCTATTACTTATAAAATATATATTGCAAGTGAGAATGTAAACTTTTTACCAAGTATTTTTAATAAATAACAATATCCTTTTTCTATATATTTGTATAATTTGAGCAAGCAAGAAAGAAAGAAAGCCAAAAAAGGAAGGAAAGTGGGCTGTGCATGGTGGCTCACACCTGTAATACCAGCAATATCAGCACTTTGGTAGACCAAGGCTGGTGAATTACCTGAGGTCAAGAGTTCGCAACCAGCCTGGCCAGCATGGTGAAACCCCATCTCTACTAAAAATACAAAAATTAGCCAGGTGTGATGGTGCATGCCTGTAGTCCTAGCTACTCAGGGGGCTGAGGCAGGCCAATCGCTTAAACCCCAGAAGCGGAGGTTGCAGTAAGCCAAGATCGCGCCACTGCACTCCATCCTGGGCAACAGAGCGAGATTCTGTCTCAAAAAAAAAGAAAAAAAGAAAAAAAGGAAGGAAAGAAAGTGTATAGAAAACCTAGCCAAAGACCAAAAGATATGGACTAGAATAAAAATTTATAAAATTCATATGAATCATGAGTGGATTAAATACCAACTCTACAAATCAGTAATATTACCTATATTAAAATATTAATTTGCCAGAGACTATCTAGGAAACTTAAATAAGCCATGCAGCAACTAATAACATTTAAGTAGTTTAAATAGCAGTTAGCAAACTTAGAATAGTGAGAAAAAGAAATTATAATGATAGTATAGACACCTTTGAATTGTATACATATATATTATGTATAATATATAAATATGTAAGAAAGTAAAGTAGTAGAACATTCAGAATAGCAGTGATAGGACGTTGGCAGACCCTTTTCCAAGCTGAACAGTCATTTACCGATAAACATTTTATTAAAATAACCATTTGAAATTTATGTGAAGTGTCCTCATAACATACAGGAAGTGGATAAAAATGTATTTAAGAAGGTACAATAAATCTTGAGAAGGGCAGTGTGAATCTATAGTAATTGAGCCATCACCTAGTCCCATTTCCCCCACTAGATGAGTATAACAGAAACTCTATATTTGTGTAGATCCTGTCAAGAAAGTAAGGCTTCTCTTCCTCTAGCTTTCGGTCTAGGGGTACAGTTTCACCCCAGGCAGGGAAGATCAGAGGTGATCATCCTCCTCAGTTTGATGTTGCAAAAGATTCCAAGAAGGTGCATATGAGAAGACTGGCCTTGCCTTCTCCCTATCTAGTCCCTAATGTAAGTGAGGCAGACAACTCCAGGTTGTTCTTAGTCCAGCCAAGCTCTGAAAAAAATAAACAATCAAAAATACATACAACACCACCACCACCAAGATCTGGAGCATGGAGTAGGACTAAGTGTCCAGAGTTGCTACAATATATTATCCAACTCATGATATTGATATCCAATAGGGTGAAGGATATCAATATCATGAGTTGCTAAAATACATAATAAAAAGTGTCTCTTTTTCAATAAAAATATATGAGACATGCAAAGAAACAAGATAGTGTTGCCCATAGACAGGAATCAAAGAGCAGACAATATTGTTTGCATTTGAGGTAACCTAAATGTTGTCTTTAGAGACCAAAACTACAAAGTAGTAACTATATATATGTTTAAAAAATCTGGGGAAAACCATGTTTCAAAAACTAAAGAAAGGCATAATGACAATTTCTCATCAAATAGAAAATAATAGAGATGAAAACTTATAAAAAATGGAAATTCTGGAGTTAGAAAGTATAATAATTGAGTCAAAATACACTACAAGTGCTCAACAGAAGACTTGAACTGGTAGAAGAAAGTATTTTGTGAAGCAGATTCACCACGCGCTTGTTACCCACTTATTTGAGTGAGACAGAACATGCTCAAATACAAAGTTATATGAAATAGATTCATTTCTTACAGATACGCAGCAAGGGACAAAGAAGCCTAAGATCCACGGTGAGTTGGTCCCTCAAGTGTCAAGACGGCTTCCCAGGGTAGATAGAATGTTGATTCACATGCTCCAGTTGCATCACAGCCAAGGGACCCCAAAAGGCATCATCCCACCTGCGTTTATATATATATATATATATACCATTGGCTGTGAAACTCACTGGGAAAAGTTTTGAAGAACATCTTGGCTTCCAGAGGAAAGAGGAAAAAGTCCCCGGTGTCCCTGTAGTTCCTCTCTATCTCAAAATGTTACATTCTCCAGGAGGGACAAGAACAAGGCCCAGGCAGTTTCAAACAGTTCCTCCCTATCTCAGGGTATTGCATTCCCAGCACATTCTATGGTTATTTTGTAGAATTGTAAGCAAGGAGGAGACAGGGGTTAGGAGAAAATTAGGTCAGTCCAAGGCCACCCAGAGAACTGTCCTGCAAATTAATAAATTTGAAAATATATCAACAGTGATCACATATTAAAGAACAAAGAGAAAAATGAATAAGGAAAAATAAACACAGCCTCAAAGAAATGTAAGAAACCATTAGGACATTAACATACTTGTAATAGGAGTGTAAAAAAGACTGAAGAGAGAAAAGAAGCAGACAAAAATACTTTAAAGCATAATGGCTGAATTCTTTTCAAAATGGATGAAAAAGATTAAACTACACATGTCAGATGCTCAATTAACTTTAAGTAGAATAAAATCAAAGAGACGCACATTCAGACACATCATAATAAATATATTGCTAAGCTAAAAAACAAAGAGAAAATATTGAAAGCAGCAAAGGAAAACAACTCATCGCTTACAATGAACCCACAATAAGATTAACAGCTGACCTTTCGTTACAAACAATAATGTCAAGAAGGCAAGAATCTTATATCCAGGGGAAGTATGTTTCAAAAATGAAGGTGAAGTAAACACATTTCCAAAAGCAAAAACTAAGAGAATTCATTGCTAGAAGACCCACCTTATAAAAAATCCTGAAGGAAGTTCTTTGAGCAGAAAGCATGAAAACACTGGTAAAAATTCAAACCTACATCAAATAAAACAAAGAACACAAGCAAAAGTATTTACAGGGAATTATATATGTATATTATATGTAATTATACAAGGTTGTATAAATGAATATTACTTTGCCTTCTTTATCTTTATTTAAAATACAATTTATAAACAATGGGTACATTAGTATAGTGTTTGGCCTATAACATGCAGGAATGTAACATATTTAGTGCTAAGAGCTCAAAGGAAGCATGCAGAAATAAAGCTGTTTTGGAGTAAGGAAATGACACCAGATGGTAACTAAATCCTCAGGAAGAAAGGAAGATACAGAAATGGAAAATTATAAGTTTAATGTAACAGACACTATAAATATATACTTGCTCTCCTTCTCTAAGCTTCTTTAAAAGACATCAAATTATAAAACTGATATCTAAAACAATGTATTATAGGGCTTATAACATACATAAATGGACTATGTGTAACAATAATAGCACAAAAAGAAGAAAGTAGAACTATGCAGGAGTAACATTTTTACAATCTCTTTGGATTGAGTATAAATCTGAAGTAAATTCTGATAAATTAAGACATATAGGGTAAGTCCAATGGCGACCACTAAAGATATAATGCAACAGAAAGAAAACACACTAAAAGAATTAAAATGTTACATTAGAAAACATTTAGTTAATGCAAGAGAAAGTGATAAAGGAAGACTAGAGAAACAAATAAGATATGAGACAAGTAAAACACAAAAAGACAATGGTAGGGTTAAATCTATACCAATAATAAAATTAAATGTGATTGGATTAAGTAAGTTGATTAAAAACAAAAATGAGGCCGGGTGCCATGGCTCAAGCCTGTAATCCCAGCACTTTGGGAGGCCGAGGCGGGCGGATCACGAGGTCAGGAGATCGAGACCATCCTGGCTAACACGGTGAAACCCCGTCTCTACTAAAAATACAAAAAATTAGCCGGGCATGGTGGCGGGCGCCTTTAGTCCCAGCTACTTGGGAGGCTGAGGCAGGAGAATGGCGTGAACCCAGGAGGCGGAGCTTGCAGTGAGCCGAGATTGCACCACTGCACTCCAGCCTGGGGGACAGAGAAAGACTCCGTCTCAAAAAAAAAAAAAAAAAAAAAATGATCAGACTGGATTAAAAAAAAAAACAAAACTCAACTATATGCTTTCTCTGGGTTGTAGGTCTCAGATGAAAAGAGGCAGATTGGAAGTAAAAGGATAAAAAACAAACAAAAAATATAGATCATGCAAATAGCAATAGCAAGAAAACTGAAGTGGCTATACTAATGTCAGACAAAATAGACTTTAAAACCAAAAATGTTAAGAAAAATAATTAGTGGCATTGTATAATAAAATATAAATCCATCAGAAAGACATAAAAAGCATAATTATAAACACACCAAAAAAGAGAGGCTTAAAATACGTAACAAAAATACTTGGAAGAAATAAAGGAGAAAGAAATGAACAATTCAGTTATACTAGTGGAGACATCCAATGCCTCACTTTTAATAATGCCTAGAACAACTAGGCAGAAGAGAAACAAGGAAATAGAATCCTTGAGGAACGCTGTAAAACCAGACCTAACAAACATCCACAGAACATTCTACCTCAAGAAAGCTAAATGTATTGTCATTGGAAATGCACATGAAATCTTCTCTGATGGACAATATTCTAGACCATAATTGAACCTCAATAAATTTGAAAGAATTGTACTTTGTATGCAATGAAATTAGAAATCAGTAGCAGAAAGAAATTTGGACAAATATATAGAAATTAAATAAACATAGTTCTTTGACCACTGGGTCAAAGAAGAAATCAAAGAGAAAAGAGAAATTATTTTGAGCTGAATTACAATGAAAATATAACATAGCAAAATTCATGAGATGCAGTTAAATCCGCAGTTAGAGGAAACTTTATAGCTGTAAATACCTCTGTTGAAAAAGAAGATAGATGTCCAATCATTATCATAGTCTTGCACCTTGAGACACAAGGGAAAAAAAAAACAGCAATAAAAACTTAAAACAAGTTAAAAAATGAAAATAATAAAGATTACAAAAGAAACAAATGAAATGGAGAATAAAAGAACAATCAAGAAAATTAATGAAACCAAAATCTGCTTCTTTGAAAAGTTCAAGAAAATTGACAATTTTTTACTAAATTAGAAAATTTAAAAGGACTTTAATACTACTGAAATTAGAAATTACAGAGAGAGCATTATTACTGACCTTACAAGACAAAAAGAAAGAATTAAAAAGGAGTACTATTAAGAAAAAAACATATGCTAATAAACTGAGTAACTTTGTAAGTAAATAAATTCCTAGGAAGGCATAAGCTACTAAAAATGACTCAATAACAGTGAGATAATTCAAACAGATTTATTACGTATTAGCAGAATGAAGGACACAAAAACATAATCATCTCAATAGTTACAGAAAAAAACATCTTAAAATTTAACAGTTGATTATGATAAAAATATTTTTTTCAAGAAGAAATAGAAGGGAATTCCTTAACATGATAAACAGTCGTCTACCAAAAAAAAAAAAAGGCAGCAAAATACTTAATGAAAGAGTGACAGCTTTCATCAAATATCTCTATTTTCAGAAAACATTCTATCTATACAGAAAACCTGATAGAATATACAAAAATGCTACTAGAATCAATAAGAGAATTTATAAAGTATGCACAATGCAAGAACAGTATATAAAAATCCATGGTATTTACTTTACAAATTATTTTACTGGTTCTAGTAGCTTTTTAAATTTGTTCCAGGAATATAATAGATAATAGTGTCTTGTATGTTTCAAAATTATTTAGATTTTAAACGTTCCTATTATAAAAAAGATAAGAATTTGAGGTGATAAATATGTTAATTACTTTGACTTAACTATTTTGCATTGTAATTATAAATTATTACATCCCCAAATACCACATAAATGTATACAACTATAATTTGTCAATCTATAATTGAAAATAACATAAAATAAATAAATCAGTGGTATTGCTATACACTAAAAATGAATGATCCAAAAGTGAAATAAAGAAATCAATTCACTTACAATAGCATCAAATGAATAACCTACTTAAGAATCAGTTTAACAAAAAAAGCACAAAACTTATACACTGAAAACTACAAAATATAGTTGAAGAAAATTAATATCTAAATAGATTAGAAAAATAATCCAATTTTAATGGACCAGAAGATTTAATTTTGTTAAGAAAGCAATACCTTCCATATTGATGCACACATTTCACAAATTACAGGAACTCCCAAACTGACCTTAACATTAATTTAGAATTTCAAAGAAAGCTATTTATCAAAAAAAATCTTGAAAAAATGGAAGAGTTTGAGGACTCACACTTTTCATTTTCCAACTTACTAAAAATCTACACCAACAGATTGTTGCACTCATATGCATGTGTATATGGGCAAATGAATCAAGAGAGTGCTGCACTCATTATATGAGTATATATATATATAATATA